>NC_046317.1:49203753-49521706 GCF_009819535.1 Lacerta agilis | reverse complement strand
GTCAGGGGAATAACAACTCTCAGCCCTAACAACAACAACAACAACAACAACAACAGCTTCATATACCCCACCCATCTGACTGGGTTGCCTCAGCCACTCTGGGTGGCTTCCAGCATATATAAACACATATTAAAACATTAAACCGTTAAAAACTTCCCTATGCAGGGCTGCCTTCAGATGTTTCCTAAATGCTATATAATTACTCATCTCCTTAATATCTTATGGGAGGGCCATCTACAGGATGGGCGCCACAACCAAGAAGGCCCTCTGCCTGGTTCCCTGTAGCTTCACTTCTCGCAATGAGGGAACCACCAGAAGGTCCTCGGTGCTGGATCTCAGTGTCTGGGCTGAACGATGGGGGTGGAGATGCTCCTTCAGGTATACCGGGCTGAGGCCATTTAGGGCTTTTAAAGTCAGCACCAACACTTTGAATTGTGCTCAGAAACGTACTGCAATAACCTTAACAAACTACAGTTCCCAGGATTCTTTAAGGGAAGCCACAGCTGTTTAGTTATGTGATACTGCTTTAAATGTGTGGTTTGGATGTGGCCGAACCAATTTCCCCCCTCATGTTTCTGCACGTGAACCTAGAGAGCTCAGATGACATTCGGAAGATGCTAAACACTCACAGCTCTGGGAGAGAGGGCATTTTGCACTTTGCAGGATGGATAAGAGCGACTGAAGTAGGAGCTCTCTGTCCTCAGCCGCTGCCCACTGCAAAGGCAGAGGCTCTTTCATGCTATTAACAAGAAAGCAGCAGAGATGTTAGAACTTGATGCAGTTCAGAGCCTTGGGGTTAACAGGGATCAATTTAATCCTTCCCCACAGTGCATGACTGTAATTGTTGATCTATTAGAATCTTAATTGTACTGGGAGAGTGCCAGCTTTAAGAAAGCAATTAAAGTATTGCCTGGATTCGAAAGGAAGAAAGTGTCTTTGGGCTTCCTGCCCTGCATCAGCACATCCGCCGGCGGAATATGAATGCAGAGCTTCTGAGGATGCATGGATGCAGCTTTGCCCCTTTCCTACGTTGCGAGTCTCTGGCAAAGAGGCGCTGCAATGTTTCTACGATCAGAGAGGCCACGACCCAATGTGGTCACAGCAATGGGCAGCTGGAGATCAAAGGCTGCTTTCAACACACAACTCTCAGTTCTATCGCTTGGGCGCAGCTCCTCGTTTCATCGCCCTCTTCCTGCCTGCAGACAACGAATCAAGGCCCCTCCTCTCCAGATAATGCCGAGGTGGCAGCTTTGTTAATTTGGCTCAGCGCAGAAACATGGCAGACCTACTGCTACCCATTGCATGTCATTGTTTTCAACTTCCACCCTCTGTATTCATAGGGGACGAACATAGGAAGCTGCCTTATCCTGTATCAGACCACTGGTCCATCTAGCTTGGTATTGTCTACACCAGGGGTCCCCAAACTAAGGGCCGTGGGCCGGATAAGGCCTGAGGGACTTGTTTATCTGGTCCGTGGCGACCCCCGCCGCCCGCTGCTGCCGCCTGCTCTTACTAGTGCTGCGCTGTACAGCTGCCCACTTCTGGGTCGGAGGAGCACTGGAAATAGCTTGTGTGCATGCAGATCTGGGTTGGAGGAGGCCCGTGCACATGCACACAAGCTATTTCCGGTGCTCCTCCGACCCGGAAGTGCGCCAAAAATAGTGTGTGCACACGCATATGGGCACGCGCTCCCCCGCCCTCTGGCCTGCCACTAAATCGGCACTGGAGACACCGGCCCGAGGTGCAGTAAGTTTGCTGACCCCTGGTCTACACCAACTGGTGGCATCTCCCCAGGGTTTTAGGAGGGGGGCATTCCCAACTCCACCTGGTGATGCAGGGGATTGAACCTGGGGTCTTCTACATGCAAAGCAGGTGCTCTGCCACTGAGCTATGCCCCGTCCTCTTCTTTGTGCATATGTGTACACACACATGCACCCACAAACATATACCTGACAGCTGAAGGTAAGACTTCACAAATCTAATTTGGGGGCCCTTTAGTTGTTATTTCTCTTGTGTATTTCTGGTGATTTGTGCTCATGGTGCTATTGGTATATGCAACCCTGCTTTAACATTGCTTGCACCTGCAAAGAGCTTGAGGCGGGCATACTATTTTGTTTGCAGTTGGTGCATGTCCCATAGTTTCCCTGCTGAAATCCTATAACTTTTCCTACCACCAAATGTTCCAGGGTTTGTTTGTCTTTTTTAGTCCCACATTTGTTACACTATAGCACAAGAATGTCCCTCAAGGTGGCAATAATGAGGCAGCATTGGAGGAGCATCACAGAACAAGTAATAAAGTGGAATGGTGTGTGGACGATCCAGTATAAATCCACCACTAATCCACCATTATTGTGTCAATGACATGTTGCAGAATGTTCCCATTAAAAAAGCACTGTCTGGAGGGTCTCCTACTCCACAAGAGTTTATGCTACACTAAATGTGTTAGTCTAAGGCAGGCTTTCTTGAACTTAAGTCCCCAGATGTTATTGGATTACAACTCCCATCATCCCTGACCGCTGGTCTTTCTAGCTATGGAAGATGGGAGTTGTAGTCCCACAACATCTGGGAACCCAAAATTGAGGAAGGCTAGTCTAAAGTCTCACAATATTCCTTTTTGGCTTTGCTGAAGCAGACTAGCACTGCTGCTTCTCCGCTTCCAGTCTGACACTGGATTCCCTGAGGTCCAGCTGAAGGAGAGAGAGCCCAAAGAATAAGGCTCTGAAGCAAAGAGTCTGGTGGGATGCTTGAAGGGGAGGGGAATGCTGTTCTTTCACTCTAGCCACGATAATACTGCCCCATATGTTTTCCAGTTGTGTGTTTCCTTCAAAGTTTGAGGAATATAATTTGACATCTCCTATACCAGCCTTCACAAACCTGGTGCCCTCCAGGACTACAAATAAGACTTGAGACGTGTCGTTTGACTGGGGCAGAAGGAGCCTCTTCTAGGACGACCAGCAGTTCTAGTTCTTTGCAGCAGAGGGCAGTAGTGCACATAACCTTACCAGTATTTCTTGCTGATCTTTCTAATACAGGACCATCACTAATAGTACCATTTCACAAATGAAGAGCTTACGTTGCTCCCCCCACTCCTACAAAAGAGACACAATACCCAGGACTGACACCAGACTTTAGGGGTGCCCTCATCATGCTGCCCCCCACCCCCAACCCCACCCAGTACAAACACCTAGTGCATCAATGCAGCCTTTCTTTCTTTTTTTGGTTCAGCAGCAAGACCACTCACTTCCCTCACATCTGAGCTTTCAAGCAGCATCTTGGCCAGTGGCAGCGGCTCTTTAAAAAAGGGAGGCTACCTTTCAGGTTCCAGCAAAACTCTTTTAAGAATGTTCCTGCTCCTCTGAGAACTTGCAAAAGAGCAAAAAGCATGTGAGGCTAAAGGTGTTTTATGAAGGGCAAAATCATCCCCCAAAGCACTCTGATTGGAGAGTTTGGGTAAAATCATTCCCTCTGATTGCAAGTTTGATATGTCAGTTTTAACAGAGCTCTCTCTCTCCTTCTCCACAGTGCCTTTCCCCTCACTTTGACCTCACCCTGGAATTTTCCTTATGCGGTAAGCTTGGGTACATTCATTTCACTTTTAGCAGACATTTGCTGCAGGGTTTTTTTTCTTTTAAAAGAAATCTGAATTGCTGAGGTACCACAAAGTGCTTCATATGGTTCCCACTTCAGCTTGGACACTGTGTAGAATAGATCCTTGTTTACCTCTGACAAGATGATAAACCATCTCAACTATCCTGCTTCAACCCAGAATTTGGGATTGGCTTGAATTCGCCACACACCCCTATTGATAGCTGCTGAAGCTCATGAAGGTTTAACCTCCTATTGCCTCTTCTCCATTCATTCAATGAGCCACCCAAAGTGCTTGTGGATATATGTTCCTTTGTTGCTATTGAGTTGTAATACCTTCTCTCAGGTGTACTTTGTGACCAGTCATGAGATGAAGTTTGACCCTAGTTGTGCCTGGCTCAGTACCAAGTGCTACGAGACCCAGATCTGTATGTCTGGGCCATTTGCTAAAAATGATTATGGGTCAAAAGGTAACAGACACAAAACTTCAGAGAGAACTTGAATCTGTGGGAATGTTGTGGATACTGTTAGGGCACCAACAAGTTGGCGTGCTGAAGTGCAGCAGTCAGTCAGATAAGCCGAGGTCGAACAGTCCGGGTCAGAACCCAGCTGAAGTCAGGTATCAGTACGGGATCAGGAGAAGCCAAAGTCAGAAACAGTCCAAGTCAGGAACCAGCCAAGTCAGTCAGGAACAAGCCAGGAGTCAAGAACAGAACGAGCAAGAGCAACCACACACTCAGCATAGCAGTTGCAGGTGCTAGTGAAGGGAGCAGCCAGCCTTTCTTAAGTAGCTGGCCTGTTACCACGTCTCTTACGAGTTGCAGCTGCCTCTAATTGTTCCCTGCGTCTCTCAGCTCTACGCTCTACAGCTGAGAAGGGAGGAGGGGAGGGGCCCTGCCTGTTTCTCTCCTCACAAGGGCCTGATTCTGGCTCGACTTCCTCCTCCTCCTGTTCTGGTCTTTCCCCCTCTCCATCTGATTCTTCCTCTTCCGAGGAGTGCCGCCACCAGTCTTCTCCAGGTACGAACTCCTCCATTTCCCCAGGTTCTTCCATGGGTGCAGCCTTGCCAGGGGGGGCTTGCCACCACTCCTCCTCATCTGGCTCAACCCTGACAAATACTAGAGAGGATATATTAATTAAATATTATCCTTCCTCATTCACGCTAGTGAGTTAGTAGCAGAGTCTATTCCCCAGTATATAGCAGGAAGCTAGTTGGTAGATTCATTTGAATCTTTTTACTTGAGCAATCCAATCTGGTTTGTCAGATTGGGCCTGATCCTGGTAAATTCTCCTTTTATCCCTCTTAAAAAGAATAAAGACACAGCAGTCTTCTTTTAAAAGTATAACAAGAAGTTTACTTACATTCAGTTCACAGCAAGTTCCCTGAAGGCAGGCTTTAGCTTGTAGTTATAGAAAAGAGAGTGGGTTCATCCCATGTAGGGATTTGAACCCTGTGTCCTGCTGGTTGAGAGCCAGCAGACAGCAAAATACATCAGTATCAGAAGAAAGCAGCAAAAAGAGTAAGGGAAGATGGCTGTGTGACTAGCCCTTTTACAGGGTCTCCCAGGGTCACGCCCGCCTACCTGGTCACACACAGGGAGAGGATACTCCAGACCAGGTGTGACAGGAAGTCTCCTCCTGGCTGGAATAACATCCCCCTGTGTTTCCACTCTTAGCAAACAGGAAGTGTTGTTCTTGACTGTTTATGTTACATCCCACAGAATTATGGCCAGTGCTTGCTAATGGGAAACTCTGAAGGCCAGTGCTTTTTTATAGAAAAATAGGTGCTGGTATTCACCATGAAGTTGTTACATTAAGTGCCACACTTTGTAACAACAACAATGAGGTGCCCATACTGCCTACCCTTGAGTACCTCCTGGAAAAAATAGCACTGGGTACAGCATAGTGTCCCCAGCCATGCTTGCCACATCCTATGGAAAGCCACCATTTCTGCAAGAGAAGTGTGTGGCCAACCCACTCTCCCGACTGAGGATGGTTCCAGTTGATTTGTTTATCTAGCGTTCATCTTGATTTGCTTGTAAGGAGATGAGGCCACATTGGCTATCTATTGGGCATTCATTCTGATCTGTTTGCAGGGAAGGTAGATCAACACTACATCAAGAAAATGTTATTCCTCACTTTCCGGTGCATTTCCCCATCACCTTCCTTACTACAAAAGCCCAATTTTTGGAGGAAGCAGGTTTGATGGGGGCAAGAGCTCCAAATGAACTTTAATTGCACAACCTGGGGGTATGTGAATGAATCCCGCCAGAAAACAATGGCAGTCTGGTGCAAAACCCTTCGTCCCATATTCTTACGTCACAGAGTGGCCAAGTAGACTCAGCAAACTGGAGAGTACACTTCTGCTGATCGTGTCAGCCGGCAGGATGCTAGCGTAGTATAATAGCCCTACCAACAAAAGCAGGCCACTCTTTACATCACCAAGGTTCCTAATCCAGGATAAAACAAGGAACCTTTGCTTTATGTTGTGTGGGCTGAGCAGGACAACTCATACTGGATGACAAACGCATCCCTCATTGTTTTGTGTAAACTAAAGCTGAGCTCATTCTGTATGAGAGCAGGGGGAGGAAAGGAGAAGATTGGGGCAGAGAGAGAAAAATGACAATTTTTCCAAGGATGCTGTGAGAGCAGAGAGGTCACAGCAGAGTAATAGCCAACTTCTGGGCCCTTGCTGAAAGCCCTCCACGCTAGCCTCTGCCAGAAAATTAATTTTTCAGACCACATGCAAAGGAAACGAAACTGAACGTTCCCTTAATTTCATCAATCATATGGATTCCAAGTGCATTTCAGCAGCACAAGTACAAACAACTATAACTGCAAATCAGTAAGTGACATTTAAGCTTACCATATATGTTACAAAGGGGAGAAAGAAGAAGAAAGAGATGAATTCAGAGAAGAATGAGTAGCCATAGCAACATTAAAGTTTATGGGGTTCAGAGGCTCCTTTACTCACGGCAAGTCCTTTATCACTGTTACTAAAAACTGTGATCTTGTGCATGTAACTCAGATTTTGGTAGCCCCCCCCCCCAGTAGTTGGGATAAAAGTATTAGGGGGGCCAGATGACAGGAGGAAAATAGGGGTTGCTTGGTTGGTTGGTTGGTTGGTTGGTTAAGTTATTACATCACAAAGAGGGCAAGGCTGACTTACTTCTGACATGGAATGTCCTTACAGGTACCATTTTAGGCTTAAGGGCAAATCAGAAAACTTTGGATCTGCACATTGTCATCCAGCAGATCTGCTCAGGATGGCAAAGGACATTTTAACTCTCAGTCCTCAGGGAGGAGTAGGGGGAATCCCCTAGAGGCCTTCCTGCTGCCAGCAATTTGCAAAACACCTTGTTGGTAAAGTTGCCTGCCTCTCTTCTGACATTGGCCACCCATTGATGGCAAAGCCATTGATGTACCTCTGGTCACTGTTTTTCGTGTTGTTATGGCTACCTTTCAATTTGTACAGTTTGAGGCTATGGACAGAATCCTTGGTTGAGTGAGGTCCATCACCTGCACACCTCCTGGATGATCATATATACTAATAGCGAACTGAGATGGTGTGTTTGGTGCAAGAGCTGGGGCTCAGGTGCTGGGCTCAGGAATCAATGTCAAGGTATTTCAGATCTTTATCAGAAAGCAGGATTCATGGCACAGATCCTTCACCAAGCCTTAGATGTGAATGCCAGTGGTGAGTTAAAGATGTTCCTGGGGTGTGTAGTGAGGTTGCTCAGAGAGACAGCATAGAATAGAGATGGTGGCAACCCATACGTGGTCTTGTAGCGGATCTGAAAGTGTGTCGAGGTGAGTTGGTCATAATGACCAATGAGAGGAGGTTAAAGTGTTGGAATGAACGGGGATTGGGGAAAATCCAGGCAGGTATGATTGGGCATATGGGAGGGGATTCGGGAGATGTAATAGGGAGGGTTTTGATAAAAAGTAGGATGGCGCATGCAAACAAACAAGTATGACTCATCTGGAGGGTTACCTTGTGGATCAATTTCCCCATCAAGAACAATGACTATGGCAGGTGGCTTCCTGGTGAGTCATGCTGTCTTCCCTGCAGATGCTATTGTTCCAATCGGCCTGCATCTACATGTCTATAGAATTTCTGGCTGATGCAGGAAACTTGCTTTAGGAGATCCATGCAGGAGCTTTTAGATACAGAAATCTGGTGAGCTTTTATTTTCCAGTCTTGCAACCAAGTTGATCAATGACCTTCCTGGAACCTCATGACTGTGCTAGCAAGAAGGTCCAGCATAGAGAAATCAACTATACAGAGCTGCACATAAGGTCAAGATAGGAGAATCATTTTCCATGGTCCTTTGCTTTAGCGAAACCCATCTTGGTCCACTCCGGAAGACAAAATGGACACTCACTGCCCAAGCCTTGTAACAAAGTGACTCAGCTTCAGGACTTTCTGGACGATATTGATTATATGGATCCATTTACTTGGCGGTTTGACATGGTCTTGGCTGCTCTGGTGGACAAGCTCTACTGGGAAGCAGACAGGGTACCGGTACCTTATGGATGTGTGTGTTTTGAACCTATTTAAGAGCATTTTTTTGCTGAGCAGAAATAGGTACATGCTTTGTGCAAGAATCCAGCTGTATGGATATGATGGAGTCACAGACCATCACCTTTCTCCAGCAAGTCTTACAGAAATATTTAGGGGATCAGGAAAGGGGTTTAAAGCCCAAGCCAATTTCACTGCGAGTTGTTTCTGTTTAATTAAGGCAGTGGTCTGTAATGTGTCCTTGAACTGGTTTAATGCCCCTGGGTTGTCTAGATGAAGGAAGAAGAGAGAAACCTTTGACTTTTTTGTGGCTGGAATGTAGCTGACTACCGGTATATAAAGAGTTGCTCCATTCACTTTTGCCTGTGGTCCTGCCCACCCGGAAGGTGCCACATGAAGGAATATGGCCATCAGAATGAAAAAGGCTTCCCACCCCCTGTGAGGACAACAAGGCGTTGAATCTGGCAGCTGCAGGGTTGTGTGAATAAGCATTTTGATTGCCCTCATGGGGCAATCACCCGGTAGCTAATTAAATGGCACTGAAGCTACGGTAAATTATCAGCATACATTTAAAGCACATTGCAATTCCCAGATTTATTTGGGGGAAGCTATTTGTTAGGACTGCTGGGAATTGTAGCTCTAAGATGGGTGAACTACAGTTTCCAGAATTCTTGGGGAAGCCATGTGCTTTAAGTGAATGCTGTGGATGTGACCTGAGTATCCTGGGAACTGGATCTCTTCTGTCTAACTTGGCATCCAGATTAGACATGTCCCTCTCTTGCTTCTGAAGTTTGCATCTTCTTCAAGTGAGTACACTTCACTGTATGAGAGGCGCTCTTTATGAGAAGGTTAGGAGCTGCTGCATTAAAACACTCATTAGCAGAGAATGTAACATAAAACCATCCCCCAGATGGATCCAGGTACTTTGTTTAATTTATCTCTTTTCAACATTTTTACTTCCTTAGATGGCAACACAGAGTTACTTAACATCCCAGTGGAGTATAGTTTTTTTTTCTTTTAAGAGGGTTTGGAGACATGCAATTTATTATAAAGGTCACCAATTCACACACACACAAGCACATGCGCCACAGTAAGGTAATAAAGACTAAAAACACATTAAAATAATGTTAAACATCTGAATATAGCCCATGAAATTCTGTTCGCTTGTTCCATTAAGTAGATGCTATTACAGTACTGGACTTGTCTTGGTAACAGGGTAAGGTAAAGGTAAAGGTACCCCTGACGGTTAGGTCCAGCTACGGATGATTCTGGGGTTGTGGCACTCATCCCGCTCTATAGGCCGAGGGAGCTGGCGTTTGTCCACAGACAGCTTCCGGGTCATGTGGCCAGCATAACTAAGCTGCTTCTGGCAAAACCAGAGCAGCACATGAAAACGCTGTTTACCTTCCCACCGGAGCGGTACCTATTTATCTACTTGCACTTTGATGTGCTTTCGAACTGCTAGGTTGGCAGGAGTGGTAACAGGGTACCGCAGCTCAAATTGGCACAGTATTTGCACTTTCACATCCAAATGAAGTTCTCACAGTGGGCAACCTGAGGCCTGTTGGAAACCTGAAAGCAGGATTCAAGCACAAAAGCACTGTTCAACTCCTGTGGTTTCCAGCAACTGGTATTCAGAAGCAACACAGCCTCCACTTGTGAAGGCAGAACACAGGTTTCATGGCCAACAGCCTTCAATAGCCCTTGCCATCAATTTGTCTAATCCTCTTTGCGTGGTGACTGGTGCTCATCACTGCCTCCTGTGGGAACAAGTTCCATAGTTTAACTGTTCTGTATGCAGAAGTACTTGTTCATGTTCACAAACTTTTATTGCACTAGCCAATGGCCCTGACATTATCCAAAAACATCAAGTCACTAAATATACAGGAAAACCACAGCCAAATCTACTAAAATTATTTGTTACATAGAATTAAAAAGTACTATACCTGTCCCGAATCTTCCAACAGGCCCTGGAGGAAGGCAATATACACAGCATAAATTTAAAGCGCCCCACCCCCCCAAAATTCTGGGAACTGTAGTTCAGCCCTCACAGAGCTATAATTCCCAGCACCCTTAACTACCGTTCCCAGTATTATCTGGGTGTTTCGTGATTTAAGCGTGCTTTGAAAGTATGGTGTGCCTGCAGAAGTGAACAATCAGATATGAGGCGAAGTTTTAAAAATAAAAATAAAAATATGGTATTTCATTATTTGCATATTTTAATACAGTTCACAGACTTTAAGCACATTAGATTGCCTGTCTCAATGTTCTGGAAGTTCTTCAGTCACCACCATCACTAGTGTACCTTTATACTGAATTTCTGGCAAATCTTTTGTTGTTGCTGCTGCTGCTTCATAAAGATGAGGGATTCTGCTCTTCATCCCTTACCTGAAGGAGTTCTATAAAGTTCAAACACTTTTCCATTTCATCGCAAAGCAGTGGCTGGAAAGCAAGCGCCTCATTAGCGGTGCTCTTTGTGCTTTCTTACTTAACTGCGAAACAGAAAGGCTTCTCTGCCTTAAGGTCAGCACAAAGGACCAAGTTCAGGTGTCAAGTTTTGTCTGGGAAGACGATGCTGCTTGGGGATGCCTCCGAGAACTGTCGCCTGTGAAGTCAAACCTTTCCGTATCACAGCAACCCAGCTTTAGACTACCTCAAAGTTGTGAAGGGAGGAGTGCTTGGGGGAAAGGGCCCCTTTGAAAAAATCAGGTCAAAAACACACTGAAGCCGCTCTGTGGTTCCTTCGCCTGCCTTTGATCTCTTCTCCGCCAGCTTCTTGAAAAGGGTTTATTTCCATTTGTGCCTCTGCTGCCCTATTTTCTCCCCTGTTTAATTTCTCCCAATTGACTTTAATTGAGATCTCATTAGTAACTTTCACTAGTCTGGTAAGCACTTTATACCGTACACCTCTCTTCCCCCGCCAATCTCCACTGCTGGGTTGGTGCCCAGAATATTCTCGCTCCCTCCCTCAGGCTGGATGGGACAATATTCCTTCGGAAGCAAGGAGGGGGGGCAGTGACTTCTCTCAAAGGGACAGAGAACATCAGCAGCCTTTGAAAGGAAAAGCTTCTGGGGGGAAATATTGCTTTCACTTAAAGGCGTCTGGCTGGGAAACAAGAGCTTGCACAAATCCAAGAGGCCATTGCAAGTACTGCTGGAGATAAGGAGATTCTGATATTATTTCTGTCGTGCAGGATCAAAACTTGACAGCCTTTTACTGGCTCTCCTGTGCTTTCTCATTGAGTGTGTTTGCCGGGCTGGAATAGTCCTTAAATTCTGGATGGAGGATAGTGAGAGGCATGTGAGTGGTGTGCATACAAAAACTAGCCTAATGTAGATACGTAATATGACCGCTCCATTTGTTCCTCCATCCACCTTAGCCTCTGGTCCCACCTGCCACTCTCATGTGGTTCCCTAGAAGGTTTCTCAGAAAGGAATGTGGGGCCTCAGGTTGAACAAGTTTCTCCATCCCTGATCCATGGGGCTCCTAGACTTCATCTTCATCGCCATTGGTTTACAGAAGCATGGAAAATATACTAGACACTGGAAATCAATGAAAACCTACCCCCCCCCCCGCATAACTAACCCCACCCCTCGTAAAACAGAGATAATGATGGGGATGGAGGAAGCTACACCTAATACTTGCTTGGAAATATTAATCTGAAAAAACAGGCAATTTATTAAAAGGCTTCATCCATTCAATAAGGCCGCAACACACACACACACACACACACACACACACACACACGGTGTGTTCACATTACCACAGTGAAGTTGCTCTTTGCCCCCCGCCCCACAGCACATTGCATAACTCTTCAGCTTCTCACACCAGCATGTCTTTGTTAGTGTCATATTTGTTTGGGGGGGCACTGATGGGTGGGGATGTCTTTACCCCTATACAAAGGTGCCCACACCTTGGCTAGAGAGGAATTAAAAAAGGTAAAGGACCCCTGACAGCTGAGTCCAGCAGCGAACGACTGGGGTTGCGGCGCTCATCTCGCTTTACTGGCCAAGGGAGCCGATATTTGTTCGCAGACAGTTTTTCTGGGTCATGCAGCCAGCATGACTAAGCCACTTCTGGTGCAACGGAACACTGAGACCAGAGCAGTGCACAGAAATGCCATTTACCTTCCCGCTGGAGTGGTACCTATTTATCTACTTGCACTCTGACATACTTTCAAACTGCTAGGTTGGCAGGAGCTGGGACCGAACAACGGGAGCTCACCCTGTCGCGGGGATTCGAACTGCCGACCTTCCGATCGGCAAACCCTAGGCTCAGTGGTTTAGACCACAGTGCCACCCGAGTCCCTAGGGAGGCATTAGGAATGCCTTAAGGACTTGCAATCTTTGTGAAGCTGGTTTGAGAAACTTGTGTGTCAGAAACAGCCAATTTTTATAACAAAGTAAAGGATACATATGCATTGTGGATACCGTCATGGGAGCGTGGATTAAAAACCCAGCAATGGAGATGCAGTGAGTGCAGGGCACAGTAAATGGGAGCATCAACACACACACACACACACACACTCCTGCATTTTGGTCCCAGTCCCATGAAGCTCTGGGCATTCTTAGCTCCTGATGAAAAATCGATGGGAGCCTAATGGATCTTGGTGCATTGCCCCTTGCAAAGAATGCCTGCCCTGACAGCATTCAACAATTACTCTTTAAGCAGGACTAATAATGCTGACTTGTGCGCCGGCTCCTTTTCAACTCTGATATGGTTGCCTTCCTTATTAATATTATCAGGTGCATTATGAAGACAGAGTCTCCCAGCTTTCTGGTGCTAATAATAGCCCTGGCTTCACTGGACAAGGGAGTCAATAACTGTAAGCTGGAGAGCTTATCTGAGGTGTACTCTCCTGCATACAAATCTCATTTAAAGAACGCCCAGTGTCAGTAAACAGTTTTATTACTGACTATTTATATTGGTTTCCCTTTATCCCCACAGATCTGATGGTAAATTACCCGCCCGAGTGCTATTCATTCAGGGCCCCTCATAGTTAACAAACCAGTCACAGGCACTGCTGTGGTGGAACACATGTATTGATTTCCCCCAAATCAAAGGAGAGGGCCAAGAGAGAACGCAGGGACTTTTCATTACAGTAGAAGCCTCCAATGGAGAGGGAGAGGCTCCTTTTGCTGCATTTGAATGAAGGGAACTAAATTGTTGCACAAGTCTTTAGAAGAGAGCCTTTCAACCCAGGAACGACCCAAAATTGGAAAGAGCAACGAGAAGCAGTTCTGACAGTTGAGCGCTGGAGGCAAGGCGGTGTGTCAAGGAAGGGGAATGATGGGACCCAAACAGATACTGTTGTTTAACAGCAGGGATGGAAAGTAAAACTAAAAACTAAAAAATAAACTAAAAAATAAAAACCTGTGCTCCACATCTTCCATGATTCTGCACCAAAAGAAAAAATAATCCTTCCAAGAGAATTCAGCATCCTAAGTATATCATTAAAAAGGGGGAGAAAGGACCAGTCTTTAACAGCCAATGTGGTGTAGTGGTTAGTGTCAATGGAGCCAGGATCCCACTCATCCATGAAGATAACTAGGGGTGCTTTCAGACTTGATTACAGTATTGTGCATTCACCCTGATTGTTTGCAGAGAGATTACCAGTAGGTGACATTGGCTATTTACAGGTAGCTAGCTGTGTTGGTCTGACACAGTAGAAATATATATTAAAAAAATATATAAATTGTCCAGTAGTACATTAAAGACCAACTAAGTTTGTTCTTGGTAGGAGCTTTCATGTGCATGCACAGTTTATATATATATATATATATATATATATATATATATATATATATATATATATATATTTCTATTGGCTATTTAGTGAACATTCAGTCTTATTTGTAGGGAGGCTAGATGATGTTACAGCAAAGCAAGTGTTATCCCACACTTCCAAGTGCATTTTCTCATCACTTTACTTATTGCAAAATGTCTGATTTTGGGGAGACCCGGATTTGCTGTGCAAGACCTCATAATCGACTTTAATTGTGCAACTTGAAGTTGCCACTATGTGACTGAAAATGGTGCGAGTCTGAAAGCACCCTCTGTGACCTTGAGCTAGTCACCATTCTCAGCTGAACCAACCTTGCAGGGTTGTTGAGAGGATTAAAGGAAGGAAGGGAAACATGTGCACTGCCCTGAGCTCCTTGGAGGGAAGAGAGGATAGATACGTAATGAATCAGAATGTGAACATGGGTCTGAAAATGTTTTAATCTACATGTGGTGAAATGTCAGAAGGTTGTGCAGAATTTCCAGAAGAAACCAGGATCTGATCAGGATTTCAGGGGATGGGGGAATACATTGGAACAAAGGGATTCATCCAATATTATGTCAAACTATTGGTCCATCTGGTTAGAACTGTTTACACTAATAAAGGAAACCTCTGGCCTGCAGGCTTCTTGATCTGCCCTCCTGGCACTCTAGGTAACCCACACCCCTTTCCTCCTCTGCAGCAAGTTGGCAATATAGGAAGAAAAGAAAGCTGCCAACCAGTCTTTACCCAAGCCTTACCCAGCCTGGAGTGCAACTCCTATCAACCCGCAGCCAGTATGGCAAATTGTCCTAGTTGCGGTCCAAAGTATCAGATTGGTGAAGGTTGCTTTACACTGACTGACTGGCAGCCACTCTTCAGGGTTCCATGCAGGGATCTTTCCCGGAAACACCCCCCCCCCCCCGCACACACAGTTCTTGCCCAGCCTATGGAAGGAACCCAGATGAGAGCGAAAACACAAGTACTTTTTCTGCATGAAGCGGGAAGCCAGAGGCAGACACAGCCGTGAGTGCGGTGGCCGATTCCTGTAGAATCTGACTGCGTGCCTGCCCCAAGGGCGCCTTAGGCTATAGCATGCCAGCAGCCCCCAGAGAACTGGAGAGGCTCCCACGGCTGCCAAACACCTTCCTTTGGGGGAGGTCGTCTGGAGCCGAAAGGCAAGCCAGCCGATTCCCCCTCCTCCCCGCCCGCTCCCGATCTCTAGCTAGATCTCCTCGCTCGCTCACCGCCCCTAGCGCGCGGGTCCAGCCCCGAGCTCCGCCGAGCACAGCGGAGCAGGCAAGCCGCACAGCTCTTGAAGCAGCCCGTCTGGCATCCTGTTCCGTGGCTTCGGCGCATTGTGCCCGGCAGCGTCGGTTTCCGCAGCTGTCCCTTCGGGGGCAGTACCCGGAGGCCACCCCGGCCTCGCGGGGAGAGGGGTCGCGGCAATCCAGCGCTGATCCCACGAGCGAGCGAGTCCGGCGCGAGAAGCCGAATCGCTCTGGGACAGCACACGGCCAGACGTCCCTCCATAATTGCCCGAGATGCGCAAGGAAGCGCAGAAATGCGGCATTGCCTGATCGCCCCCCCCCCCATGCCCTGCAGCTTTCACCTTTCTCTAAGGGGAGGAGGGCGCGCTCCCCGCTTCTAAGCCGGACTCTCTTCCGTCTTGAGGGGAGCAGCGAGCGAGAAAAGGCGCCGCGCGACCGAGGGAATGCGGCAGCCAGGCGGCGGCGAGCTGATCAGGTGGGCAGGCAGCGGCTCCCGGGCGCGCGGAGAGGAAGGGGTTAAGCGGAGGGAGACACTCCGCCAAGGAGAATTCAGAGCAGGTGGTCTCCGTCTGGGAGGGCGGCCCGTGGCCAAAGGCATAGGCAGGCGCTGCCGCCGTTGCTGCCGTTTCGAGGCGCCAGGCAGTACAGGAGAGCCGATCGCCGGCAGAAAAACTTTCCCCGGATCTTTTTCTCTGCACGAGGAGGAGGAAGACGCAGGCACTGCCCACCCCCGGCTGGCGAGAAGCTGCCGCTGCAGCAGCAGTGCGGGGGGTGGGGAGGGCTGATTCTCGCGGGGATCGCCGGCACCCTGCAGGAGAAGGAGGCGGAGGAGGCGGCAGCGCGGCGCGGGAGGGGAGAGACGCCCCCCGGGGTGCCTCCGCACGGGAGTCCGGAGGCGCTTCTTCTCGCGCCGCCGCTCCGGCCTGAGCAAAAGTGAAGGAGGCGAGGCTCCCGCCTCAGCCGTTGGTCGGACTCGACTTGGCGCCGGGGCTCCTCCGCCACAGGGAACGTGCCGCCCGCTCCTGCTGCGGAGAGCCAGGAAGTCTCCCCCAGCGCGCGCGCGTGTGTGTGGTGAGGCCGTGTTGCGTCGTGGAAAAAGAGAAGGGGGGCGTTATTGCGAGCCCCAGCTCCGGATCTTGCTAGGGTATCTTTCTGTGTATGTACGTTTGGAGCACACACATCGGATCCCCTCGGATCGACTCGTCACCCCTCCTCCGCGCGCGCGCGCGCAAACACCCCGACAGATCACGCCGCGAGCCGACGGCCGGGACCTGGGAAGGCGCCCTGCCACAGGTAGCCGCGGCGGCCCCGCGCCTTCGCCGGCACGCTTGGAGTGAGAGCAGCGACGCGCGTCCACACCAGGAATCGCGCGTATCCCCCCCCCCAAAAAAAGGGTGCGGAAGCTTCTGGCTGAGGACCCCCGCCCCGCGCGCTCACTCCCGCCGCATCGTGACCCCCCCCCCCGTGCTCTTTCTCGCATCCCAGGATGAATCGTCCTCCTCGCGTGCTGGGGAGGCCGGCGGAGCGAGCGGGGGCGCAGGCGAGGAGCCGATCTGCTCCCGGGTGGGCTCTTCTGCAAGGAGGAGAGCGCGCCGCCGCGAGGGTTTCTCCTGACCAACGGCGCCCAAGTGCTCGCAGGAACAGGCGCAGCGCCTGCTGAATCGCCAAGGAGCTGAAAGGCCCGGAGGAAGTCCCGAACCGAACTGCAGGGCGGTCGGGACTTGTGCGGGCACCCGGGAAAGGGGCGGCTCCCTCCGGCTGCGACCCCGGGGATACTTTTCAAGCGACTCATTTGGTGCCCGTCGGGTTTTGGAGCGCCCTCTTTTCTAGGACAAGCGGGGAGGCTGGAGTTTGGGAGATAGCATGTGAAAAAGAAGACATTTATCTCCATTGGGCCCCCCCCCCCTCGCCCCTCGGCATCCTGTGAGAAATAAGACTTATGGCGCCTCTGGACTTCGGGATGAGAAGCACCGGATCCTAAAAGGAGCTCGTCGGAGCCTCTGTAAAGTAGCAGTTTGAAGCTGCCCCCTCCCCCCCCCTTCAGAAGCCTGATGCTGCTACTGCCTGTCGCTTGGCTCTGCTGTGAAGGGAATGCAGCTGTGCTCCAGGCACAGCTGGAGCCCCTCTGTGCCAGGAAAACACCCCCCTGGTAGTTGGATTGTGTGAAGGTCTGGATTTAGGGGGCGGAGAGGGGGCACCACTCTCTTTGGCCCATCTGCTGGCCCATCTGGGAAAACCTCTATAAGGATGCTGGCCGGATGGAGAGAGCTGTCTACAGGGATAAGTGCTACACTTTGTTGCCTGCTCTTCTTCTGGCTCCTGTATTCTCATCCACCCAAGGAAGGTACGTTTGGTGCCCGTTTCATACACCACTTTGCCACTTCACCTTATGGCCTTTGCAGAGAGTGCAGGGAAGGAGCTTCCATTACTCCGCCTTCAAGGCTATGCACAAATCGGAACCCTGCGATGGGGCTGGGATGATCTAAATAGGGATCACTGCCGCTGTCTAAGGTCCTGAGGGTTATCCTGGGGTTGCTGGCGAGGAGGAGAACATGTTAAAACAAATCTAAATGCCTGCCCATTTGGCCATGATCATCCCTCCTTTATTCAGGTAGGAAAGAGCAAGCAGAACCAGAAAGGCACATAGGGCTTTGGACGGAAAGGCCTTTCAGGCACCCAAGACTCCTTGGATTTTATAAAAGCACCTGGTAAGCTTTGGGCCGGTTGGTATTTTGAAGCAGGGAAGATGTAGGCCACCCCACCCACCCACCCACCCTGGCAAAATGTCAGAATTGCTTTAAGCACATTACATATTTAGCTCCCCCCCCCCTGCCAAAAAAACCAGCCCAAGTATGGGCATAGAAAACAAAAGCAAGCAATTGGAAGCTAGCTAAAATTCTGTGACATAGTGGCACCCAGGTTATCCAAGGGACACGGCCTGGGTTCCCTTTTCACAGCTGAGTTAGAGAGTCCTTTCAAATTAAAATCAGGGATCAAGACTCCAAGAACACATTTGGTCATTCCTCTAACCTCTCATTTTATAAAAGGCAAGCAAAGGCAAGATTAAGGAACTGGTGACCTCACTTCCAACCAATCCCAGGTCTTCCTTCCCTGGTTTCCGTGGGTCATTTGAAGAATTTAAATTTCAAAGGCATAATACACAATCTACACATTTCCTACACTTTTTCCATACAGGAGGCAGCAGCGTTGAATAAAAGAGTAACCAGCGAATTTTAAGGCTTTACTTCTGTGCAAAGGTGTGTGGGAAGAAGGCCCATTGAATAATGAGGGCCTTCAAGCCGAAATTTGTAAGCTCAGTCAAGCTACATGTGCAATAACAATCCTCCTGGAAGGGAGATTTAAGTAGCAAATTTCTCATATCTGTAAACTGCTTTGAGGTGTTTTGTTTGCTTGTTTTTACAATTGAGCAGTTTATAAATTTTATGAAATAATAAAATAAATATCTAAGAAGGATTCAGAACTTGAAGAGCCAAAGACCAGGGCAGAAGAATGGTGGTTCTAGCCAGGAGAGAAACATTTGCACGTGACAAACACACACAAAAGGGAAACCTTCTTGAAAGAAGAGATCTGGAGGACTTCAGGAAGGCTGTTTAAATCCTTATCTGAGGCTGCAACCTTTTATATCAGCGATGGGGAACCTGTGGCCCTTTAGTTGTTGGAATATCAACTCTCATTATCCCTGATATTTGGCCATGCAACAACTTTTGGAAGGCCCCAGGTTTCCCATCCCAGCTCTAGATGCACAAATCTGGGAGTAAGTCCCACTTAATTCAGTGGACTCATTTCTGAAGATGTGCGCATGGGCATGCACAATGGGCTGGATTCAACTCAGTAGCCCTCCCAAGCAGAAGCTTCCTCTAGCAGAATGTGACTTTCCACTCCTCCTCGTGGATGCCTCCTGTGACCCCCCCAAAATGGTTTGAGGCAGGAGAACCCCCAGAACAGGGGAAGGAGAAGGCAGATCATTCCATGAAGCAAGCAGAAATGTTTTCACTAATGGAGCCATCTGCCTAGGGCTACACTGAATTCCTCCTTGTGACTTCACATTCTCTCTGCATCAGACTCATTTTCTGTGCCCACCTTGTTTAACGGGTGCAGTTCATGGCTGCTGTGTTGCTCTTAGCACACTGGGTAATCTCCCACTGACTCTTTCTGGTGGGCTGAATAATTTTGCATAGCAAACCTTTACTGGAAGGGCTCAGGTCTGTTGATTGCTAGCTGCTTTGAGCAGTTCTGCTGTGGGTGACAAGTGACATGACCATGTTTACTGCATGGATTTTGAAGATTGATTTAATCTGATACTTGCAGTCCAGTTGGAGAAAGTTTTAAAATTTAGGCCAAGTAGCCCAAGTAGCAAGGCATGCATGGAAGAGAAAGCACCTCAGTCTAAGGAAGAGGTTTTTTTTTTTTTTTTTTTGCATTGTTGGTTTTGATCTAGACATTTGATTTAGACATTGGCTTATTTTTAGGATTCCATTTCACTCAGAGGCATAGCAAGCCCAAGTGGTACCCGGTGCGGATATTTTTTTGTCACACATCCGCCCACACCCCTTCAAGTCACAGTGAGCATTTTGCCTCTCCCCACAATGCTTTGCGGAGGTGCTGCAGAGCATTGTGGGGGGGGGCATATGTGCGCAAAACGCTCACTGTGACTTGAAGGGGTGTGGGCGGATGGTACCCCAGGTCCAGGTGGACTGAGTAAAGCAAGCACAGCTAATTCTTTTGCAGTGCTGTGGTGAGTCCTAAGCCCAAAGCCACTGGATTTCCTCTGGCTTGTGCTTGAAGCTCTAGGTGGAGCTGCCAAATGTCACCCCTTGAAGATGGCACCTTTGTGTCCCCTGAGAGGGCAGTGCCCTGGTGAAATGTGCCAGGCTGCTGGGTGGAGCCCTGGCTGGGCAGAGCTCTGCTTCTGTGGCTCTTCCCAGCAGGAAGGAAAAAGCAAAGTGTGTGCTGTGTAAGCCAGCTGCTGCACTGAGCAACTTATGAGTTGCGGGGTGGGCATGCTGAGAGTCACCCCCCCTCCCCTGGAACCAGGGGTGGACTATCCCCTGCCACCCGCTAGCGATGCCCCTGATTTCACTTTCACGATTAAGTACTTTAACATGCTCAACATGCACTTAATTGCGATGCTTTTGGAGAGAGAAGGAGGTGAACAGAGAAAGGATCTTCTTTGTTTAGGTAAACACTAAGGCATAGGGATATGTGACCCTCAGGACATACTATCTTAATATATCAACCCACTTTAATTGATATTTGGTTGCTGAGATGCATCATGGAGCTTGATCAGGTGATGGGAAAAGCTTCTGCTTGAGCCCATAGGGAGCTAGTGCCACTTGCAGTAGACAATACTAGACCTCCAATGGTCTGGCCTCCTTTAAGATCAGGTTCCAATCCTGTCACTAGCTTTCACTTGTGATGCTGAACACATTATTTTGCCACAACTGGGTCTCTTTCTGCAGCCTAAACCAGTGTTTTTCAACCTTTCTTGGGCAAAGGCACACTTGTTTCATGAAAAAAATCACGAGGCACACCACCATTAGAAAATGTTAAAAAATTTAACTCTGTGCCTATATTGACTATATATAAAGTAATTCTCTTGAATTTTTCAATTTTTCCCACGGCACACCAGGCAACATCTCGCGGCACACTAGTGTGCCACGGAACAGTGGTTGAAAAACACTGGCCTAAACACAGTGACCTTCAAACTTGCCATTCTTATCTTTAAGCAGAGCTTATTTTTTTCTGGTCCTAAAACTCTTCAGTCACAGGTAGCCAATGTGGTGCTAACCCCTACTTTGAGCAAAAGCTACCAGTGGTTAAAGGAAGGAGGTTTGTGATGAGTGAGGTCTACTTGAAAGTCCCAGAGTCCATTAAATTTGCAGTTTGGGTCCTGAAAGAGGTTATTTTCCAAAGGCAAGAGCCACCTAGGCCTGTGTGTGGTTGGGTTGTTAATGAGAAACTAGTTGCTATGATTTTCTGCACTCAAGAGAATGATATATCACCTCTTTGACTTCCCAGCCCACTTGATTAGGTATTTGTTTACAGAAGAGTGCCCTGGTGACAGTTGGTTTCTAAAACTCTTTGCAAGGTGCAAGCCCACAACTTTGGGAGAGAAAGTCAAGTGCTCTGTTCACTTGGCTGTCCGCCCCACCCCCCTCACAATGGGGAAAAGACCCACCCATGTTCACTTTTAATAATTCTGTGGTTCAGTTTTGGTTCGCTCAGGGTCCCATTTTCAGATGACGGCTTCTAAGGGGAGTTCAGTTTTCCAGGTTTGCAGACATTTCTACCAGAAGAGGAACCCAATGTCTTTCTGTCTATTTTCTATTTTCATTTTGACTTACAACAGAAAATCCTAGCCATGTTTGTGTCTGAAACACTCCACATAAGCACCACTGAGCAATGAATAGGAATTACACAAGGAGTAGACTATTAGAAGCAGTTGGCAATTTGCATGGGTAGCTGCTAACCAACATTTTCTGGGTCTCTCCCCCCCCCCCCCCGTGTGTGCAAGATCCACTGAGCCCTGTTAAGTAACTGATTTGTTGCCCTTGGTTTTCCCCAACTTCCTTTCCCCCAGTTTACGCTGTGTAGCAAACAGCTCTGCAAGCCCAGAAGCTGCAGAAGAAATCCTGTGCTGATGTTTGCTCACCCAGAAACATAAAGAGCACTGTCAGCGTAAACGTTCCACCGAGAGCTCCCAAGACAGGCCTCCTGCAAACCAGGATGTGAGAGGCATTTTGCAGATCCATGTGGATCCATAAATAATGTCACAATTAGCAACTGAAACCAAACATTTATGCAATAATTCAGATGATGCAGCCTCAGTCAGTCAAGCAGGATCTATGAGTTCAGTGCTGGTCACCGGCATGCAAGAAGCAAGACACTACCAATTATCAGCTGCATTGCCAGAGCCCTAGGTGTGTTTTAGGTCACAAGGCCGGTTGCTGCACAGCTTCTTTCACTGGACAGTTTGTAAAGCAGCTAAGATGGGGATTGCTTGCAGTTCATTGCTATGCCTCCATGGCAAGGAAAACCGAGTGCTGGGATATGTGTGTGTGTGTACATATCACCCCCCAAACAGAATTGCTTTTAGATGTGCTGTATAGCGAAAATTCTAAGAAGAAACACATAAATCCAAAACCAGCTATGTTATTTTTGCCTGAAATTCAGCAATAAATAACACAAATGGAAGCAGCATTGATCCATAAGAAAGTTTCTGAAATCCACAGTTGGGAAATAGCTTTAGGCGGACCGGGGAAAACGTCACAAAACAGAGCAAGTGTTTTGAGTTCTTCAGAACTCTTCATTGGCTGGATGTTAAGCAAAACAGGCGGAAGAGTAAAAGCAATAAGGAACCCAACTGGCTCAATGTTGTAGTTGTAAAGTCTGCATTTAGACTCAGTGGCAAGCTGAAGATTGTGGACTGGATTAAAGGTAAAGGGACCCCTGACCATTAGGTCCAGTCGTGTCCGACTCTGGGGTTGCGGCGCTCATCTTGCGTTATTGGCCAAGGGAGCCGGTGTCCAGCTTCTGGGTCATGTGGCCAGCATGACTAAGCCGCTTCTGGTGAACCAGAGCAGCGCATGGAAACGCCGTTTACCTTCCCACCGGAGCGGTACCTATTTATCTACTTGCACTTTGACATGCACGCCATCTAAAACAGTATCGTAGCACTTTAAACAGGGATGGCTTCCCACAAAAAGTCCTGGAAATTATCGTTTTTAAAGTGTGCTGAGAGATCCCTATTCCTCTCACAGAGTTACCATTCCCAGAGTGGTTTCGCCAGCAGTCCCTTTTCCCAGGGAACTCTGGGAAATTATAGGTCTGTGAAGAGAATAAGGGGACTCCTAACAACTCTCAGCACCCTTGACAAACTGCAATTCCCAGGATGCTTTGTGAGAAGCCATGGCTGTTTAAAGTGAAATGATACTGCTTTAAATGTATAGTGCAAATTGGGCCTTACCTGCTAGGTCATGAGTGGGGAACTGGATCTGGCTGGTGGGCTAGATCTTTCCTTGCCCCACCCCATGACCCTTCTATGATCGGTGGGCAGGGCCACCCAACTGTCACCTGACCTCATTATTATTCCAGGTGTCAAGTTGAAAGGGCCTTGTCGTTGATGGACATCAGAGGCACTGTCATTCAGCACCCATCAGCTGACAGGTGCTGAGAGATACCACTGTGAAGTCTGTGAGCGGTTTCAATACAAACCTCTTGCAAACAGACTTCAAAGTACAGTCATACATCAGAAGTTGAATAGAATCCGTTCTGGAAGTCCGTTCGACTTCCGAAATGCTTGACTTCCAAAACGCAGCTTCTGATTGGCTGCAGGAAGCTCCTGCAGCCAATCAGAAGCTGCGGAAGCCCCATAGGATGTTCGGCTTCTGAAAGAACGTTCAAAAACTGGAACATTCATTCAGTTCCAGTTTTTGATCGTTCGGGAGCCGAAATGTTCGACTCCCAAGGCATTCGGGAGCAGAGGTACGACTGTAATGGTAGCCAGCCATGCCTTTACCTTCCTTACACCTGATGTTACATAAGATGACAGGCAAGTGGGCACTGTTTGGGGGAAATGGCTTCATGGGCCAAATTAGGACCCCTTCTGGGCCTCATTAGGCATATGGACAGGAAGTGTCCCACTCCTGTTTTAGGCCAAACTTAATATACTTTGACAAAGAATCAACGGCTTGGGAAACAAAATCAGGAAGAGTGACAATTACTGCTCATTTCCCTCTAATACAGTCTTGTTCAATATGTGCCATGGTTGTGTTTTTCAGGGCTTTTGAAAGTGCACAAGACCTGGAATGCCTCCTTTGCAAAAGAGGTTTGCTCTCGCTAAAGTGAAATATATGCTGTGTAAATGCTTAACTCTGCTCCAATTTCAGTCGAGACTAAAGTTTGTTACAGTAGTTTATTTCAGGAATTTATCCCCCACATTTCAGTAGATGTCTCAAAGCAGCGCACATACAGTGTGTAACATGTAAAATGTGTATTAAAACATCAGAAAATGGAAACATTAGAACAATATTCATAGTATAAAGGTATCCTGAAATAAAACCATTTTAACCCAGCTTTTGAAACTGAAGCAGGGATGGTGCCTGCCTGATTTCTAATGGGAGGGAATTCCACAGGTGTGAAATTTAGAAGAAGCAAAAAGCAGAAAGTTCCAGTAGAATTGTCGTACACGGCATACTACACAGGGATTTAATGTCGTTTCAGCATGGTGCGGCAATGTGTGAATTAAAGCTCCTGCTTAATGCCTTTTTGCTCTGAGCAAACCATACTTCATATGTTGTTCGAGCTTCTCTTTGATCAGCCAAATAGGTGGTGGGTGGAGAGATGCCAATAAAAATCTCTGAGTCAAGTGTAGACCCAAAGCTAAAATTTGCTATTTTTGGCTTGCCGTTTTACCCAAGGGAGATAATAAATATTTCATGCTTGCTTTAGAAGAGTTGCATGAGGATTTGTGAGTCCAGTTTAATGCCATACTCTGCTGATGTAGAGAGATATACACAAGTGCTAACTGTTGATTATGCTTACAAATAGGGAAAAATATATATATACAGAGATGGAGAAATGCAGCTTCCCCTTCCCCAACAGAGTAGGAAAACCATGAAGTGAAGAGATATTATTCCCTTCACCTCTATAAAGGATCAAGGCTTGCTTTTGTGACCAATATGAGATCTGAACCAGGGCCTCGGAAACTCTTAACCTCTTTATCAAATCAGTGCTAAACTAGTATTGAAACTCTGCAAAGCATGTTCCATAAAATGAGCAGTTCTCCACTTTCAGTTTTCCACTTTCATTATAGATTAAGTACAGTAAAGGGTGGCCAGACTTTAGGTTTGTGGGATCTGATTTCTTTCTTCCTAGACCCCGAAAGCTGTCCACCAATCAGAGCCAGATACAAAAGGGCGGCTCAGGCAGTGGAGCCCATGACCTATTGCCTCCCCATGAGCCATCCAATGGGATGATCCATGTGTAGAAGTCTGCATCTGAAATACTACAGATCAGGGACACCTAACAACCTAATAGGGGGAGTCTTTTTGTTCCTTCTGTTATTAAACAACTGGAAGCCAGAAAACCTTGATCTGCCTCAAAATGGGAAATAATCTAGTAGAGCCCATCACTTGTAGCCTATGTGGTGGGACAGAACCTGACTTCTACTTTCCTGGAGCATAGGTAAGGTTGGGTCTGCATGGTTGCATTGATGGGAGCCAATCCAGTAGTCCTGATGATGTTGCCTTAACCTCACCACCACCCCAGCCAGGTAGGCAGCAGTGACACCTGTTGCTACTGTTGCCCACCGCTGCTTTAGATTATCTGTTACTCTCTTGGTGGGCTCACGTGTGATGTGGCTTAGGGTGGATGCGTTAAGGCTCCTTTAGGACAAAGGGTTGCTATAGATCATTTTCAGATCCCTTCCAGCCCCACGATGCCAAATCAATTCATCTGAAGATAAAGAAGGATGTAAAAATGAAACACATTAGTAGAGCGATGGTGCTGAGACTCCGAGGTGACAAAGCATTCCATCGATATTAAGCAAATTGGGAGAAAAGAGCGTTCAGCA
Source organism: Lacerta agilis (assembly GCF_009819535.1). Classification (NCBI taxonomy): domain Eukaryota; kingdom Metazoa; phylum Chordata; class Lepidosauria; order Squamata; family Lacertidae; genus Lacerta; species Lacerta agilis. Next base: position 49,495,972 of record NC_046317.1, on the reverse strand, counting down.
ATTAGCGTACCCAGAAAACTAGGGAACCGAGTGTTAAAAAGCAACCATTTTTATTCCAGAAAGAATTAGCTTGGAATAAATTGTACCGTCTGTTTCTACTTTTGCAATCACTGACATAGATTATAATTGCCTTTCTACACTTTAGGGCATATTTCTGAGATCACAGAACATGGCAGCTATCCCTTAATGTGCTTTAATCACCTCTTTGCTCAGGCAGTTAAAGAAGTTGAAGCGTTTCCCCCTCTTTCTTTCTTCCAATCAATATTTTCCAGAGCGGTGCCTTTCCCCCTGTTTTATTTCCATTTTGATTTGTCGCTCCTCTCTTATTGTCCCTCTTTCCTCCCTCCTTCCCCCCCTTCCTTTTCTTGATTATATTATGTGCCAGGGACAAATGCACTACTTCATGGATGAAGAACATCAGGCCCACATGCAGCTCTCCCCACACTTAGCTTCCTGGCCCCTGAGGTTCTTCCCAGGCCACATGCCGTCTTCAGCCACAACCCTTACCGGCCCTGCCATACACACTCAGTGAGTGTTTCTGTCGGGCAGAGCTCATACCTTGCTTGCCTGGATGGATGATGGATAGAGATGCGTATGTGTCAAGAAACAGGTCCACGGTACAAAGGTAAAACTAGCATTTATTGATGCGTCTACTTTTGCCTGTGACCCTGCCCACAACTGCCCCCCTGGAAGGCTGTCCAGAAGGCAATTGGCCCTTAGGCTTTCCCCCCCCACCCCTGCACTGCTTGAAAGATAGCAGATAGCAGGCTGGGGTGCCTAATCACAAGTAAATGTACTTTCCTGTAGGCATGCCTACTTGTTGCTTCAAGCAACAGTCTTAAAGGGGGCAGCATTAGATAAAATATTATTAGAGGGGGGAAGTAAATATATAAAAAATCTACACGAATTGTTATTGGAATGGGAAACAAAAGATGAACAGATAAAAGAAGTAATGATGGAAAAGATTATGGAAAAGGGATATAAATTTCACGCCAAATTATGATTTGAAAGAAAATGTATACAAAATGCAATATAGGTGGTATTTAACCCCGGCGAAATTGGCGAAAATATACAAAGGCAGTTGGAGGTGTATATGTTGGAGGTGTCATAAAGAAATGGGAACATTTTTACATATGTGGTGGCAATGTAAAGAAATTCTAAAATTCTGGGAAGAAATATATAAAGAAATGAAAAAGGTGCTTAAATACTCCTTCAGAAAAGACCCTGAAATATTCTTATTAGGAATGTTAAATGAGGAAATTAAAGAAAAGGATAAATGTATAATGATGTATGCAACTGCAGCCAGTAGACTCTTAATCGCAAAAAAATGTAAAAATGATATAGTACCAAGAAAGGAAGACTGGCAAATCAAATTGATAACATACCAAATTTGGTGTGTGTGTGGGGGGGGAACGGGAATATCTGAACCAAAAACAAATAAAGATTGGAAAATGTTTAAAGAATATTTAGCAAACTTTGTAGAAAAAGTCGATCTTCTAGCAGACGGGTGAAGGGCTCAAAAAACAAAATAAAAAAAGAAATATATGGATATAGGTATACATAAGAACTAAAGATATATAAACCGCAATCAAGAAAAAGGCTGGAAGTTAACACAGGGTGATGGGGTGGTGGGGGGAGTGGGACTTGTTTGTATTTATGTTTTCTGTATTTATGTTTATTGTATGTTATTGTTTTTGCTTCTGTTCTTTCTCTTTTCTGTATTTTCTTGCATTTTGAAATAAAAAGAATTAACTATTAAAAAAAAATAAAAAAGGGGCAGCATTGCTTGCAATGTCTGCATAGATATTGCAGGACACATTGCTGGTAGCTGAAGCAGCATGCCTGGGAGGCAGATTAAGACCAGGGCTGTCTAGATGAAGTGGTGTAGCCAACCCTGTGCTCCTGCTGGCAAGCCTACCTCATTCACAATTTTACAAACAGTACGCAAACTGAAACTCAGCCATCCTTCAAAATCCGCACTTCTTCAAATTTTGGCAGGCTGTTCTCCAGCCAAGTAAGGTGTACAAAAAAAAAGGTATCTGAAGAAGTGTGCATGCACACGAAAGCTCATACCAAGAACAAACTTAGTTGGTCTCTAAGGTGCTACTGGAAGGATTTATTTTTTATTTTTTATTTTGTTTTGACTATGGCAGACCAACACGGCTACCTACCTGTAAAAAAAAAAAAGTATGCATTAGAATAATGTGTGGATACAAATGCATGCATATGTGAAAATAGCATACAAAAATTATAATGTCAGGGAAAATTGTGTGCAAATTTGCCTACGTACATTAGAAATTTGAACTGAAATGCTGCTGCATTCTCATGAGGACTTGTTTTTAAAAGATTGTTCAGAAACTGATGCAGGAATATGAGGAACTGAATGTGGAAAAACTGGAGAAAAAACCTGAAATTGACAAATTTTCCCATCTCTATCAAGGGGACTATCTAGCATCTGTTTGAAAAGTTGCTTACAAGCAAACTTGTAAGACATAATGGGCAGGTGCAGACTCCTTAAGACTGGGATGTCTACTGTGGGTCCTTTTGAATTATGGTGCTGGAGGAGACTCTTGAGAGTTCCATGGACTGCAAGAAGATCAAACCTATCCATTCTTAAGGAAATCAGGCCTGGCTGCTCACTGGAAGGACAAATCCTGAAGCTGAGGCTCCAATACTTTGGCCACATCATGAGAAGAGAAGACTCCCTAGAAAAGACCCTGATGTTGGGAAAGATGGAGGGCACAAGGAGAAGGGGACAAGAGAGGATGAGATGGTTGGACAGTGTTCTCGAAGCGACTGGCATGAGTCTGACCAAACTGCGGGAGGCAGTGGAAGACAGAAGTGCCTAGTGTGCTCTGGTCCATGGGGTCACGAAGAGTCGGACACGACTAAACGACTAAACAACAACAACAACTGTGGGTCCATGAGTGGCTGCGATACCTGGCACATACCCACGCTGCAATCAGGAGCCTGTGTTTTGTCCATCAAACTTTACATTCAGTTGGGCTGTGAGAAACACAACCACTGTGTGAAACGGCTCACTCAGTCACATTGGGTCACTGAAACACCCCAATGTGAGTAACTTGTGGCACTTGGATATGGTGACAATAAGGAGTTATTTAAAGCAAAGTTACTACGAGTCTGTTCCCTGCTGATGTCAGTAGCACTAAGCAAACCAGGCAGGATCAGTCCCCAAGTCATCATAAGCAGGAAAAGGTATAACAGAGCATGCAGCAAGGTAAATCATACCCAGTGAATGCAGTTCTAATAGAAACGTCTCAGCCGCTCACATCTACTTATTCAGATAGCAAATAACTCTCTAGGAGAGAGAGAGAGAACAGGGAGCTGGAGATTGAATGTATATATTACAGTCCAAATAAATATGAAAAGGCTGCTGCATGTGCCGGTATAAATCCCGGTGATCGCATGTACTTCCATCACATGAATGCCACTGAAGAAGATGTGAGGAAATGAGAAAGTGTTGTTGCCCATCTAATAGGGAAGCAGAGGGGCTTTTGAACTTATTCAAAGGGGCAAGCTACACATACAGATATGTGGAGATACATAACTTGAGTTTACATAACTTGAGTATACATAACTCAAGGCTTGGGGAGAAAGTAAAAGGAATTCGGACAGATGGTAACACAAGAAGTAACAATAAGGGGCTTATGAGCCAGCAGGCCCAGTATTTGTAGATCTTCAGTCTGTTTCCCTGCTTTGGATAACAGCTGATAGCGCAGCAAGAAGAGTATATAGAGATTGAAGGAAACGGTTGGAAAAATAGTGTTATCAGGGTGGCCAGGCAAGCAGGCAGGCTGGCCTGCCCAGGTAGATAGGTGGCAAAGACAAAGTGGAATTCATAGGAGCAATCTCTTGCATGCTTGCTACACAAGCAGCGAGTCGGTGTGAGGCCAACCCATTTAAATGGGAAAAGGTGAATGTGAGGGTGTTTTGCTGCTGCCCAGCCCCTGTGTGGCATTCCCTGAGCCGAAAAGTGGAGAGAACAACAAAAGGGTTTTGGGAAGCCCTGTGTTGGCTAGAGGTGGCTCTCCAGTAAAACACTTGGATGCATGGCTGGCGGTAGTCCCTTCTTTGAGGTCTCAAGCGCCTTGCAGCATTTGTAAAGGAATGTCAACAGAACCCAGACATTCTGTTGAATGTCTGGGTTCAGCTTCTCGTCTGAATTTCACCTCCTGGACTGTTGGCTCAGTCGTTTCAGCCTTGTATATAGTGGGTTTAAAAAAAAAAAAAGTGTGATGCTTCCAAACTTCCAGATTCCATCCCCAGGGGGACTTAGTGAGCGGAGGAATGGATTCAGCATGTTGAGAATCTAGTGGCAGGCCACAAAGCTTAGCTATGCAAAATGGATGAATTTGGTCCAGTGACTTGGGACATTGCTAGCTATCCTATGGAGATAGCCTGGGTTCCTCTCAGCATCAGGGTAACCATCGCTGCTGGAACTGTACAGGCCTGGTGTAATTTTTTTAAAAAAAACAAACAAACATTTTTTATTGGTTTCTAAAAATAAATACCGGTAAATACAAGAACCACTTGTAAGCACTTATCCAGCAGTACATCTAATGGTGTTCATTCTGTCCATTGGCTCTAGATGTAAACTTACATATTCAACATTCAAACATAATGCTTAACATAACCTTTCATTGAAAATCTTGAGCAATTGGTATAACAGGGTCTTGATTTTGGTCATTAACATACTTAAAGAAAGGGGTTCACATTTCTTGGAAGGTGTTTCTATTCTCGGCCTGATTTTTATCCTCTTGGCTGATTGCCAAAATTGGAAGATGCAAAACCAGTAGAATCATTTTTGTTTTCAGTGGGAAAAAGTGTACACATGTGCACAAAAGTGTTTCACGGGGAGTGGTCGAATTTGAAATATAGTGTATGTGCATAATACTCAATTGACGCTGAGTGATTTTAGGCTGCATCTTTAACCCAAAACGCCTGGCACCTCATGTCCTGCTCTGGCGAACAGGCTGCGTGCTTCTCCTGTTCTTCTGGGATTAAGTCTGTCTCATTTCCCAATCTCTCGCTACAGGAAAGGAGCTGGAGGTGGGGACGTGTGAAATCACAGCATTGGACAGAGATATGAGCCATCCCAAGAGGATGATCGCCAGGCAGACAGCGCGGTGTGCTTGTCGGAGGGGTCAAGTGGCTGGAACAACGAAAGCAAAACCTGCATGTGTGGATGGTAAGAGAGCAAGGTCTCCTTCTCCCTCAGTTGATTGTTCTGTGGATCAGGTCCAACAAGGAATAAGAACATCTTTAAACATGGAGATAAATGTTGAGGCTTCTTGGTGCTCTCCTACTGATATACATCACAGTCTCTGTGAACTCTCCAATGCTAGCAGGGACTGCTGTCTTTCTCCCACTCTAAATCTATAGGTCTCTGCCAGGGGCGCTGAAACTAACCAGCTGAGGTTTTTCTAGTCAAAACTAAGATCCAATAGAGTTATAAAAAGAATAAAGTTATTACATTCAGTTTTGGTGCGGATCCTCGAGCCTGGGGGACAAATGTGGCCCCCAAGCCTCTCTGTCTGGCCTCAGGGACTCTTCCTAGGCCACAACCCCTCTCCAGCCACATCCCCTACTGACCTTGCTTTGCAACACCCTTGAGTGTTTTTGCCTGGCTGGAATGTGTCCTTGATAATGCCTTATGCTTCCCACTTTTGCCTTTGGCCCCACCCACAACTAGCCTGCTGCCTCAGGAAAGTTGCCCAGAAGGGAAAGCGGGTCTCAGGCTGGAAAAGGCTCCTCACCCTTGGGTTTGGACTGACATGAAGTGCCACTCCATCTGCGTGCTTCAAGAGCCCCCTCTCACTCTGAGGAGATACATAAGCCCTCTTCTGATAAGCATGTCATTGTAAGCTGTTATCAGTGCTTAGCATTTCTAGGTGCCCGCCTGAAGAGGAAGCCCATCTCTTTAAAAGCCCTGCAACTCAAGAAGAGTGTGCAGTTTCTCTGCTTGTCATTCTGCCGCTCTGCTTGTTCACTGTTCCCTTCTTTTCCATCCATCGCTAGGTAACCTCATGGGCTGTGTGCTATAGCGGGTGGGATATCAGATTGTTTGAGCGGTTGGACTGCTTCTTCTTCTCTGCTGTGAGCATCTGAGGAGACAGAGGCAATCTCTGGGAGAAGGGCCACTCACTATCTGTGTGGAGGCTTTATTGTGACTTAAAACACTGGACGACAAAAGTTCTGAAGGAGAGAGTAAGAGAGAGGGGAGCAGAGTTTATCCACACTTGCCTTTTGCCCTGCTCTATCCAGGCGGAAGTCTGCACTTTAATGCACTGTGCTGAGCAAACATCAACTTGGATTGAAGTTTGTTCCAATTCAGCTTTAAAGAGTGGGTTTCCATGGGGAAAGCTCTGGAGCAAAAAAAAGGGGGGTGCTTGGACACAGAGCTTTAAATTGCAGACTGTGCCTGGAAAGAGCAGAGGAAAGGTGAATGTGGATAAGCTAGGAGAGAGAGAGAAGGAGAAGGAGAGGGAGAGAGAGAGAGAGACATAGAGAGACAGAGAGAGAGAATAGGACCTATGTGGCAGGTCCTGGGAATACACATGCTGTTGCTGATATTCATTAACCAGAGTGATCAGAAAAGCTTTGGCCTTTCTGGGGTGAAACAAGAAAACCTCAGGGAAATAGCCATGCCTTTTGGATTCTGAGACTGACGGTAACCTGCTCCTGAACTGCATGGAAATGGTCTGGCTCCACAAAATCATTACTTTCCCATTCTAGGAAGCTACTTGATCATATTTTGGGAGCTACTGTGTAAAAACAAAACAAAAATCCACAGGATTCTCTCTTGGAACCTTAAGGCCTTACAAGAAGCTTCCCTGAGGCTTTGGCGTGTGGGCATGTGTTACCTTGTGCTGTAATGTGCTGAGATTGTGCAACAGTGACTTGCTACCTAGTGTTGCTATGTGTGTGTGGGAAGGTGTCCCCCGCCTGTGGGTGGGTGTTTGGTACATGTGGCGAGTATGAGGCTATTCTGAGCTCACAGGTGGCCTGTTTTCTCACATTAGGGAGTGTTATGACCACATCATAAAGCTTCATAGATTTGATCCACTCTCCCTTTCCCCCTTCCCTTTTCCTTTGCTTTCATTTTCACTCTGTTCCCCAAGGGCCTTTTTCAATGATGGACAAAATATCTCCTATTAACAGTGCCACGTTATGCGTGCTTATATAGAAGTAAACCTCACTCTATTTGAGTAATTAGTTAGTATGTGCAGGCGTGCTAACCTGTTTCGTGGAATCCCATTCCCATGAAATGGAGGGGGTGGTCTCGCTGGTGGGGAGAAAACAGACTCATTTGGGAGGGCAGTTTTATCGTGGTGCACCTTTATCGTGGTGCAGTGTAGCACAATGGTTAGAGTGTTGGACTACAACATGGGAGAGCAACACTTGAATCCCCACTCAGCCATGAAGCTCACAGGGTAGCCTTGGGACAGTCATAATCTTTCAGCTGAACAGCAATGTGGTGAGCATAAAAATAGAGAGGGAACACCCCTTTGAGCTCCTTGGAGAAAAGGTGGGATATAAATATAAAAATAAGTAAAGAATTGCACTATGAAATTGACATATGAAAAGCCCAAATCTCACATTTTATCTATGGTTCTTGTTAAACCTGTGCTTAATTTTTGTCCCTTTTTGCCTCTCTCTCTCTCTCCATACTTTCCTTCCTCCTTACTTCCCTGGCTATGTTCGGCAGCCCAGATCATTGTCAACAAACAGTGGTGCGGAATGGAGCCTTGCGATGATGGGGAGCAGTGCACTTTGTTAATAAACCGTTCAGGCTGGAGCTGCACTCGGCAACTGGGGCGAATAAAAACAGTCACGGTAAGCAAACTGCCCTGGGGGTCACAGAGCAAAAGCAACTTCCTCCTTTGGGGACTGAGCAGTGGGAAGGGAGGGAAGGAGGGAGGAAGTTGCTGGTAGCAGGGGCAGGATTTTTGCTAGATGGCATCTTGCGAAAAGAGAGAAGCAGCTTGTGAACCAAGAAACTTCTCTTCGGGCCATGGCAGATCTGTCCTGGCTGCAGCAACCGCGTTCTGCCTAGAGCAATTCTGTAGGTACCAGCTGTGCAGAAATACCACAAGGCAAGGTCTGTTCCTGTTCCTTGTATCAAAATCCTGTAGTGTAGCCCTTTTCTGTCATCCTAAGATTGCATGGAGAATAGGGATGTAATCTGATTCTTGGTACCAAGGTATGGGGAAATCGTGCAAGCAAGACTACAGGCCAGTTAGAGGCTTGGCCAGCTCATACCAAATTTCAGCAGCATCCCTGGTAGGGAATAAATAGTGGAGGGGATATTGAACTGGCCTGCCCCCAACATCTCCTTTCCACCCCATGTTGTTGGAAGGAAGATTACATATGCGTTTGGCTGAAGATGCTCAGAAGGTTTCTGTGCTCCAGAACCATGCCCAGCCAGGGATCCCAGCCACAAGGAGGGTTTCTAAGCACACCCTGGCAAATAGATGAAGAATCTATGGGTGTGGCTGGCAGGGACGGGATGTCAGAGGTGAGGCGGGGGTGCATTTATTCCCACCTGCGTTCTTTGAACTAGTTCAGAAATGGGATGTGGCTTACCATCTGGAGTTTTGAGAATCTTAGCCTTCAAAACACCATATCCAGAGGGCTCTTTTTCAGGGTGGGGGTCACTATATGTGCCATCACAACGGAGCAAGAGGGGAAATGCTGGGAAGCAAAGGATGCCTGAAGCAATGCTAAGCTTCGGCAGAATATGTGGTGCCGTTATTTCTTCCCGTTTATCCTGTGAGCTCAGGGAGGCATCGCCTGCCCCTTCTGCCTGTGGGGAATCGGCCTTGCTAATAGAGTTGGTACATGGGCCACGCACGAGGGCTTTGCCAGCTATTAATATAACTCACTTGCAGGGACCCACATCAAGCAATTTGTTTTGTTGAGTTCACCGCAGGCTCAGGAGGGATCGTGCTCTCCAAGGGCCTTTTAAAATGACTGCTGCCTAGACAGGTAGAGATGGATTTGGGCGGATCTTAAACAAAGCTCTCGGCGGTGCAGAGAGGGAGTAATAAGGCCTGCGAAACACAGGAGCTCCATTTTTTCCTCCATGCAAGTTGACAGCAGAATAGTTAAGAGTCCCGGATTACTGCCTTGGCTTTGTGCTGGGTGTGACTTCGGCAGAAATGAATGTGCATCATAGTCAAAGCCGGTTCTTCTTTATTCCTAAGGGAAACTCCAGCCAATCTCCCTCTGTTCAGTTTGGCAGGCTTCAGCTTGAAGACCGCGCCCATGCTTTAGAGTGCTTTAAGGCACCTCCCACACCATTGGTTTCCTGGTCTCTCTCATTAATCTCCTTCTCCGCCTGCTGCTCTAACAGGTGGGGGAAGAAGATGAAAGAAGGAGTGGGTTGTGAGTGCAACTGCTGCATCCCTCCTTCCACCTGCCTGTGTATTATGGTGGCTGTTCCTCCTATTGCCCATGTTCAGGCTGCGAGTGCCGCTCTGTATGTAGCTGCAATGGGACCAGTCATACACAAGAGGGAAAGAATAAGCAGGTTCAGGGGAATAGCAGAGTTCACAGATGTGCAAAAAACATGGGAGGGGGAACTTAAGTGGGAAGGGCATTCCCCCACCCCAAAAACCTAATGAAGACTAAGCATGCTAAGGTTGTGGAAGAATGACTGACCATTAGCCAAGGGGTGGGGTGAAGGGAGGGACAACCAATGGAAAACCATGTGGGATGGGAGAGGGGAAAGAATGGCATATGAGGAGGAGGCCATGACTGAAACACGGAAAATGATTATTCTGCACAGCAACATCCTGCTGTAGGTCCCATCGGGGTAGGTGTTAGGATTTTGTGTTGCTGTTGCTTCAAGAAGCATAGGGTGGCATCCATGTCTTGCTCTCCCCCCACATTTTATCTTCACAACAACCTTGCAAAGGTAAGACCTAATAAGAGGGACTAGCCCAAGGTCACCCATGAAATTTGGCAACCTCTGTAGATCAGGAATGACAGGTTTGTTTTTGTTTGTTATGTAAAATTTATATACCACTTGATTGTAGAAAAAAAAACCTCAAAGCGGTTTACAGAAAACATAAAACAATAAAAACCTAAAAAACTTACAACCATAATTTAAAGCAGACAGTTAAACCCAGAATAGAATAGACTCAAATTAAAAACTCACACAAACTTTCTAAACATCTAGGTAGATTTGTCCAAAATAAGAATGTCTTCAGTAGGCACCAAGAAGAATTCAGGGATGGCTATCTTAAATGAGTTGCACAAATGTCGGCGCAGACCATCTTCTGCTTCTTATTTCAGTTCATTGCAATTCAGAGTATGTCACTTCTATATCAGAAACAACACAGGAAGTGCCCCCCCCCCGGGATTCAGTGCTGATGGGGAACAATGACATGGTCAAGCCCAGGGTTGCTGCCCTTCAGAAATCTGGGGAAGCGGAGGTGTGGTGATGTTGGAGAACCACTTCTTCATACAACCACATTCACAAAGGTGGCTTAAAACGCAAAAACAGTTTTTCCTGGAACATCTGAAGCTACCCTGTTAACTACAGGAGAGCGTGTGGATTGTAATTTGGGTTGTTCACCCTTTTTTAGTAGTTTTGGGGAACAGGCACATGAGAACAGCATAGCAGTGATTTTTGCTGATGTTGGGTAGCAGTGAAACTTGAAGTTTCACTTGAAAACCTGTTTTCCCCACTACGATTCTAGAGCTGAGGATTAGCGCTTTGACCTGCCAAGAAACTTGTGATGCCTCCAGTTCCACTTTCTTACGTTTGGGGCCTTTGAAGCCATGGCTGACCTGTTTCATGTTCTCCCAGCCTCTCTGGAGCTGGCTTTAGAGGAGAGCTGCTTGGCTGTGGTGTGCTCCACCAGCTGAGGTGGGAAGGGACATAGGGTCAAGATTGCACTCAGGAAGAAGAGGGTTGTGTGCCAGTTGATTTCTTATTCAAAAGGCATCGGAGCCGAACTGCTCCTTTAGCAGCACCCTCCCAGATGATTACATGGATCCAGGAGCAGCTGGCAGGCTACTGGATGTGTGAGGCCCAGCAGCCCATGCTGCAGTCAGCTTAGTAAGTGAATAACAATGAATGGGGAGCTGGAGGTTGCTTTAGAAGTGCACTGGGATATTTTATTAATGCCAGAGGCTTCAAGGCTTAGAGGGAGGTAAGCGATGCTCCCCACAGAAGAGCAGAGGTGGGCATTGCCAGGCCATCCCACGTACGTTTTGCTCTGGGCATCAGTTGGCCTGCCAAGACCAGCTGCCGGGAGGGCTCCTGCACCTGTAAATAATGGCGCTGAAGAAATCGCACCAGATGCAGAGTCCCACACCGGCACCCCCCCAGCCATGTTTCACATCTGCTGAAATTCTTCCTTCCCCCAGTGCAACGCTTAGGGCAGAAGTTAGGCATCATACTTGATCCAGGGCTGCCACAGAAAATGGCAGCCCCACTTCAAGTTCTCACACCCCTATTACGATGCAAGCGTGTTGTGCATTTCCCTGTTCCATGCTGCCACACACAGTGGGGGTGGGAGGGGGAGAGAAATATATAGCACGGTGACATTGCAATGTGGGTGCATGTGTCTGAACATTATGGAGATACGAAAACAAGCTTTTGGGGTGGGGCGGGGCAAGGCTGATCTGTTGGGTCCTAAGTTGGCCCTGCTGCCATCAGGTAACAGCATTGGGGTTGATATGGGCGCAATGATTTTGCCAGCTCCAGCCTCGGGCAGTGATTTGCCTGCACCCCAACCTTCCACCCTGGGTGACAAGCTGAGCAAGTCTGCAAACATGGCAGTAAAGCCACACCAGGGTTAGGATTGCACTAAAGCCATCAGCTTCCCATCAGCACATGTAATGGGAGCCATTCTATACTAAGTGTTGTATGAAGAAGTGCATTCTTTTTGTCTGAATCGGCCACCAATCAGTTCAATTGGGTAACCTGGAGTTCTTCTGTTGTGTTCAATAAATAAGAAACCCTCCCCACTTTTTCTGCCTCACACATAATTTTATGAGCCTCTGCTTTCCCCAGACACCAGCTCCCTCAGCCTGAGAGTGGAGATGAGTGTTGCACCCCATAGTCAAATTCAACTGGACTTAAGCATCCAGGGGACCTTTACCTTTTTACCTCTTACACCTCGTTGCCTTTCTTCATCCTAAAAACAAAACACCCAAACACATTCCCATTTCTTTGTAGAAAATGTGCTCCAACCTGTTAATCATTTTCATTGCCTTTTGATACACTTTCCCCAGCAAATATATAGATAGATAGATAGATAGATAGATAGATAGATAGATAGATAGATAGATAGATAGAGACAGGGACAGGAAATATTGTCTACCCCTCACAGAGCTACAGTCACTAGTACCTATAACAAACTGCATGGTCTTTGCACAGCCTAAGCATATGCAATTAAAATAATCAAATATTCCTCCTCTATTTACCCTTGCCTACATGCCTGCTTTTCAAAATAATGCTTTCTTTACCCCTTTCCTCTGCTGTCCCCGTATGTCCCTTTCTAGATTTTAAGCCCGTTGGAAGCAGGGGCTTTTCAAAACCTGTTCTTGGTGAAGTGGCCTGTGCATAGATTGTATTATATAAATAAGAAAAATTATTTCACATTTGTGTTATTTCAGAACTCTCTGGTGGGTGCTGTCAATACTGTGTTTTTGATTTTGTTTTAAAAATAATGTGAATCAGCGGAAGGACTTACTGGTAATCTCTTGTCGCCTCCTCTTTCCTGCCCAGAAAAAGTGTGTTTAGGTGTCTGTCCAACATCTTCCCATGAAGACCAACACAAAGAATGCATTCAGTTTCATCCTCCTCCAGTAATTCCTTTCACATCTTTGTCCTCTTAACGGTCTGACTGCCTCCTGGCTAGTTTCACGCTTCTAATGCGTTTAAAGACGTTTTAATCATTGACACACTGTTTTTAACAATATGGTGCTCTAATACTTTTTTTTCCCTCGCTTGCTTGCTTGCTTTATTGTCAACTTAAATTTGTTTTTCCCCGAGAGTTTCTTTTATTCTCATTGGGCAAGACCCACTTTTTAAAAGAAGCCTTCTTGTCTTTTAAAGCTTCCTTGACTCCGTTCATTAATTCTGCTGGCATTCTCTCGGACTTATTAGTCACTCTCATGTTCTGTGGTATACATTCTAACTGAGCTTCTATTGTTGTGGTTTTAAATAACTCCCTGAAGGGATTTGACCCTCTTGACTCTCTAATTCAACCTCCTCCTGTTTAATCTCCTTTTTAAAAAAAGTTTTCTCTTTTAAAATTAAATATAACTGTTGGATTTCCTGGACAACTTTCTCCTCATAACCATATCTGTTGCATTTGATTGCACTGTGGTTAGTCTTCCCAGTCAGTCTGGTATGTCCAGTGTCACCTCCCCTACAGTCCATTCTATGACTAAGGTTCCTCAGGTTTGAGGAGGGAGCTAAAGACAGTTTTGACAGCCTTAGGTCACATGACATCTGCACCACCCTTTTAAAGTATTGTCGTACCTTGGTTTTCGAACAGCTTAGTTCTGGAACGTTTTGGCTCCCAAACGCCACAAACCTCGAAGTGACTGCTCTGGTTTGCAAACTATTTTTTTGGAAGCCAAATGTCTGACAGGGTTCCCAATTGGCTGCAGGAGCTTCCTGCAGCCAATCAGAAGCCGTGATTTGGTTTCCGGATGTTTTGGAAGTCGAACAGACTTCCAGAACAGATTCTGTTTGACTTCCAAAGTACAACTGTAATCTACTTTAAGAGTCATGGCTTCCCCCAAAGAATATTGAGAACTGTAGCTTGTTAAGGGTGCCGAAATGCCCCAGGAGACCTTAATAAGCTACAGTTTCCAGAAATCTCTGGGAGAAGCCACAACTCTTAAAGTGATATAAGTGTGTTTCAAATATGTGGTGCGGATGTCCCACTGGGTTTCTGAAACATCCACCCTCTTTATGTCCCCATTTAGTATCAAGCCCTCCACTTCCCCCATCTTGCCCTGGAAGCCTCCAGCTAGCATTGTTTCATAAACAGAACATTATGCACCTCTCCATACATCATTATCATGTGCAATTTTCACCCACAACTCTTCGGTCTCATTAACTGGCTGTCATTTCTTCCCGTATGCCCTTTGCCAAGATCTATCCTCTCCCTTACTTCCATGACCTGAAACATTGACGCCATTACCCTCGAGGGACAAGTAACATCCTGAATCAGATGGTTCCCCCAGCTCCTGGCAGCTTCCTTTCAGATATCTTTCTAGAAGATGCTCTGCAACCTTTTGGATATGAAAACACCAGCAGTCTGGTTCCATTGCTGTTCAAGTGGAGCCAGCCTCTTTTGTGCAGGCTCAGTCTCTCCCCAGAAGTCCCCCAGTGCCTAACAAATCTAAACCTTTCCTCCCAATGCCACTGTCTCATCCATGCATTGAGACCCCGCATGTAATTCTTCGGCTGTTAAGGGGAGATAAATCCACCTTGGGCTTTCGGGACAGGGGATGATGCAGGAGGGGTGTGTGAGGAGCGGAGAGACTCATCCATATTTATCAAACACAATCGCAGATTTGGCAAATCCTGTCCCGATCGCCCAGGCTCTTATTTTGCATTATTAAATATTCATGCAAGCTGGTTGACAATGTGGGGTTTGCACATTTTTGCCACTGAATCATTTATGTACAAATCAGGGGAAACACAGAACCCTGCAAAAAAAAGAAGCAAAAAAAATCGCGCCTCATTGGAAAAGGTTCAGAAAAGGGCAGCCCCGATGATCAAGGGCATGGATAGGCAAACTAAGGCCCGGGGGACGGATCCAGTCCAATTGCCTTCTCATTCCAGCCCGCAGACAGTCCGGGAATCAGCGTGTTTTTACATGAGTAGAATGTGTGCTTTTATTTAAAATGCATCTCTGGGTTATTTGTGGGGCATAGGAATTTGTTCATCCCCCCCCCAAAAAAAATAGTCCAGCCCCCCACAAGGTCTGAGGGACAGTGGACCAGCCCCCTGTTGAAAAGGTTTGCTGACCCCTGATCAAGGGGATCTCTCCTATGAAGAAAGGTTGCAGCGTTTGGGATTTTTTAGCTCATAGGAAAGTCAAGTAAGAGGCAACATGAATGAAGCTCGTAAAATTATGCATGGCGTTGAGTAGCTGGGTAGCGGAAAGTTTCCTCCCTCATAACACTAGGACCTGTGGACATCAAATGAAGCTGCATGGTGGAAGATTTGTGGCAGATAAACTATGGAACTCTCTCCTGCAGGATGCAACCACCAACCCATATGGCTTTAAAAGAGGGCTGGACAAATTCATGGAGGAGGGGGCTGTCAAAGGTTACTATATCCATGATGGCTGTGCTGGGCCTCCACAGTTTGAAGCAGCAATGCTTCTGAATACTAGTTGATGGGAACCACAGGAGGGGAGACTGCTGCCATGTCCATCTTACAGGTTTCCCACAGACATCTGAGTAGCCACTGTGAGAACAGCTTGCTGAAGTAGAGGGACCACTGCCAGCAGGCTGTTTTTATGTTCTTACTTTAAACTGTAATCCACCTGGTTGTGGCCTTTTGCAGGAATGTTTGTAAGCAGGAACAGCGCACCTCCTGAAGCTTCCATGTTGGGAGCCATTGCACAGCCTCCACTCTGTAACTTGCATTCACTTTCCTTCTATAGAAACTAACATTTTATGAGGAAGCACTTTGAAAAGCTCACAGAACAGAGAATGAGGGCAGCGTTTCTACTTCATCCTGGAACCATCCCCATAATGGGGAATTGAGGTTTCTCTTAGGGCAGGTCTCATAGAAATGTTAATGCCCATATCAAAAAAATAGTCGGGTTTCTACTGAACTCTGCAAAAATTTTGAATAAGTGACTCCTACTTTTCTTTCTTTCCTGTGGAAGAATTCATACTAATCTAGTCCTCTGGGGAGAACGCTTGCTCCCTCCTCCTTTTCCACAGCTCCCAAACTCACGCATATCATTCTCCAACCCAAAGGAAAAAGCTGAGAGTGAGATTAAGGAGGAAAATCCGGAGCGAATGTGCTTAAAGCTGTTACGATCTGCCACCTGCGAGTATGGCACATGTCGGTGGGACTTAACAGGATAATGGCAAGCTGATTAGGCGCAGGTCGGTGAGTGGGCCACCTTCCACTGCACCTTTGTACAGAGCTGAACGTCCAGAATTCACAAGGGGCTGAGAAAGATAGGAATTCCTTAGCGGGTTTTGTCTGTGCTCTTGAGCCGAGGCTCACAAAGTTTTCCGACAAACCTCTGTCACTTCTCAGTGCACCCATTCTTGTGTTCCATGGTCATGTTTGAATGTCACTTGTGTCACACGTCTGGGCTCGTAAAGCTGAACATCCAAAGAGCCTACTGACGTCGGGCTGTTCGTAGTGAACAGGAGGAGGGAGTTGGCCCATAGAACAAGAATGGGGCCTAGCTACATGTTACATCAGGGGTGAGGAACCTGTTTCAAATGGAGAGCTGTGTTCTCTTCCAAGCAGCCTCCTGAGGACCACATGTCAGCGGTGTGCACAACAAATGAACAGGAGGCTAGTTTTTACACATACACTCACACAGCCCTTGGTATCTTCCATTTAGACAAGCAAAAGGCCTCAGCAGAATTCAAGGCCACAGCAGTCCAGTCAGGCAAAAACAGTCTGGGTGTGTGAAGCAGGATCAGTGAGGGAGTGGGGCCTGAGGAGAGGTCTAAGGGCCACAGTACGCTGCATTTGGCCCTTGGGCCTGAGGTGCCCTGTCCCGTGCTATACTAATGATGCACTTGGCAAGCAAGTTGTGGACTTAAAAAAAATTAAATACAAGACCTGAGGGCAGGGGAGAGGGCATTGTGCCACCTATACCACAGCACACAGCCAATTTCGTCATTGATGTAATGTGACATTATGCCCTTTTTAATTTTAAATTTAGTTGAGTTTGAGGTGCAGTGTTAATCAAATGGTACATCAAAATTAAACCTTTGAGGTGGAACATCATGCCATAGGATCTATGGCATGTGGAATTTACATTTGAAGAGTTGTACAACTGAATATTTGCATTCAAAGGCACATACTCTGATTTTGTTTTGCGAAACACTTGGTTTGGCTTTTGTTCAGTGGAGGGTGTCAATGTTCCCCTTGAGCTCCCAGGAACTCCCAGTTGGCTCATGGAGCTGCCTGAGTGAGGTAGAACGATCTGAAAAACTGGGAATGCAGAGAGAAAAGACAATAGGTTGATCAAGAGCATTGTCTATGATGACTGACTTGTACAAAGTAATGCTGCGACTTCTGATATCTCCTAGGCTTGTTCACATGTTACACTGGAAACAGGTACAAGCTGTCTTTAGTACACATGCACAAGGTTTTGTGTGAAAGAATGTTGCCTGAGGCAAACTATAACTCCAAGAGATTATACAATAAAATATACCCAATCCCTTTATGGCTTCTTCTTTTCTAGGTCTCCTGACAGCCATGGTGCACCTGCCCATGAGAGCAGCTTCTCTACTTCCTGCACACTGATGCTGCAGTTCAGCGGTCAAATCATCTTGGGGGAAAAGGGGCAACCAGCTTCTTCAACATGGGTTCATCCCCATGAATTGGGGCCCATGCCAACTGTATTTCCTCTTGTGCCTGAACATGGAACACAAAGGCTACCAACAGAGTACTGTATACTGGGGTTGTACCTGTGAGATTTCCTCCACTTTTTTTTCTTTCCCTTTCTTCCCCATAGCAAATATAACTATTTCTGGCTTATTTTGTGGGTTTCTAAATATGAAATGCAGTTTCCCCTAGATTTCTCCCCCCCCCCCCATGACAACAGAGGATTTGTGCCACTTGGTACTCAAGATTTCTACAGGTCTCTTGGATTTGGGGAATGGCTGCCTCCTTCAGACATATGGCTGTGACAGACTGAGGCAGTTGCTAAGAGTCTGGGATGTTCTCCAGTTGCTGTGAAGAAAATGTTCTCTTTTTCCCTGTGCCTCTTCCTTTCACTTGTTCGTTCTCTCCTCCCTCCCTCCCCCAAATCCAACGGAGATGAGGAGATATGGCGGGGGGGGGGGGTGGTACGCATCATGGCTGACACTCCTGACTATGGACTTCTCTGCTTACATGGGGCGGGGAGGCATGGGGCATACTGTGATGAAGGAAGGAAGGAAGGAAGGAAGGTCCTTGTGAAATGGCAGGGTAAATAACCTGGACAAAAAAAGAAACAACAAATGTGTGTATTTAATGAGCTTTCCTCTTTTGTGTTTACAGCTTCTTATTTATCTCCATTTACTCATGGCACCTGCCCAAACATTCCCCTTCACCACTAAATGGGAGCAAGCTCAAAATTTGAGCAGAATTGATTTAATATGATTAGCTACATGCCATTGTTCATGCATTCTGACTGGAAAAAGGTATTCATTCATGACTGGTTTTAGAAAAGCATAAAACTCCCATCCAATTTCCCCCCTCAGGCTAGATTTGGATGGCCTTGGAAATCTCTGAAGTAGTTTTTTTGCTAGGCATATTGCGGCCCTGGGCCCTTGAAAGAGATCCCTCTCCAATGTTTGAACTTTTAACTGCAGTGCTTGCTTCTTCAAGCTATGCTGTGCAGGAATTAAGGCATCCAGGTTACAGTTTCTCCCATGATTGATTTGGGTTCTAGTATTAAACTGGAAGTGGAAGAGAAACTACCACAAACCAAAGGTTCAGATTAAGGCAGAGACCTTGTCTTAATTCAGGCTCCCTCAGTCTCGGCCCTCCAGATGTTTTTGGCCTACAACTCCCATGATCCCTAGCTAGCAGGACCATTGTTCAGGGATGATGGGAATTGTAGTCTCAAAACATCTGGAGGGCTGAGGTTGAGGAAGCCTGTCCTAATTGCTAGCCTGGACTTTGCCATCCACACCAGTCCTGGTCCACTTCAGCCTGCCCTTTGCACTATCAACTAGCAGCTAGGGGATTGGTACAGTCTATTTGTGGTTTGCCAGTGTCAGGAAGAATCCAAGTCACAGGGGAGATAGATGTGGTCCACCATTATCCAGATGCTTGTAATGCTAACCTCAGCAAGACTCAGTAGCATCCTAGGGTGATTATAGCTATGTTCCACTACACACTCCAGTTCTAATCATGGCTTTGCCTCTTTTTGGGGGGCGGGGTGTAATTTATTACCTTGAGTCTGCATGGTAAACCATGTGCTCTCCTTTCTTTCACTTTGATATATCACAACAGTTGGGGTCAATTAGCCCAAGTCTCACCAGGCAAATGACAGCAAGTTGTTCTGGCTTGTGTGTTAACCCAGCCAGCTAAAATCAGTCTTCACCTTAACTGATAACAGAATTTGAAGAGGCAACAACTAGTAAATGCAGACGATCAAATACGTAGCTGTAGGGGAAGGGTGAATGAAAGGCTTAGTCAGATGGACTGAGGTAAAAGGGTTGGGGTGGGTGAGTTGGCAAGACAGAAGGCCAGAAGAAGACTTTCTGCAGAAAACAGGCCTAAGCAGGAATAGGAATTCTACCTAGGAACAACCAATTAACACATAATAAGAGACAATAAGGCCTGATCAGTGGCTGATAGAGCTACAGCAAGAAAACCAGAGCAGTTCAAAATGCAGAGACTAACAATACAGGTGGAGAACCTGTGACCCTCAAGATGTCGCTGGACTTCTACCAGTCCCAGCCAGAATAGACAATGGTCATGGATAATGTGCCACAGGTTCCTCATCCCTGAAGCAACACATATGCCCAGTTGGAGAAGAACAAGAGTCTTTTGCCTTTAGTTCAAGGCTGTCATTGGTTTTTACCCGGAGACTCACTGATGGTTTTTCTTTCTTTCTTAATGCACTATCTGCCCTGTTGATTTCAATTATTCCCTTCACCTAGAAGTGCAACATGTTGTACTTCTTCATTTCTACCACCACCCACTTCTGGTGACTCGACAGAACATTTAAAACTTTCCAAGCCCCATTGGTTGGCACTGATCGACAATTTGAGAATTTCTCCCTCACCTGTAAATATCAAAGGTTTGGGAGTCTGCTCTCATCCCAGCATCCCTCCCCACCTTTTTTGGTCTCACTGTGAGTTGGACCCTTACATTGCAAGGGCCTTTTCCACTGTAATAAATTTCCAAAATTTGTGATGTCAAAAAAAGAAAAAGGTAAGGAAATAAAATTCTAACTTTATTAGTCAACGAGGACACACCCCATCTTCCTGGGTTTTTTTGCATGTGCGTATGTTCAGTGGTAAAAACTATAGCACCCAGACAGTGGGAGGTATAGGGGTATCATTGTGCACATTCAGCATTTATTTATTTATTTATTTAAAAGAAGTATTCAGGCATTTATTTTTGAAAGTGAAGGGGCCAGCTAGTCCTACCCCTTTGATAATGAGGCATTTCCTAGTGATGTCTCCCAGCCAACACATGCTTGGCTGTAGGTTTCATCTCTTTACGGGAATGAGAATCCTGACCAATCTGGGTCTCTCTCCCTTTGGAGGAAAGCCTACATGCTCCCATCCAACTGAGCTGATCACGTCAGCTGGGAGACATTGCTGTCACGTGTGTCATTGCGGTCCCCTTCATGTGTTACCCACACAGGTAATGAATGCTTGAAAAGGGTTAAAGAAAAAAGGAGAAAACCAGGATCTGCAGTTTTCAGAGGAGGAATCCCATGTGGGAAACATGCAACAATTTGTTGATGGACACAGAAACAAAAAATAAAATGCAAGAATGCAACTTTCACACACCTATGGAAGAATTGGTATATAACACACAGGAAGTGGAATCCCATGGGAGACAACCATTGTACTTGTTTGTGGTAAATGTTCTGTTACATAGGCACTTGAAGGATCTAGTGTTACTTGGAAAATGTGGGGCGTTCACCCACTTTCCTGCGTCACTGTAAGAAAGGGATGGGGGTTCCCAGTCATCAGATTAAGGGGAGGATTCATATATGGTATGCACTCCCTCTAGTGCAGGGGAGGAAAATAAATTTGTGTATTGAGTGGTCCTGAGAGCAGTTGAAGAGAATGAGTACTCCACCCATTGGTGTTTATGTAAAGGACAGAGATTTTTGAAAACTAACTCAATTTGTGGAAGCATCCTGCATCCTTTCTCCTAGTGAGCCTGCTTTCCAAGATGCCTCAAAATATCACTTTATGGGGAGCTACTACAGTGGGAGGGGGCTATTTCATTCATTCCCTGCTGGTGGGAATCCCAAGTGCATCTGATGGACCATTTTAGGAGACCAGTTGTTGGTTTAGGTAGGCATTTGGTCTGATCTAACAGGTATTTTATGTGAAGAGTGATGTAATAAAGCAAGATTTGAGCCCCATGATTTCAAGTGCCCAAGGCTCAATATCTTTCTCTCCCTGCCTGTTAGGCAAAATTCATTTCTCATGGTATGGTGGATGATACTCTGCTCAGAGAAATGACTTGCCTGAATACAAGCAAACATTAACACCTTACAGATTAGAAAAAGCCAAGCAATGCAAATGAAACAAACAACAACATATTTTTCTTAATCTGGGCAAATGTCCAAGTAAATGGAATATGTATGTGTCTAGCCACCAATAGTTAAATAGCTGCCTATTCTGCTTTGCCCACCTCCATGCAATCATAGTGCAGAGAGAGACCAAGTCTCCAAGGCACTAATTCATGTCTTGGCCTAATTACCATTGATTGGATTTCCACATACAACAGTCTCTCTCATTATCACAGCACTCTTTGAAGATGTTCTACGTGAGGCCCTCTTAAAGAATCCATTTAAACAACAGAGAGGCTGCTTGCAGTCTGGACACACAGGATCCTGGGAGCCATTAATTATCCATAAAACACAGTACTGGTGAGAATAGAAAGGTCCCTCGTCTGCAGAGAATACAGCTTGCAGTCCCAGTGCTCCCATGGGTCCTTTTTCAAACACAGAAGGAAATCGCTGCCTTTCCGTCAGCTGTCTTAGAACAGTCTTTGCTACTTAGCTTCCTTCCCAATAAAGTCAGAAGTAGACAGTGAAGCCATCTGTGGTCCTCCACCACCTTATGGGGGTCCACCACCCAAACACCCTTTAAGTTAGGTTTTGTAAGATTCACCTTTAGGTAAATCTAATGCTGCCGTGTTTGTGTTCTGTGGGTTAGCACGGCAATCCAAAGCGATAAAGGGTTTTAGTGCAACATATTTATCCAAAGAAGGAACTGCAGGTGATGAATCCAATAAAGTGAAACCCACAAGAAACGTAACCCCCCCCCTGTGTTTATTACAGTGGAAGGGGTCAAGTTAAGGGCCAGGAGAAACTCCGACGATGGCGGGGAAAGAGCCCAAGAAACTTGAAATGAGTGTCACATTCATCAACTGCAAGGTGTACCAATGAACTTGAACTTGACATAACCTTTTAGTCCAAAGCTCTTCAGTGACTCCTTAAAAACCTTGAGTGGGCAAATGCTCATATTTCCAGTGACAAAGCAAGCTGAGGTAATGGAAGTATTTTCCATAAACAGGAACACATGTCAGATCAATGGATCATCTGGCTCAACACTTCCAACCTTGTCCAATGGCTCAACTTCCAAGATTGCCAGCAGAGCTCCTTCCCACTCCTGTGTCCCATCGCTGAGCTACAGAGGTCCTCCCACCCCATCAACCATCAAAGCATGCTTAAAAGCATGTCCCAGGTGCATTTTTAAGCCTTTGCACTATACTTCTTTCCACCTACAGCAGCACATATTTAATCCAAGGTGGACAACACAGAAGGTGAGATGAAGACAGTTTTGTTTTACGACATTAGCAGTACTAACCTTCCCTCTGCCCCCCACTCCCAGTACATGGACTCATGAATGCCACCTTGAGCAATTCGGGGCAAAGGTGGGATATAAATGCAGGAAGAAAAAGAGCTTCCCAAATCAGGTGATGGTCAGCACAACATCTAAATACTTTAATGTTGATAAGAGAATTTTTTTTTTAAGGGTTGTATTCAACTAACTTTTACTTGGGATAGATTCATTGAAATTAATCATAGTCATTGATTTCAGTGGGTCCATTCTGAGTTAAAGTTAGCTGACTACAAGCCAAATATTCACCAGGTTGAACAGATATGAACCAAGTCTTGTCTGCTGGTGCTATACTCTGCTGGTGCTATATGGTGGCCCCCAGATGTTGGGCTATGGGTCCCATCATCCCTGACCATTGGCCATGCCCCCTGGGGCTGATAGAAACTAGTCCAACAATATCTGAAGGGCACAATGCTCCCTGGTGTAGAAAGCTTGAGTCATTTCTTGGACATCTTCATGCTCCTTTTAACTTGCTCCTTAATGCCTAGACTACATTTAGAAATGCTCTGCTCCCATCTGATGAGCTCTGTGCACAGAATGAAACCTGCCCATCTCTGATGTTTTCAAGGTTTTCATTAAAGAAAACTTGTACTGCAACAAGTGTAGCAGGCATGATGGAGCTGCTCTCCAGCAACTCAAAGCACTGTCCACAAACTGGACAGCAGAATATACAATAGCATTTCCGGGCACTGCCATCTTGCTCTTCCTATCTCTGGTCTTGCTGTTATTGCCCACTATGTTGCTTTGGCAGTGCCTGCCCTTCTGGCTGCAGGTGTAACTGACTCTCTGGTGCCCTTCTGGCTGCAGGTGTTACTTACTGGCAAGTGTTCATTATTCAGTTTCTCCTTCTGGGCACAACTGCCAAGTCTCCAGTCACCGGCTGGTGTGAAAGGTGGCTCTGTTTTTCAGTGATGTTGCCAGCTATTTGTTGGCAGCCTCCTTAAAGCCTTCCCATGTCAGCCTGTCAGATCACTCAGCTGTTGGCTTCCTGATGATGGGATTGATTGGATAATAACAATGCCACACACTGTGCAGCTGGAAGCAAGTAAGGCCACACTGGCAATCCATCACATGGAAGGCAGTAATGCATCCTAGCTGAAGCGAAGGGCTTTGGACCAGGAGATAAGCAGAGGTGGCTCCTGACCTCTAAGGGCAGCCTTGATGAATGAGGAGCTGTTGGCAAAGAGCAGCTGAGTTTGAGGAGGCTGCCCCCCTGAGTTGATGAGCATTGCCATTCACATGATGTGCATGCACTGTGCCTTGTGATTGATTGTGTGGGGTGGGGCTTGCCTGGTTCCCCCCCCCCCCCATATTTTATTCACCCCTGGCACCCATGAACCCTACTGTCAAGTTTGGTGTACCTAACTCCACCCCATCACTGAGGAAACTGCTAGTTCAGGCACAGTCTAATCCAGCCTGCTGGACCTCTTCATCCAACCCCCCAGCACCCTGCTCAAGCCAGGCTCCCTCCACCAGTTCCTCAGCTGCTTCTTAGTTTGCACTGAGAAGTATGGTTAACCCCCTCCCTTCCTGTGTGCCACAATCAGGAAGAAAACTGCCCTCCATCACCTGAATGGAGCAGTTTTTCTCCCCACCATGAAGCACCAGGAAGAAAGGATTGGTCCTCCCTTCATGCCAGGGTAGGGATGGAAATTCCTGTTCTTAAAGGGGCCATGCTCTCTTCATCAAGCACTGGCTGTCCTCAGGCCATGGAGGTGGCAGTGCAAAAGGTCCTGGGGGTTCTCATACAGAGGCTTCTGGCAGAGTGCTGTCTTCTGGCTTCTGTTATCTCATATATACATATGTCCTGCTGTTCCTCCAAGGATTTAAGGGACATATACAGGAATCTTCTCTTCCCCTGTCTCTCTCAGTTTGTGCCAATTCTGAGGATAATTTGATCTTCACCCTCCGCAGAGTCCTCAGAACCTTTGCTTGATCATAGGGGAACTGGCTTCCGGGTCACAGCAGCTTCCCAGAAGCCTCTCTGTTTGGCCACTGTGGAGAAAGAGGATGCTGGGTCAGATGGGCCTTTGGTCTGAGGCCACCAGGCTCTTCTAATGTCTCTAGTGTCCTCTCCACCAAATGTAACACACATCCAATAAAAGCCACCCTGATTCTGAAGGGCTGCCATGCAGAACAAAGAACAACCTTGTTCTCTGTTGCTCCAGAGGGCAAGACAAGCACCGATGGGTCGAAATTGTGGAAGAGTAGACTAAACCTTAGGTGAAGCTTTCTAACACTAAGAGCTGTTTGACAGTTGAGCAGATTGCCATGGGAGGCAGTGGGCTCTCCTTCGCGGGAGATCTTTAAGCAAAGGCAGGGATGCTACAGCAGTTGCATACTGCACTGAGCTGGAGACTCCGTTAGATGGTTATGTCCATTCTCTTCATTTCTCACTTTCCAGTCTTAGATTCAGTTCTCTACATAGCTGCAGCAATTTGCATTTTTTTTTACTCCTTATGAAAATTCCTCAGCCATTCAGTCCTAATAAACACAGTTTTGAATGGATTTTGATAAATATACAGTTTGGTAAGCAATTTCCCCTAATATAAAGCATTTTGCATGTTATTTTCCCTAATATATGCATATTTAACCCAAATATATGCTTTTTTGCACACACTGCATGGCTGGAGAACTGGAGTCCAATATTCAGAAAAGTGTGAAATTTGAAGGATGGCTGTGTTTCTGTTCAAATATTGTTTAAGAAGGTGGACATTTGGTACATTCCCCTTTATATATGACCTGAATTGCACTTCTCCCCCACCCATAGAGATGGCATCTGAGGTCCCTTCCAGTTCTAAAATTCTAATATTCTATTACACATCCACCTACCCACCCACAAAACTTAGGTAAGGGAGATAAATGATTGTGTATATGTATATGGAAGGAAAACGTGTATTGAGGGTTGGAATTGGTTGTCAGACAATGAATTGTAATCTAAATCTTCTTGGAAGGTACCAATAATAATAATAATAATAATTTGCTTTGTGCTAACCAGGAATGAGAAATGAAAGTTCACGCTTCGCTGGATGCATCTGCCGGTGAAAATTTATTTTATTTAGCAATTCTAATGGGTCAATTAAAATATATTAGCATGACAATTTCATTTCTTTTCTGATCAGTTACAAAGTAAACAGGCGAATTTAAACCCTTAGGCTGTGAAACAACCTTCAAGACACCCCAAAATGAATTTCAAGAGAGAAGCCGAGTTGCCATACATCTCATACAACATCCCAACTTAGCCTTTGCCAACTCGGCACCCTCCAAATGTTTTTGGACTACAACGCCCATCATCACCAGCCAGCACTGTGTGGGAATTGATTCATAATAAAACAGATGCTTGCGGTGTCTATCTTAACTCTTTTAGGGTTCGCTTCCCTGTGGAAGATCCTGTGCACGTTTCCTTGGAATGAACAGGGACTTGCAGAGAGCTGGGTCATGCCTTTTCATTAGCAGCCTTTCTTGCCACTATGGCTGCTGCCATTTTATTCTTCTTTTACAATCTTGGGGGTGCAGCAATCTCTGTTCTTTAGGGAGGGGGAAGGAATTTAAATAGCCAGCTACAGAACAAGCACACACTGAACACTGAAACGGATGAGGAAGTTTGGAGCCTTTTCCCCCAGCTCTCTGCATTTTGTTACATATTTTGTGCATTCGTCAAACTTGCTTTGTATTCATAGGTATTCACTCTCATTCTCTCTCTCTCTCTCTCTCTCTCTCTCTCTCTCTCTCTGTGTGTGTGTGTGTGTACATAGACCTTGAAGAATGACTGTAAAATGTGACTGTATCCTGCTAATCTGCCAGAGGGATCTACCCCACCACATGTTAGGAAGAATGAACCTTGCCAATTGTGTTTTTTAAAAGAGGTATCTGGGAAATATATATTTGGCTGCTACTGACTGACCATTGAAGTGCTAAGCATCAAACCGCCTTGGATGGCAACATCACCATCACCATGTATTAACACTAATTTGAGTCTTCCCATGCTTGAGCAGCTGGAGCCAAAACCACATCACATGCATGAAAGAAAGATAGAAAGAAAGAGGCAGATATGCAAGACAATCCTTATTTATATATTCAATTTATAACTTATATATCCCACCCTTTCCTCCAAGGAGCTCAAGGTGGCATGCGTGGTTCTCTGTCTCCCCATTTTATCCCCACAACAACCCTGTGAGGTAGGTTAAGCTGAAAGACAGTGACTGGTCCAAAATCAACCAGTGGGGACCAGAGCCCCAGCCACACAGGTTTTCATCCAGCATTCCAATCACTACACCATACTGGCTCTCTATAGACAAGGAAACCCCATACAGCCCCATATTCACTCAATGGCATGGGATCCTGGCTGATGGAGGGGGCCGGGGACAGCGACCTTGGTTGGGGAAAACAGAGTGCCTGCAACAAGAGAAGACACATACACTCACGAGTCCTAGCAGAAAGAGCCTGGATTGTCTGGGTTGGCCCCTTTGTGGATTGGCTGCACTGGTTCACCATGAGAACCTATTTTTAAAAGACCTGCCCACAGAAATCAATATTTTAATGTAGTTGGGATTGAGCACCATTTGTGTGTCCACCCAGCCCCCCAACCCCGACCCAAGCAAATAACTCAGAAGCCAATAGTCCCTCCTCAGAAAGACTCGGTTCTTATTTAGTGTGGTGCTTTAAAAAAAAAAACCAGCCTTGTTAATGCAGATTCCAAAGCAAATGCAGTTTACTGCCCCCAAACTGCAGCTTCGAAGGGGCAGTTGCTGGAAGGCAGTGGCTTATGACAGTCCTGCAGTGTCATTCACATGGAATACTTCAGATCAGGCTCCGAGTGGTTTACGACAACCCTGCAAAGTTGCCCAAGAGTGCCGGTATTTGCTCCTTCTTTGCAGGCTGAGGGTTGAGCAGAAGCTGAGAGAGTAGATTTCAACAGCACTGCAGTGTTATTTGCTGCTTTTTCTCCTTGTATTACAGGTTGGACTGAGAAAGTAGGATACAAAAATCACTTAGTTCATTGTTACGTTCCTATTGCAAGCTGGAAAGCTGTTCTGAGAGACAGTAGCTTACAGCAACCTTGCAATGTATTCCAGTATTGCAGCCACAGGCCAGAGGGGGAGCTACCTAAACTGACCCTTAGACCTCCTCCTGGGTCAAATAAACCTTAACTACTAATAGGAGCTTCGAGCTCCACTGACTTGCATGCAAACCACCTCCCCCTTTTTAAGTGCTCAAAACAAGAGAAAGCAAAATAAAACACGACTCCTGTCTCAAATGGCATATCTTGTTTTTTCCAACCCTCTCAGCCTCAAGCTCAAGTAACCTAACATACTGCAATTTTTTGTACAGAGCTCCTCTTGCATATAGTCATTGTAATTTTATGGGGGTTCCAATCTCTCCCAAACTTCCAGAGCAGATTTAGGGATGGAGACAGGAGAAGCTCAGTTGTGTGAGTGGAAGCTGTTCTGTTCATACAATGACTTTGGTGGATTTAATCTGCAGTTTGCAGAAGCAAACAGGGCTCATAGTGAGTAGAGGGCATGTTTGCAACAATATGAGCGACACCTTCCTGGTAGTCAGAGTCGATTGTGCAGCTACAGCACAGATCCCTGTGTTTACAAAGCCTGCCCCATGTTTGCTGCGTGTACCTTTACATTTCCAGCCTCTTATCTCCTTCACCCTTAGTGGTGCCCCCTGGGAGATGTGCAGTGTAGACATGCAAACATGAATGCCCCCGACAGCTTGAATTGGATTGACAGAGATTAACATTGATGATTAACATCATATCCCTATATATAAGACACCTTGAGTGTGATTTCTAACATAGAAAGGCAGGATATAAACGTCCAAATGCATTTTAAAATACCTGCATTCCATATAGTAATAAGGCATGTCCAGTATTTTTTTTTCTCTAAAGGCAAGCTGGTTTAATAAAAAGACTGCTTAACTGTCATAGCCACACACACAGTAGCATTATTATGAATGGGCAGCATAAGGGCACTTGTACAATTCTGCAATGGAGACAGGTAAGATAGAACTAATGCACAGTCTGCTGCTAAAAAGTAAATAAACTTTAAAGCCATTATTTTCCTTTTGCATGTTCCAAGACTAGACTTTACTGCGCTATCTGTTCCCTAGGGACCAGTGCAATGGAGGGGAGGGGGTGGATCTTGGAAGCAACTCTCAAATCATACTGTCTGTTTAGACACTTCCAAAGGAGGAGGAATGGGGCTTCCAGAAAAAGGACGTGTGTGATGCTTCCACAGCCTCTTGGCTTCGAAAATAGAGATCCATGCCTGACTCTCAGGAAAGCGGGAAGAGAGGTGTCTGTTGCTGTTCATCCCAATCCCTGCCTCATTTCATCACTAGCCTTTGCCCTATTTCTTCCACCCCAAATATGTCTTCCACCCTTGAATGTAAAAGTTGAAAAAATGCCCAGGGTACAAAAACCCCTTGATGGGTAACATGACCTCAAGGGAAAAGGTCATTCTGATGAGTCCAAGGACCTGTAGTAGAGAAACCTCAGCACCTTCATAAAACTGAATCCCAGACTCTGAATCCCTACAAGACAGGAAGCCCAGCAAGTAAACAGGTTTAAGTGTGCTTGCAGCAAAGATCCAGCTTTGGTTCCAGCAAGGTCCAGTTGCCGCCTGTTACTCGCCATTTCTTCTGCAGCTGTCATCCAGCCCTTTGCTGCAGCTTCTCTATCCCGTGCCAGAGGTCACTGCGCATGATGGATAGCAGCACGGTTTGAAGGCAGCTTGCCACGTGGACAGTGTGCTGAATGTGTTATGATCATGAATCTTGATCTATGAATAGTGACAGCTGACTGATTGGAGGACATTTCTGGCTGGCTGCGTGGAACGAAGCGGGGGCTATACGGTATAATGATGAGTATTAGGAATGTATTAAGAGGTAATGCCAGTAGAACAGAACAATGTCTCATGCTAATGCTCTCTTTCAGCCACATAAATTCCAGACAGAACCAAGACATTTCCCATTTTATCACATTCTATCACAATCCCCTTACTTCAGCTACACCTAATGATAGATAATCATTGTATCTGACAGATGCTGGCACAGTAGAATGACAGCTGCTCACTGCCCTTTTATTAAGGAGCTGTTTTCAGGCCATCTATGGAATTATTGTTGGCTTCAGCCCACAAAATGAGGAATGTGCCCATGTGTGCATGCCTTGGGAGAGAAGGTGGATTCTCCTTAAAATGCACAGCTGCACTTGGTTTGAACATTCACTTCTGCAGAAATGAAGCAAAACAAGCAGAATGTGTTTGAATAAAGCATATGATCATATTGAAAATTAAGGATCATCAACTCAGATTAGCACCAGACTGTAATCTATATATCCATCCAGTGTTGGCATCAGGATTTCAGAGGCCATATTTTTGTGATATTTCGGAGGCCATATTTACACTCTTAGACAAGATGTGGGGGATCTTTTGCCTTTGAAGATGTTGACCCATGCCCATCTTAAACCCACTAGAGGCAGGGCACATCATCCAAGAATTTTCTTACAATACTGTCAACTGTCTTGGATGCCCTTTGTTAAATGAGATGAATGACCCACTTGGGGTTGGGTGGGCCATTTGTAAAAGTCATGGTTCCCCAGTAAATGCCTACCCTTGCTGCACTCTGGAGCCAGCCTCTTCTGTATGGTGTACATCCACCCACTTTTCAGTAGCTTTCTGTGTTTTTGAACATTAGTTATCCAGCTCTCCAAAATCTAGATTCGCTATATCCCCCATGTCAGGAAGATTTTATTAGCTTTTTGGCAGGCTAATGATTAACCAAGAACATTTAGACTCTAAACCATGCAATTAGGAAAAAGTATGATACTCCTTGCATGATAGTTTTTCTGTATCCTGTTCACCATGAAGACAGCAATAAATCTATGCATTTGCATATGCTAGAATAGGTTTTCTGCCCTGAATCAATGATGAGATGGAAGAAGCTACATGGAAATGTCATGGGCTGGTGATTTTATCAATCAAAGCATTGAGCTTCAGGATGGTTAGCATCTCAGTAGAAATGTCAACTTTTTAGAAGAGACACAAATGAAGTCCTCTCATATTTAATTATAAGTGGGAAATTACCAGAGAAGAATTTCTGTTAGCACACCAATTTGAAAATCAAAACATTTTTCTATCCCGATAAGCTTTATGGAGGGACTAAATCTATGGCAAAAGACGTAAGAATGAGATGGTGTTGGTAATAAAGATATTGCAAAACAAGCATGTTGTTTCCTGAGTAATCTCAAACTGTCGACTCCCGGCCAAACATCTATAGGTCAAGCAAATAAGTTTGAAAATTGGCATGTGATACAGAGTGAGTTTGTGGGTTATGTTGTTGTTGTTGCTTATCCTAGTCTTTTTCTGAGCAGATCAAAATGACACATTTGTGATTACCAAATGTCATGGCCCCAGACCAGGAATACTCAGAGCCAGAGCCCTCCAACAATGGCAGTCCTGAGGAGGAGATGAATCCACTCCCTGGTCCATTCCCATGTGGTCCATTCCCAGAACCTCAGGGTGACAACTCTGCCACTAGACTCTGTTGACTGGTTCACAGATTGCTCAAAGGATCAGGAGAGTCTGAAATATTGGGGTGTGGAAAAAGCAGAAGAAGGCAGTGGCACTTTAACTGGTCAGACTTTGGGAAGTGTGGCCTCTACTCAATGAATACCTAGCCCAGGCTATAAACATCTGCTAGTTGTACCAGGAGGTTGCTAAGTCAACTTGTATTGTCTCCCTCAGCAGTAGCATCACTGGCCATGGTCCTGAAAACCACACCCAGGTCCCTCTCCATGGTGCTGATCTTGCCTTGACATTCTACTGACCTCTCCTTTGCTTAGATAGTCACCTATCTGCAGTAGTAGGCATCTCTATGGATCAGGACACAAGGTAGTTTCCCATCCAGATGCTGGGAAAGATGGCTAAAGTGCCACCACAATCACCAATGTGGTTGCCAGCTCATTTCATGTGCAACCCAGTTCACATGACTTGTTTTCTTCATGCTTCTTTGTGCATACATAACCACATGGAGCAATTCAGCAGTGTATAAACTGGTTCTGATATATACAACGTATAACAAGGAGGCTCCATTCAGTTCTTATGGCAGATATCCACTGACAGCATTTCCTCCATGAAGTTGTCTATATGTTTTCAGTGCTATTGAATATGCTGGTCATCATTACATCTCATGCTAAGGAATGCAATAAGTTAGTTCAGTGCTATGAAAAGAAATGCAACTGTTTGCTTGTTCTGAATTTGCTGCCAAAGATCTCTATTGAATTACTGCGGGGGGGGGGGGTGTTAATCTGTCTATTCACTATTTCTGTACTGCTCATAATTTTATATATCTCCATCACACACACACACACACACACACACCAATTTTGTCAGTCCCCCCCCCCAGCAAGTAAAATATGTTTAAGAAAGTTCCTACACAGGTCTAATCACTGAACCTAGACTGCAGACTTACACATTAGGAGTGGGCAGTAGGCCAATCAGAATCTAATGGGAGATCTCAACATGACTTGTAGTAGATGGACAAGCATTTCTGGCACCCAGTGGTTTAACAATAGCACGACAAAAACACCACCCTCTAAAAAAAACCCGCATGGTTTCTGAAGTGAAGAAAGAGGAGAGTGTGAAATGAAATGTGGCAGAGGAGAAAGCAGGACTGATTTGTGTGTGAGAAAACTGTGAGATTAGATCTGCTCCCTAAAACAAATTATGGGGCTGAGCAACTGCTCAGAGGCCCCCTGATCCTTAATTATACAAGTCTCCTGTGAAATAATTTTCTATCTAGCCCTCACTGGTGGATCGTAAAGTTGGTTATTCTAAAAAGCAAAGCAGATCCATCAAGCCTGTTCACCCCTGCTCTCCATCTGTACCTGGAAATAAACCCAAGTGGGAGCTGCTTCTGAGTAACATGCCTTGGATGGCACAGTGTTTTTATTTTGGGTTTATTTCCAGGGGTGTTTCTGTCTGGCACCTAAATTTATGTAATGAAGGCACCAGGTGAGCCTCCTTGAGGATAGCATTTCACAAGCAAGGAGCCACTACACCAGACTTCCTCAAACTCGCCCCTCCAGGTGTTTTTGGCCTACAACTCCCATGATTCCTAGCTAGCAGGACCAGTGGTCAGGGATGGTGGGAATTGTAGTCTCAAAACATCTGGAGGGCCAAGTTTGAGGAAGCCTGGACTACAGAAAAGGCTCATTCTCATGTTGCCACCCTGTGGACCTCTCATGGAGGAGGAGGAGGAGGAGGAGGAAGAAGAAGAAGAAGAAGAAGAAGAAGAAGAAGAAGAAGAAGAAGAAGAAGAAGAAGAAGAAGAAGAAGGGCCTCAGTAGATGATGACTGCAGGGTCCGGGTGGGTTCATATATGGAGTGGCGATCCATGAGGTATTGCGATCCTGAGCCAAGTTTAGGATTGCAACCCAATTGTGCAACCTTCTAGAGTCCACTCAGAAGTAAGCCCCGTTGAGTTCAATGGGTCTTAGCTGGTGAATGATAATAGACGTGCAGCCTTTATTTAGTGTGAGAAAGAATGCTCCCTCCCCCCATTTACCCTGCCCCTCCGTCGTACACATTTTGCCTTGAAGCTGGCATTACAGAGTCCAAGTGAATAGATCTCACCTTGTGGAGCCTAGTTATTCACTTTGTACCCTTGGAATTAACAGCCCCCAAGCCATTTGCTCTCACTTCTTGAGTGCTCATTGCCTCCTGGAGAGCAGCCAAAGCTAAACGACATGACCTGATTCTCAAACGACAAAAAGAGGCTGGCCTGGGGCATGTGGCTGTCTGTGCCATAAACGAAGGGAGTTCCTGGGGGTGTCACAAAATATTTGATCCCCTATGTTGACAGACCACTCTGTACAAGAAGGTTCTCCTACCATCCCCATGGCTGTGTGTGTGTGTGTGTGTACCCTCAGTGTACTTGGCCTGGTTACCAACAAGGGTCAGGTGTCAGGCTGCTACCTGCACGTCTGCTTGCCTGCTCAGGTCCCTAGTGGGTCGGGAGGGTACTCCACAGACCTGCCTGGCTGCTGCCACCGCCAATCCACCCAAGAGGGCCTGGGTTCACGTGCTGTAGGGTGTGCATAGCAGCGGCAGCCGGGTCCCAGAAGCAGCTGGTGCACCTTGGATCTCTTCGCCCGAGGCGTTCCATTTCAGTGGCTGTGCATCATTGCATGTTTTAATTGTGGGTGCTTGTATTTTAATGCTTTAATAAGATTGCTTTATTGAGCATTTTAATCATGGCGGGTTTTAAATTATTCTGCATTTTAACCATGCTGTGCAATGGGTTGCCCTGTTTTGTAAACCAATAAGAAGCCATCTAAGGCATTAAGAGGCATGCATACATACATACATACATACATACATACATACGCTGGCACCCCTGTCACTGCAGCCAGTATTGCATGTGGTCCTTCTGTCCTCTCCCCTTGGCACAACTGGGTGTGTTGTTTGCTTGCTTGCCTGCCTGCCTGCCTGCCTGAGTCATTCCATGAGTGCCTGCTGCTGCTGCTGCTGCTGCTGCTGCTGCTGCTGCTGCTGCTGGGACCACCTGATAATAGAGGAAGCAGAGGCAGCACTCTGCTTACTGGTGGGCAGTGGCAAAGAAGTGAGCTGGGCATGGTTGTGCCCAGCAGAATTTTACCAACTGATGCACACAATCTCAGGGTGTCCCTTTTGGTTGTTATTCCTGCATTGCATGGATTTGGAGTAGATGGCTCTTGGGGTCCCTTCCAACTCTACAATTCTAGGATTCTATTTTACGGTACTTCTCCTTGGTCCTGTCTTGGAGGATGCCTTGTTAATACTCTTCATGCTAACACTGTCATTATTCTGGGTTTTGCTTTCTCCCCTGAGACTCTAGAAGGTAAACACTGCTTTTCTCTAGGATACAGTCATTCAGAGGATGGCACAGCACTAACCTGACATACTGTGCACAGCCTGAACAAGGCAGAATGGAATGCTACAAGGACGTTCCTATTTTCATCTGTGAAACGTAGGAGAATGTTGCTAACAGAATCAGGGTACTAGTATTTGAGTGATAGCTACTGCACCTACTGATGAGCTAGAATCTAGCTGGTAGATGGACTAAGAGTCTGATAGCTCCATTGGTTTCATGTGCACACCAACCTTCAGAGAGCTAAAAATATGATGATGATGATGATGATGATGATGATGATGATGATGAATGAAGTGTCAAGATATTACTGCAAGAACAGCAACTAGCCTTGTTGATGCATTTGCCACTTTTTGTCCTTGTCAAATGTCTAGATTAAAAAAAACAACACAACCTGCTGTGACACATGTCAGGAGCCCTTGATAGCAAAACCAGTCTTGGGATGGGGGAGCACCTCAAACACTGAACACAGCTCTCTCTTAGTCCCCCACAATCTTCTCTTCCTCAGGCTAAACGTACTCACTTCCTTCAACTTTTTCTTATGGGACTTGTTTTCCTGAACCCATTCCACTTTGCCTATATATGTAGAGAGAGAGTGCACACACAATCCTATCCATATCTATTCAGTGAAGCCCTATTGAAATAATGGGGTTCACTCTGGGGTAGGATTGCAGTCATGCTTCCAAGATTACGGCACCCAGAATCAAACAGCAGTCTAGGCAGGACTTTTTTCCCAGCCAGAAGTCACTGGAACTCAGTTATGGCACCTCTCAGGTGAGCACCGTTGCCATTCTAAGAGAACGAGAGAGGTCTTCATGGTGAATTCCGGCACCTCTTTTTCTAGAAAAAGAGTGTAGGTGAAGCAGGGGAGCTGACCTGGGCCCAAGTGCATGTAGTATTATGCCGTCATATTGCAATGTGGCATCATGATGTCACACGGTCCCCCTCCCGGCCTCAGAACCTGGAAGTCGGGTTTCGAGGTCACGCAAGCCTCGGACAGCATGTCTGAGGCCACGCAAGGCCTTGGACATGACTTCTGGTGCTTTGCAAGGCACTGGAAGTTGCGTTGGGGGCCCTGCAGTGTGGGTACTGGGCACCCACAACAAAATTGGGTACCCAGGGCCCCTATGGGTAGTGCCCCTGAGGTGAAGTGAAACAAGTCCTTCAGCCATGAAACTCATCCTTCTGTCTATACCTTCTCCACTGTGCTTTTTAAAAAACCAAAAAAAAAAAAAATAACCACACCATGGTCCACCAGTTTCCCATCCCCGAAGCAGCACATACTCAAAAGGTATGAGGCACTGTTGTAAAGGTTAGATTGAATCCAGTCATTGTTATATGACAATGTGCATGCATCCTAATCTGGAAGGGGGGGAGCTGCATGTCTTCTCATTAATTGTTCATTCACCCACATTTTTCAGTGCATTTCCCCATCACTTTCCTTACCATGAAAGTCCTTTTAAAAAATGGATTTGTTGTGCAAGGGCAACAGAGAAGTTTAATTCTACAAACTTTAATTGTTCAAACCTAGTTTTTCAGGATTCACCTAAACCTCTCCCACAAAATACTGGCAGTCTGGAAGCACCCAAAGAGGCATGCTTCTAATTTGTAACCTCTTTTTGTTTTGTATTTTCCAGGGGAAGAGGGGAGAGTAAAGGTGCTGTTGTTTTCTAGCTCTGGCCCTGAGGCCACCCGCTGGGCTGCTGGTGGTCATCTCCC
Source organism: Lacerta agilis (assembly GCF_009819535.1). Lineage (NCBI taxonomy): Eukaryota > Metazoa > Chordata > Lepidosauria > Squamata > Lacertidae > Lacerta > Lacerta agilis. The sequence goes on along the minus strand of NC_046317.1, from coordinate 49,459,537 downwards.
ACCTTCCCACCCCTTCCTCTGGCCACCCGCAGCAATCCTAATTGAGGTGTCCGTCCTGCTGAAGAGCCGCTCTTCTTGGGGCTTCAAGGTCACTCTAATTGCTCCCTCGTGCCTCGAGCCACCTCTGTTTCAACCCATTTTTGCAAGAATGATAGAATTTCTCAGTTCACTGATTCAGATAATCCCTCTGGTCTCAGAAACAAACAGCAGTAATAAGGGACTGTAATGCCCTGGAAACTTATTTCAGATTTCTCAAACTTTCAGCAGGTTTCTCATCTCAGGGAGCAGAAATGAGAAGCAAACTAACCTTGAAGGACATTCTTTCTGCATAATCCCGTCTGTGTTTTGCTGCTGGAGGAGGCTTCTGGGAGCGGGATGGGGGTGGGAGGTGGGGAGAGCTATGACTCTCCTATCAGAGTTGATAGTGGCATGGAAAAAAGTGGACTAAGATTCGCCTCCCCACTTTGGTCAGGGACCAGTCACATCAGCTTCAGCTGAAGAGCAAAATGGGGTATAATGGACCAGCATCAAGTGAGCTGAGATTACAGAGGCAGCAAAGGGAGTGGGTGGCGCTGTGGTCAGGGGCAGAGCAAGGAGGGGGCGTTGGGGGTGGAGCTCCCCGTGTTCCACCCTGGAGGGGGGGTGAAACTCGGCACCACCCCCCGCGACTCCCAAGCCACCGCCTGGCACCCCTTCCATGCGGCGGCGGCTGCTGGCGCGGCAACTCGTAAGGCTGCAGCACGTGAGGAGCAGCAGCACAGATGGGCGTCTGTGCTGCTCTTCATGAGCTGCAGCCTTACAAGTTGCCCCGCAAGCAGCCACCACATGGACGGGATGCCGCAGCCCGTCCGAGTGTTGGCTGCTCGCACCCAGCAGCCCGGACGGACTGCGCAAGTGCGACACCCCGCACAGACTGTGCTCCGTAGCACACATGCATCGTGACGTCACAACGCTACAGAGCAGCCCCCTGCCCCCACGGGGTGCCCCCGTTTTTGCCGCTCCAGGTAGCAAAGCGGCTCCGTATGCCACTGGCTGTGGTCTAAACCACTGAGCCACTGATCAGAAGGTTGGCAGTTAGAGTCCACGTGAAGGGGTGAGCTCCCATTGCTCTGTCCCAGCTCCTCCCAACCTAGCAGTTCGGAAGTGTAGCAGTGCGAGTAGATACTGGTAAATAGGTACCGCTGTGGCGGAAAGGGAAATGGCATTTCTGTGCGCTCTGGCACTCATCACGGTGTCCCATTGCACCAGAAGCGATTTAGTCATGCTGGCCGCATGATCTGGAAAGATGTCTGTGGCTCCCTCGGTCTGAAGCAAGATGTGCGCTGCACCCCATAGTCGCCTTTGACTGGCCTTAACCATTCAAGGGTCCTTACCCTTTACCCAAGGCTCTGCCATGCTGGCTCTGAGCCAGATCCATCAGCTGCTGGGAATCAACCTCACATCAAAACAAAGTCAAGTGATTTACACCTTCTGACTCCAAGGTGACTCTTACAAGGGACCACACAACAATGACAACTTTCCAACAGTTTGCCTTTCACTTTTTTGAACAGCTTGGCTTCCATTTTAAAGGAAGGGAAACTGACCTACAAGTTGCTCTGGTCCAGGAATGGGGAACCTGTGCAAGGCTCCAGGTGCTATTCCGTTGCAGCACCCATCGTGATAGACATCCAATGATATCTGCAGGGCTATAGACACCTCATCTCTGCTCTGGTGAATATCAGTGCTTTTTAACCAGTGTTTTTCTTCTAGAAAAAAAGGTGGATACCCTTGAGTACCCCCAGAAAAAAGCACTGCTCAAAGGGTTAAGTTTAATGAAAATCTGGGAGATTGAGGCAAAGGGACCAAGGGCTTCAAGTGTTCTTCCATACAAAACAAGGGTGTTGAAAGATTCTTCGTTTGCTGTGTAGTTACATTCATTTTCACTCTGGAAGATCTCTTGTATTTTCTTTGCTAAAATCACATTTGTTTTGTTAAACATTTGCTGCAAACGCATTTGTTCCATTAATCACAATCATGTCCCACCACCCACCCTCAGTTTTTGGTGACAGCAGCAGAAGATCTGGTTTCAGTAACTGCCCCATTCCCACCCATGCCCAAGCATGTTGCATCATCTGGGGCAGCCTCCCCCCACCTAATAGGTGCATTTGCAGAGCCCCCCTGTTCATCTGCCAAGTGAGGCTCCAGACTCCTGCCCTGACCAGATGGTGCCATGGCTCGATGGGGTCTTCTGCAGGCCTCCTCTTTCTTCCTGGCAGCTCTTCTTCCCCATAGTCCAGGCCCTGTGCAATGGCTCTTCAGCTTAGAGCTGACTGCCCAGGCAGATCAAACCTTCCCAGTGACTAAACTTTGTGTCCAGGGCCTCTAGACAGAGCAGAAGCCCCCTTTCTCTCTTGTACTGACATTTTTGTTTATGTCATGTGGAGGGAGCAAGACGTCTTGGGGACAGGCACTCCCTCTGCCAAAAGAATGGGGGTGAGGAGGCCACATCCCACATGAGCCCATCTCCTCTGCATGGCTGCCAAAAGAAGATTAATGATTCTGTGAAATGAGAATCATATTCCACCTGCCTGTGCCTGACACCTGGGTGAAACTCCAGCTGGTGCCTCTGACAGGCTTGGGAGCTAGTGCAGAACAGCGAGATTCTCTCTCGCCTCCGCCCCCCCTCCCCTGCCGGTCAAAACCACCCCCACCACCCCCATGCAGCCTGCTGGCCCAGCATCCAGGAATTATCCTAACCATTTCCACATGGTCAGTTTGCGATGCACAACTTGCATAGGCAATGTGGGAACTCCTACGGACATGCATTGCTATGTTCACCATGTGAAAATATGGTAAAATAGGCAGATTTGTCACAAGTGAAGAGATACGCGTGGGGTACATACATGGGAAGTCCCGCTGAGAAGCGATGGCTTTGTCGGAAAGGCACTGCAAGTTTTAATGAAGGCTGCGAGCTTCTTATACTACATTAATCAGCCGAAGCTTTAGCTGATTAATTGGCAGAGGCAAATCCTAATGGGCAAGGCTTGGAGTTTTAGGGCACCCGAGTTTATATACTGAGGCTATTTTGGTTTGGTAATGGTATTGTGTTACTGCAATAGGAAATGAAAAAGGAATTATAATATAATAAGTAGGGGCCTTTCCTTCTCACAACGCGTTGCAGCTTTTCTTTATTAAATTGTTAAGTTATCTTAATACTCCTTTCAATAGCCCAAAAGGTTCTGGTGACATGAAAATTTGTTTAAATCTAATTGATGACTTCAAAGGCAGGATATCAATCAACCAAACCCTCTTTAGTTTTAATACAAGTCTTATTATAAGCAACACAGAGGCAGTGCACGGATCTTGGGCTGGTACCATTTCTGTACAGGACCTTTAAAGAAGGCATTACTTTGTGCCATGCAAATATAATGCTAGAATTAAGTCTTGTCTCCACAAGGTCTCAGGCTGCAATCCTAAGCATGCAAATAAGCCTAATAACACAGGGGAATCTACTCCCAAGCAAATATGCATAGGATCACATGGCCAATGTGCTTACAATAAAATAATATAGAAATGGCTTAAAATGTGTCCCACCAGAGCCAGTCCCTGGAACCCATTTGCAAGACCCAGGCTCAGCCTTAGTACACGTTAAGTAAATAGATATTTTGGAGCCTATGCAGAGTTCCTTTTCCTTTCCACTGATACATCTGGATTAGAATAAAGCTTAGACTCCAGCATGCTTCATTTGAGCAGATGCAATCCTATTACTTAATGTTGGAGCAGGAATAATAAACACATTCTTCTGGGGTTTAAGACCTATAGTATTTGGCTTTTTCCCTCCCTGTGTGTCACCTTTGTTGTTCAGACAAGACAAATGTTCTGCAAACTGTGGGCACCTACCTCCTGTGGGTCAGATTACAAAGCCTGCCATCATGACGTTTAAGCCAGCATGGCAGCAGATACTTTGGACTACAACTTCCATCAGTACCAGCCAGCATGGCACCAGGTTGGGGAAGGCTGGCATAGGCACATAAGAAGCTGCCATTGGTCTATCTAGCTCAGTATCATCTATCCTGACTGGCAGCAGCTCTCCGGGGATTCAGACAGTGAGTCTTCTCCCAGCCCTACCTGGATATGCAAGGGACTGAATGTGGGACCTTACATATGCAAGGCTAATGACCCTTCCCCATTGAAAAAACAAACAAACAAAAAAAGCCATTTCTTTCATCATCTGAAAAGGTCCCTAAGGCCAGAGCAGTCCACATCAGAGATCTCTCTTTGCTATCTTTCTCAGATTCACTTTCTCTCTCTCTCTCTCCATTTGTCATGTGCCTGCTTAGCGACTTCCATTTTCCAGGCACACCACAGCAAAATACCTTCATTCATACATTATTTCATTCATTCGGTTATTATCCATCCACCCATCCCATCTTATACAATGATAAAAGAAGCCTAGTCATCTTGGGTGGGCGGGGGGCTGTCTTCTCATCATTTCCCAATGCAACTCCTCCAAGTGGAGAGTCTTAATTACTTGACAGCATCTGCTGAGCATTAAATCAATGCACCCATTTAGTCAGATTTCGCCAGAGACAGTGGTTCTCCTGGTGGAACACTTGAAAGCTGCAAGAGCTGCTTGAGGGCACAGCAAGCATTAAAAGACCTCCTGCCTATTGCTGGTGTATCCAGGGGCTTGTTGTCTTGCAGCAGGAGCTGGCTCCTCGGCTGAAAGTTAGTTTCCCTCAATTGAAATTCCAGATGTTCATGCTGACAGATCCTTTTTATTACTTCTAATGGAACAAAATTGAAGAAGTAAAACCTTCCCTCAATAGAATTTTGAAAGAGAGTGGAAGGCAGGTTGCTAAGCAAATGTAGCCCTGGGGTCAGAAATGGAGAAGGGAGGGGATCAGGTATCTACCAAACACAGGTATTTGTTGACTTCATCTTGTCACCTTGCTTGCAATAAGATGGTACTTCCTCTTTTAAAAAAATAATAATCCAGATGAATTCACATTGTCTGCCACCTCCTCTTCATGCCCTTCTGAGCAGCCAAAAAGCTAGCAAAGGGTTTTCTGATCACAGCTCGGTGGCATGGAAACATGATGCCCTCTTGCACTCACAGCAACTATCATCTCCGAGTGCCACACGTAGCTGGAAGAGGCAAAAGCAAACCCCGAGGACTACTTGCAAGGATTTCACCAGGGAGTTGGAGCTAAATCTGCAGAAAGAGATTGCTTCTCAGTGAACCACTGCAAATACAATTACCTCTTCTGAAAATGATGGGCTTGAATATTGATCTCAACCATCATGTTTACTCAAAAATAAGCTCCACTGGCATCAACATAGTTTACTTCCAAACATGCGTACTTAAGGTCAAATACTCCAGGTATATTCTCTCCCTTGGGCAAATAGTTCACAGCTCTCTTTTTGCTCCCCTGAAAAGGGATGTTATGGTAAGAGTCTGAGAAGGCAGATAGCCAGATTTTTTAAAATGGCAGAAAAATTGGGTGCTCTTATAAGTTACTGGAGTAAGAAGGTTCAAGACTGCAGATCTGTTTATATTATTTGGACCTTTATGATTTTAATTGACTCTGCTTGGTTATGGTATAGAAATCTGCAATCTGTTTTTTTAAGCTGGACATCAGCTTATTTGTTTTTCACAATTTTACCCTTTCTGTCTTGTTCTGTATATTAAAATGATCAACAAAATAAGATTAAAAGATGTAAAAGGAAAGGAAATGGATGCTTGCTGGTTTCACTGTTGGGAACCCTGAAGTGAAATTGATGGTCTCCTTCTCCCCTAAATAATCAGGAGAGATGTGCATTCATTCTGCATCAGCGGCAAGGACTATACCACACCTCTCCACCGTTGCACTGGAGAGGTGTGGTACAATCCTTGCCACTGATGCAGAATGACGCCACGGCTGCAGATGAGCCTTAGAGGGAACTCCTAATTGTGTTGGGATCAGCTCCACTTGACTAACACTCAGCGTTGATTTTTTTACAACAACAACAACAAGGTACACAAAATGACATTGTCATGGAAGGGAGGGATAGTGTTGCTTCCCTTTAATGCCCTGTGTGAATGATCTAATAGAACAGGGGTGCAGAACCTTTCCTTTTCCTGTCAAGAGCCACATTCCCTCAGAGTAATCTGTTGGAGGTCACTTGCTGGTGGTGTATGAGGTCACAGCCAATGGTGGGCAGGCACCTCCCCCCAACCTTTTCCACCCCCTTTCCTCCCTATCCCACATTTTCATCTCCCCCCAATGTATGCAATAAATAGCTGAAGGGGTGTGTGTGTGTGTGCGTGCGTGCGTGTGCTGCATTACTGTGAGAATCCTGTAATGTGGCTTGTCACGTAAACAGCATCTATCCATCAGCTTAGAGCTTCTTTATGCCTGAAGACCAGGACTGAAGACTTTCACCTGATTGGATGCTGTGAATATTGATCACTGCTTGATGAATCCACACTGTCCCACTGAGTAATTACAGGCTATTTCACAGTGTAGCAGCATCCATCAAACTGCTGGTAACACGAAAGAAAAAAAAAAGCCACCGTATGTTTGGAAAGAGCTTCCCTTTCCTTTCCCGCATTATTTTCCTCTTCTACATAAGATGAAACGCTCCACAATCCTCAATCCATTTACTCTTTGATGGCCTTATTGATTCCAGTAGAATTGGTTATATATTAGTAGGTTCAGGTTAAAAACACAGGAATGGCCAGCCTGCTTCATACACACACTCGTCCACCTGCCTCTGCATCCTGCCCTATCAATCAAGGCCAGTTAGAAGCCACAAAGAAGCACGGGCAATGGCAGCATCCCACCCACCCCCTGGTGCTGACCCATGGCATCTGGCAGCCAAAGCACACCGGCTCAGAACAGAACTGCACTTCAGCTCGTAGCTCCCAACAGTTCTATCCGTATTTCACCTAATCATTTTATATGACAGTCGCCATTACAATTGCAACCTTGATGTCTGATCTGTTTTCAACTGTGCCTTAAGATAGTCTTGGAACCCAGGAGAGTAATCACATTGTCAGAGCTCACAGCGGGAGCAAATTGGTGTGCCTGTAACACAATAGACAAGGTAGCGACTCTTCGGTGAATGCTCATTGTCATCTGTCCCCTGCCCAACATGTCACCGCCATTGCGTAGCCTTTGTATATACAATACAGAGCTTATTTATTTACATATAAAAATGTGTTTATGGTGCTATTCAGTTTTTTTAAAAAAAATCATAGAGGTTTACAACAGTTATACATAAAACCATACATTAAAAATCATTTAAAAAATTAAAATCAGAAATCAGCTAACTGTTGTGTCTTCCCTTCCTCCCCTGCCTCCCCCCCCCCCCAGATTGCCAACCCAAGGGCCTTTCAGTGACAACCACAGGCTGGTGTGGACTGTCAAAATGTAACAGTCAACATTCCGCATGAAAATATTCTAAAGCAATGGAATGTCTCTATTTTCATGTAGGATGTTGGAGGGTATAGTCTAAGCCCTCGCAAAGTCCCATCCTGGAATGTCTTCCCTATGAGGAAAAGTTACAAGTGTGGGGTTTTATTGCTGATGACGATAACAGGCAATCACGGAATTCCTTACCTCAATATGTAGAGATGGCCACCAACGTGCACAACTTTGGAAGGGGAGTACAAAAATTCATGGAGGACAAGGCTGCGAATGACTGCTAGTCATCATGGCTGCTCCTCACCGTACCAAAGGTGGTATGCGTCTGAATGCCAGTCTCTGGGGAACAACAGTGAGAGAGAGCCATTGTCCTCATGCCCTTCTTGTGAGCTCCCCATAGGCATCTATTTGACCACAGTGGAAAATGAGAGGCTGGACTAGATGGGCCTTTAATCTGACCCAGCAGGGCTCTTCTTACGTTTGGTCTTTTTGCAGGAATACCCTCATTATCAATATTAGCTATGATCAGAATCATGCATCTCTCCGGTGCATCTGAATACTAGTTTCTGGAAACCATGGAGGTGGGGGGAGTGCTTTTGTGCTTAGCTTCTGCTTGAAGGTTTCCCACAGGCATCTGGGGGGTGCCATTGTGAGAACAGGGTGCTGGGCCAGATGGGTCATTGGCCTGACCCATATGCAAAGGGGCATTGCCTGTTGGGTCTCTTGAATGGGAACCTCTCCTGGTACACAATGGCAAACTGCTTTGGAGGCCGAGGTGACTTTCAGAAGGAATTTGTGCTGCGGTATGGGATGGGTGCATGGGGAGCTCTGCTGTTTACAGAAAAGAACCAGGAAACCCTTCGGGAAATGCTCAAATCCAAAGCAGCTCATGAGATCCAACCCCAGGTATCCAACCTACGTATCTCTTCCTGCCTCACATTCCTCTTAAGGCTTTGCTTGTATCCAAACAGGCAGGTGCCTGCCAGTCCTGCAGGCTTCCTGCCCTCGTCTCATCCCACACAGATTTCAGCCAAACAGCCTGGATTTCTATTACCATCTGCAACGCAAGCCAACTGCACTGGCTCAGGAACGGAGTGACCCCCTAGCTCCTGGCAGGAGTCCTGCAAATTAATTGTGCAGTCTTAATTAAAATTAAGTAATTTTTCATTTGTGCCCGAGCCGGTGCTTTCCTGATGATTTATTAAAGTCAGCTACGGGTAAATTAGTCACACGCTGACTGTCGTTGCTGTATGACGGATGAGCTGGAAAGCCACGAGCACAGCAAAGAGGGGATGTGCGGAGCAGCAGCAAATAGCACGACTGGCCTTTCCCTTTCCAGACAGCCATCTCTTCTTCTGCTTCAGGGATGATGGGATCCTGCTTTTGAAGATGCACCCCAACACTCTGCACCACTGAGCAAAACCACAAAGCTTCCTGCTTGGTTCACGCTTAATGTCTTTGCGTGGGTGCAAATGGCGTCCCTTCTCTGTATTGTTTGGGGCTCCCGTTCTTGCCATTGCATTCAATTATGGTGCAGCTGAAGGGATTGGCATAGCTCTGAAAGAAGGTCAAGCCTGCAACAGCACTGCCAAAGACCTGAGCCTCACAATTGCACCAACTATGTAGCTGGAGCAGGGTCTAGAGCACCTGGACTACAAGCATGTCTGCAAGGCAGCTGCGAAGATGTCCCCAGGAGTGTGTCAAATTAGATGCCTTTTACTCAGTGGTGGTAGCCAGAAATTGCATCATGCACCACTTTTGGGACCCATCAAGAGACCAAGGAAGCAGCGTATGACTCATTCTCCACCACTTCTTCCTGCATTTCTGTTACCTTGATTGGCTCACACTGATGCCTTTGAAGCACCATCACCCAAAATAAGCCTGCTGCTATTGGCTGCTCAGGGCTCTGATTTGCTTGACCCTCTTTCGCAGTTCATCTCTTTCCTTGCAGTATCAGCTCCTGATTGCACAAATTGCATATGATCATCATAAATTACAAACTGATATTTCCCCCCCCCCCCCCAGTTAGCCATACCCTTGAAGGAGAGGTCTGCTGCTGCAGCAGCATAGAAAATACAGTCATTGATATAAATAATCTCTGTCACCACTCTACAACGCTCTGGTTTTTCCCTCTCATAGTTTTTTCCCAGTGCCACTCTCACTCCACTCCCATGATCCAGCGAAAAGCTCCCCTTATTGTTTCCCTAAAGCTGGAATGGGGAATCAGTGGCCATTCAGATACTGTTGGAAATCCCAAATGAAACCAAGTACAAAATAACCCTTCTGCAGTGCCACAAATCCAACTCAATGGTGTAACGTTGGAAAATGTCAAACACTTCTCCTACCTGGGCAGTTATCTTTCCACAAGGGCCGACGCTGATGCCGAAATCCAGCATCACCTGAGCTCTGCGACTGCAGCTTTCTCCTGATTGAAGTGCAGAGTGTTTGAGGACAGGGACATTCACAGGGAAACCAAAATGCTTGTTTACAAAGCTATTGTACTACCAACCTAACTGTATGCTTGTGAAACATGGACCACTTATAAACGCCATCTCCAACTCCTCGAAAGATTCCATTAATGGTGTCTCCGAAAATTTTAACACATCACTTGGGAAGACAGGTGAACTAATACCAGTGTACTGGAAGAAGCAAAGATCACCAGTGTTGAAGCAATGATTCTTCAACATCAACTTTGTTGGACTGGTCATGTTGTGCGGATGCCTGATTATTGTCTTACAAAGCAACTACTCTATTCCAAACTTAAAAATGGAAAGCATAATGCTGGTGGTCAACAAAAGAGGTTTAAAGATTGTCTCAAGGCAAATTTTAAAAAATGTAGTATAAACACCAACAATTGGGAAACACTTGCCTGCGAGCACTCCAATTGGAGAACAGCCTTTACCAAAGGTGTCATGGGCTTTGAAGACACTCAAACTCAGGACACAAGGGGGAAACGTGCTAAGAGGAAGGCACACTTGGCAAATCCACACCGTGATCAACTCCCGCCAGGAAACCAATGTCCCCACTGTGGAAGGATGTGTGGATCCAGAATTGGCCTCCACAGTCACTTAAGAATTCATTGTTAAAACCATGTTTATGGAAGAAAATCTTACTCGGCTACAAGTGATAGAAGAAGAAGAAGAAGAAGAGGAAGACCATTTGTAGACTCCCTTTCCATGGAGTCTGTCTGTCTGCATTCAAGCCAGCTTTTAGAGCAGGTCCACCCTGGCATGTAGTGACTCCTAAAGGCAGAGCATCTGAGGCTGACATCTTGCATTGCAAGGAAGGTCAAGCAGGCTGCAGAGAGATGCTGTGGGGATTGAGCACATCTGGGAGCCAAATATGCTGCGTTGCCTGAATTCTCCCTCAGAAATACTACTGGGATTTAAGCTGCTGGTCCAGCAGTTGCCCCCAAGCTCCTTTCCCAAGGCATCCAGCCTGCCCTTCACATCACACGGCTCTGTAAAGGAGTCTGCTGTTCCTTTTTTCTTTCCACCTGCTTTGATTATGATTCTGCCACTGTAAGCAATGCTGATGAGAGCACAGGACTGTCAGCTGAGAAATATGGCATTATACAGCTTAATGGCACAGAACTCCTGCAGCCCTGGTGTTTGAGAGAGCCCATTAGTTGACTGATAGAAACATAAGATTATAAAATAACTATTTACTTTGAGCCTGCTGACACTATTGTCGAGGCACAGACAGCGGGGGGTGGGGGGAGGTTCCCTCTGCGAGAGATAGCAATGCAGGCAGAGTGTTGGCAACAGGGGAATTGGATGGTGCGTGGACCGCAAATACACCCCACTCACCCTCACCACCACTAGGAGGAGCCATTCCAAGGCTGCAGCTGGAACTCACAAAATGGCGTCTTGTAGGGCAACATGGCAGTGCTACATACAGTACAGCTGTCACCTCCTGGGCTTCTCCTGCAGAATTTCTGCCACCTACCATCAATAAAGTTTAAGCAGGGCTCCATTTTCATCCCATTGCAAGCAGCACAGAAGAATAAATGAACTGCCACAGCATTGGGCTGCTCCTGCAAGTGCCTCTTTGTTCCAGAGATTAGTTTAAGAAATTGGCATTGTCTTTGCTGTTAGAAAGTGGCAACGTGACAGTACAGTCAGGAGAAGGATGGTTCCGTTTTGCCAATAAACTTTTGCTTGAACAGAAGAGTCCTGCTGGATCAGGCCAAAGGCCCAATTACTTCAGCATCCTCTTCTCACAGTGAACAACCTGTGGGAAGCCTGCAGGAAGGGTCTGTGCACAGCAGCACTCTCTCCACCTGTCATTCCCAACAAATGACATGCAGAAGTATACTGCCTCCAACAGGGGAGGCAAGACAGAGTCACCCCATGGCTAGTAGACAGTGATAACTTTATCGTCCATGAATTTGTCCTCTTTGAAAGCCATCTAAGTTGGTGGGCAACAAGTGGCTTGGTGCTCTGAAGTGCCAAAGACCCCTGACTGGGAACAGTTTTGCATTGAACCCTACCCAAATGAGCAGGATTTACTCCTCTGCTCAACAGATTGTTAGCTGATTGACAGGTGGGAGTGGTTTTGGAAAAAAATGGCCTTCCAGGTTGGAACTCCTGGCAGAGCAAGATTTGCCCAAAGGATGGCATTTCCTCACCTCTGGACTAGGGCAATAGGGATACTACATGGGCCCCATTTGTTGCCATGGAATCTTCTACACCCATTTCACTTCAACAGCTGTTTGTGAAACTTGAAGCCCAGTGCAACTGTGCCCCTCCTAAGCATTTCAAACCTTGTCAAGTTACAAATGTACTTAGTGTCGTATTGCCACGACTCCTTCATTCCACAGTAATGATGACTCCAGAACTCGTTTTTCTAACTCTCAACTATCCCAAGCCACTGGGTGACTACATTGATTTCTAGCTGAGAAATAACCTGGGAACAAATGAAACTATCAAAGACCCAATGCTCTACGCCCCCCCCCACAACCCATTGTTTGTATTCTTGGTCCCTGCATATTTGGATGCAAGCCCCCATGGTTGGAAATCCCTCCAAGCCATATTGTGAAGCAGGTTCTTTTCCCGTTCATGTCCCTGACATGGAGTCTCTCAGCCTTCCCCCCATATGTGCTTGTGTAAAAACCCATATATAGTCTCATTCCACAAAACTGGAGACATTTGTCTCATCCTAAGGAAGACCAGGCTGCTTGCAAAGGATGTGCTCAAATATGAGCTAATCAGGTTAATGCTCTGTTTTGTCACCAAGTGCTGCCATGGTGCTATTAATGACCCCTGAAGCATGAAGAGTGTTACAATACAGCAGTCATCTCAAGGACAAAGCATTTCATGTACATCTAAGCAGAAACCACAAGTGTTTGTGACTGTGTGTGAATCTTTTCACCTGATCTAAAAAGCACCCATCCTTTTTGGCGTCACTTCCCACGACCCCGAGGTGCCGAAGTGTGCAGGGGCAGCATCTACCAGGAGGTGGGGAAGCAATATGTCTGGCTTCCCAACAAAGACCATCCAGTTATCACAGCACAATAGGCAGGAAAGCACCAGCATTTACGGGTGGCATAGCCAACACCTGTGCTTTCCTTCCCAGCATCCGTTGGTGCTCTTCCCATGTCACCGATCCCTGGACACCCATTCAGAGTGAGGGTAATACAGTGCAGAAGTGGAAATGCAATAAAACCCAAAAGAAACATCAAATAGCAGAAACAAGGGGGCAGGAACAGCATACAGTTGTCATAAAAGTGCATTCAGAATACCCCCAACTTGGCCTAGGAAGGGAGTTCTATACCTTTGGAATCATCACTGAGGAGGTCCTATTCTGTTTGATGAGGATACTCACAGGAAGATGATGGAGGTCTGATGGAGGACCCTGCATGAGAGGCAGGGAAGGAAAGAACTCCCAGGGTGGGAGGCTGGAAGAAGAAATGGAAATTCCCAGGTGAGAGCTGGGAGCGTCCACCCCCTTTTTTTTGTAAGATAACGGTTAAGAGGGTTCTGTATTTTATTTCTCTCTCTTTCTTTTTCTTCCTATTTTCTCTGTTTTCTTTCTTTCTTTCTTTCTTTCTTTCTTTCTTTCTTTCTTTCTTTCTTTCTTTTTAAATTAGTTTATTTTTTATTGTATGTTGAAAACTTTCAATAATCTCTCTCTCTCTCTCTCCAGTGCTTTTTTTCTGGGGGGATGCAGGGGGACACATACCCCTAAACATTTTGTGAATCTAATGGGAGAAGAAAGTAATTTTTTTAAAAAAATAGTTTCTTCTCTAGCACAGTGAATTGTCAGCTCCGTTGCTACCCCCAATGGCAGCCTCATTTCCTGTCACGGTGTTTCCTGAGCAAAGGATCAGGAGCATTGAAGGAGGACTTCGAAGTAAGCTTATACAATATCAAGTGGCCCTAAAAATATATCCTGGACCCAGTAGATTTAAGGTTGTGGATATGAAAGCGACCTTTCAGTTGGGCTCAGAAACTAACTGTAAGTCAGTGAAGTTGCTGTAAATATGGCATTACAAGCCCTTGATGGGCTGCTCCGCTCAAAATCCTAAGAGCTGCATTCTGAAGCAGCTGTGGTTTTTAAGCACTTTTTGAAAGCAGTCGTGTGCAGCTCTTTACAGGCATCACTTGGCTGGGTCATTCCTCTCCAAGAAAAAGTCTAAGCCACCCGGTCTACCACCAGTTATATACCTATCTCTAGATCAGAGATACCTTCAAGCAGCAGGACCTCCCTATGAGTTGATTAAGCCTTGTTTTGATCACCCTTATCCAGTACATCGCTGGGTGCCTCCTGATTTTCACTATTTTGCAGGTGGGATTCAGTTGCTTACCAGAACATTAGGTTTGTGCAATTCAAGCAAATTAAAGCACTCTGTATCCCTAGTGCAACAAATCCGCTTCGTGTGTTTTTTAATAACCTTTTTGCAGTTTGGAAAATCAGGGGGAAATTCACTGGAAAGTGTGGGAGGAACAAATGATTAAGAGGAACATGTGTAAACACCCCACAAAGCCTATCAGGATGAATGGTCCTTGTCATATAACCAACCCATGAGTGAATAAAAACAAGTGCTCAATAAAGACCGGACATATTCTAATCACTGTGCAAGTTTTGTACAAGCAAATCAGAATGAATGTCTCCAAGCCCCGGTTCAGAACATCCACTGCCTTGGTGGGAAATGGGTGGCAGAGAGAGGGAGAGTTGGCTGTCACCAGCACAACAGTGCCTCTGGATGACTCCCCCCAGCAGTGTCAAGACCCGATTGAATCCTGTGGCACTCCACAAGCAGAAGGCCAAGGGGAATCAACCCCTAGATGGGGCCAGAATCACTGCAAAGCCCTCCCCCCCCCCCCACATCCCAGCAAGGTCGATGGTATCAACAGTTGCTAAGAGATCCAAGAGCATCAACAAAGAAAGATTCCATTTCCATTGCCCAGGGAACATCATTAGAAGCATGACAAATATTACAACATAGCATATTTAAAACAGAAAGCAGAAGGAGAAAGCCCCACTTGTTCTTATTCGGAGGGAATGTATATTTAATGCAGAACTCTGAGGGGGATGCAGAAATCTGCTGCGTTAATACTGGGAACCTGCAGAAAAACAACCATACATGTAGTCAAACTTCTCATGATGACCCCCATCAATAGTAAAATCATTTTGCTGGCAAAATAAATGATTATTATTTAATTATTAAAAGATTTATATGGCAGATGTCCTCACAAGACGGTGTGCAATACCAGTCGCAAAGCATATAAATCAGCCATTTATAATCTCCAATTGCACCCCTTTAAAACTGGCAGAAGGAACACCAACAAGGCATGGGAATTAAAAATATTTATAAAAAGCAGGGTAGCACCAATCTCTTTGTGACATCTGGTGCAACCAACCTGTGGATCCATGGGGGGAACATCAAACAGGAGTACCGGAAACCAGTCTGTTGCTGCATCGCTCAACAATAAACTATGTCCTATTCCTTTCCTACACAGTAAGGAGCTCAATATTTCTCTCTCCTCACCCCCCTGAATCTGGAGTATTTTCAGCACAGCATATCTGCTTGTTGGGGGCAGAATTGCTGGGGGGGGACCCACATACCATTTCCACACAGAGGGAAAATCCTTCCCACAGATTCCACCATTCTGTCATTCCCTTTGTGCATCTAACAACAATAATACATTGTTGTTTTCTTGGATTTCTTAAGACCTGGGCTTCTTGCTTGACCCGACAACAGTGGCGCCATTTCAGCCTGGCACCTGAACATTAGGGAGGTCATTTGGTGACGGGAGGCCTTGAGATGGCAGCAAGCCACAATTGCACATCATCAGGAATGAGGAGTTAATCCTTATCCCAACAGCAAGCACCATTAAGTTTTGTCACCTGCTATCCATCTGCCCGTAAAGTGCTCATTCTGCACTGTGCTCTCTTATTTTGTCACGGGCAAATGAGCCTGAGGTCAGTCCATCTCAATGGGCCACGGCTGGGGACCATATTGTGGAATTCCCCGAGATTGATGTTCAGCAGGGGCCTTCAGGTAAGAAAATCCTGAAGAATTTATGGCTATTAAATCAATGCTGGGTGACAAAGAAGTGGAAGCATTTTTAGAGGCAGGGTGCCATAGGAATAGCAATGAGTGCTCTTCACATGTGGAAGACAGTGGGGAATGAGAGCGATCCTCCCCCTTCGACTCTTTGCAGATTGCCATAGTCGGTGCCTTTCCCCCAGAAAAATAGGGGACGGAACTCACCTATTGTTGTTACAGTAAGTTACAGTGCTTCTTGGGGCAGCCCTGAACAGATGCTGGTTTGACAACAGCCACGTTCAACCACACATGGAGATGCTAAAAACTACGGCGAGTTGTCACCCTAGCTGGTTTGGGGATTATCCCTGTTTCTGGTGCAGGTCAAATAAATGCAGCTTTGCCTCATCTTCTATTCAGGTGGATGGCTATGACAGCTTGGAAGGGCCATTGTGCAAATTTGTGTGTGCACACAACAGGAGACCTGGCTGGAAAGCTTAAAGCTTGCCGCTGCTACACAGGAGACCGACCGACCCACAGGTCATCCTCCTCTCCAATCCAGGACCCCAACTGGATGCAGTGGGCGAGTGAGCAGAGGATGCTGTTGGTGCCAAGCCATCCACCCAAACCGAGCGATTCAAAAGGCAGCGTGAAAACCTAGGCATGCAGTTGAGGGAATCCTGTTTGGCTGCTTCTGCTGCAGATGATTGGCTGCAGCTCCTGGTGAGGGCCTCTCCTCTGCCTTCCTCCAAGGCTTCTCCATCCGTCGGGGCAGCAGGTGCTTGTGTTCAGAGCCTTTCTTATATAACACAACAGGAACTCACAACAGCGGAGGCACAACTTTACCGTTAGCTGCAGTGCTTGCTAAAATAAATGCTGATTCACTGTATAATTATCCACTGTTGATTTATTTATGTGATGCTAATTAGGCACACATATACGAGTCTATGGACAATTAGATTCACTGCTGTAAGATTCTGGTTTTAAATATGTATTTATGTAATCAGTGCTCAGTCTATAGCCAAATCTGGCCACGTTTGAGTGTATAATCATCACTCACGCTAGTCGGGACTGTGGTTCTAGAAACACTCCTGTTCTTCTCCCCCAGGAAGCACTCAGACCGAACTTCCTCTGCCAAAGGAAGGGAGCCTCCAGGCAAGAGGGAGTATTTTTAAGTAAGAGTTCTGGAAACCAATTGGCACTGGGTGGTACCATTTGAGTGCTGAAGAACCCCTTAGCTCAGCAGTCCCTTCTGACTTCACACTTTCAGATTCAGTTTTGAAAACCACATGGAAACACCCTAGTTTGGAGAGAAACAAAGTGTATTGCAAACTACCTATTTTCAGATGAAAATTTAATAGAGACACTTTCATAGTGCTTTACACTCTCCACTACCCTGTGGGGGAAGGAGAAACATGCAGCGGCTTATTCCCCATCTGCAGAAATACAAAAACTGACATGGGATCAGCTCCAAAATTTCCCTGGTGAAAATCGGGACACGAGAGCGTGGCATCAAAAGACACACATTTTTTGTTACCACGCTGTCGTGTGAGTCAGTTTACTCGTACGACACCAGGAGATGTGTGTCTTTTGGCACTGCGCTCTCACCCAGATCATCTGACTTGCATGAGAGGACGGCATCAGCCGTTGTCACGGGCTCATCCCCAAGACATTCCGGGATCAAATCAGAAGCCAGGATGGCTTCTGTAATTCTGGGAATGTCCCATTAAAATAGGGACGGTTGACCAATGGTACCAAATAGTATGTGTGAAACAGCCTTATTACAAAAACTACCCAACCAACTGAAACTGACACGGGGACAAATAGAAGAAGACACCTCCCCTTTATCACATACACAGCCCAACAAGACAACAACAAGAATCCGCCAACAGCATACAAATCAATATGGCTAACCTGATACAAAAACACACACACACCCCACTCACACATGAAAACAAAGTTCACTACAGCCAATCAAAGACAACCAAGCACACCCTAGGCCAACCCCAACCTCTCTCACCACCAAAGGAACATAAGTGAATAGTAAAGAGAACAGAAGCCATGCCGGGCGTGCTCTGGTCCATGGGGTCATGAAGAGTCAGACACGACTAAACGACTAAACAACAACAACAAAGAGAACCCGCACAAGCAACGCTGACACAAAACCCCACACATACATTAAGTAGAATAGAAGCATTGCCACCCAACCACAACCCCACTGATCACCCCCCCCGCCTCTTCCCCCTTTTTCTTCCTTGTTATTGTTCAGTCGTTCAGTCGTGTCCGACTCTTCGTGACCCCATGGACCAGAGCACGCCAGGCACCCCTATCCTCCACTGCCTCCCGCAGTTTGGCCAAACTCATGCCAGTCGCTTCGAGAACACTGTCCAACCATCTCATCCTCTGTCGTCCCCTTCTCCTTGTGCCCTCCATCTTTCCCAACATCAGGGTCTTTTCCAGGGAGTCTTCTCTAATGTCTCAACACATGAAACTGATCTGTAGAAAATGTAACTTGAAAAAAGTGACATTGCACATACTTTTGTAAACCAATAAATCTTTAATAAAAATACGTCTTTAAAAAATAAAATAAAATAAATAAGGACAGTTGGAGAGTATGCTATTGTATGTTTCTCCTTCTCACCTCGGTGCAACCAGAAACCTACATAGCACCTAAATAGTCTCATTTAAATGTCGCATCTGCAGGTAGGACTGGAAAGGCCCCTTGTCCAAAACCCTGCAGGGATGCTGAAAGTCAGTACTGACCTAGATGCCCATTAACAAGGGTCCAATGGTCTGACTCAGTATAAGGCAGCATTTGATGATCAACCTTAACACTCATACCAGATGCAGCCTCAGATTACTTCACTTACTCTCCCCACACACACACTACATCCTCCCCCTTTTGTTTACCATCTAGCCTCCTGAAGAGTTCTGAAGAGTTCTAAAGCTTCAGTTGATTCCTTTGACAGACCTCCCATGATGAGTAGCAGCAAAATAAATTTTGCAGACTATAACGCACCCTCGCATAATGCATTGTATACAATTAAGAGACTCCCACTTTTCTCAGTTCTGAATTTGGGTCAGTTGGTGTACAATTTCCCTTTCTCAAACATAGGCATAGCTATGGCTGTGGCTCAGAGTCTTCAAAATACAGGAGAACAAAGACCTCTTTTGCAATCCTTCTCCCCAGAGCAGGGCATTTAACATGTACAGTACAAGTGAATGAAAATGGACAGGCTGCCCATTTAACGATGGCTGGGCTGGGATGTCTTACCACATTCAGCTCTGATAGGTAGAAAGAATGATTTTACTGCTAGTATGTTTATATTCAGCTATTATCATTCCAACAAGGAGGCAGTTTTGAGCCCAAAGGGCTGTGCATGGGGAGATGAGTTTCTGTGCCAGGAGATAGACGAGGCACTCGGGCGTTGGCATTAATCAAACACCACACGGGGAGAAACTCCCCATGACATCGCGCCACGTTCTACACTTCCAAAAGGTGAAATGAAGAAGCGAGATATCCTTCTGGCAAAAGTGCTCATCAATGAAAGCCAAATTGATTCCTGCAACAGGCAGCTCCCACCTCCGCCCTCAAACCAAAACCACCTGCAGATGCTTCGACTGAGATGCAGTGCCATCCAAAAAAGGACAAGTCCATTAGGATGAACAGGAATTTAATTACAGGGTATTTTATCAGCAGTTGGAGTTGAGGATCAAGAGGCACAACAGCAGAAGGGCCATCAAGGAAGGCAGATTACCAGAAATTAGGCTTCTTCACGAATCAGACTGACAGCTGTGGGAACCCAGAGAAGGAGGCTCATTGCTCTCTGATGAGAGGGCTGGGAAGCTGTGGAAGTAACAGATAAGAGCGACAAAAGGAGGCAATTTCAAAGAATGGGGGTAGGAAGCAGAGCTTGTTTACTGTCTGTCAGGGAGACCTGGAATGGTAAGGGCAGCACAGTCGAATCAGAGGGTGTGCAAGGTTTGTGTTTGAGTCCCATGCTTTAGTCCTGGTCCCTCACCTTGATTCAGTGTTTCCTAAACCTTTAATATCCAGGCCACAGGGTTTGAGGCATTGAAATGGGCTCACTTCACTCCTGAACTCCAAAAGATTATACATATATTTCTACAGCCAGCTCCCAGAACAATGGGCTGGCATTTTCCTCACAACTGTAGGATCATTGTGCTAATATTGCCTCTGAGTCAGAGTTCACAAGGATGGGACCCATGCTTTCCAGACAATGGGATGTGTCTGGGATTCCCCACACTTTTCAGTGGCAATCCTCTGTTACTCCCTCCCTGAGATGATGTCATACCTCTCAACTGTCCCGGGAAAACCAGGACATCCTGTTTTACCATGCAAGAGCACAGCATCCATTTTGGATGCCACAACCTCACCCTGAAAAGGTGGCTCCAGTGCCAGATTAAAACCTGTGGAGACTCCTAGGCAGTCAAAATCTCGAAGGCCCCCCCAAATTATCTCCTAATACATTTTTTATTTTACCAATCAACAATTCTAATAAACCAATTTTATTACACAATAGGATTTTGATCCGTTGTCGCGGGACCCCTAAAAGGCATGGGCCCCTTAAGACGGTGCCTACTCCGCCTATGGTAATCTGGCACTGCGCAGATCACGTGAATCACCCTGGAAGACACACGGCTTGGTTTTGAGCCTGGACATGTTGCAGGGTATGTGATGTCACTGCCCATATATGGGCAAAAAGGGGAATCAATACTACCAGGGGTTTCCCCACTGCGACAGGCATAAAGTGGTGGATGCTTCCACCTTGATGGAAAAGAGCACAGGCTTAAAGGTATGTCATAAAGCTAAATATTTAGGGGTATGGATCAGTCCAAAGAATATAAACCTATTCCAAGATACACCAACTTGGAATAGGCGGTTTCCTTTTTCATAGCACACTTGAAGTCACCTTGCCACACACTGGTGTGCTCTTGATGCCAGCACACTTGCAGAGGTCAGAAGTTGGGAAACACTTATTGGTATTGCTGCTAAGACTCTTACACATCACTACACAAGCATATAGGGATGGGGAACTAACTCTATTTTGCTTGCATCTTAAAGTGAAATGACCCATTTCGCACTTGGTGAACAAATGCACAAACCAACATAGCTACCCTTTGAAATTTGCACTTAACCAAATTTTGTGATGAAATTCTCCAGCCAAAGAAAGTATGCATAAAAATGAACACATTGTGGAAATAACTGACAACCATGCATTATATTAGGGATAGCTGCTTCCCAAATGGTATGTGTTAGTCAAAACTACATACAGTGGTGCCTCGCAAGACGAAATTAATTCGTTCCACGAGTGTTGTCGTATAGCGGAAATTTCGACTTGCGAAGCACGGTCGGAGGAACCGTGGTTTTACGGGGGGGGGGGGGGAATCGAAAAACGTTTTCGTTTTGCAAGTCACATCCATAGGAAAATTCGTCTTGCGAGTCACCCTTTCGTTAGCAAATGCCTTTCGTCTAGCGAGTTTTTCGTCTAGCGAGGCAAATGTGTTTATTAGAGGACATTCACACTAAATGCCAATTTAAGTTTTACAAAGATTTTTTTTTAAAAAAAATCACAAATTGCTGCAGAAATGTGGAGAATTGGATTTAATTGGAAAAGTGATAAACAGAAACAACTGAAACTGACAGATTTATCCCTTCCGACGAGTACAATTTACCTTTACATAATTTCAGCTGTAAGGCTGGTCTGCATTACTTGGTTTGATTTTTTCTTCTTCAGTTGCTTGGTTGATTGTTCTTTATGCAGCTGTGCAGAGTTGCTACCTGTGTCTGTACAACTGGAACCCTTCAGCTCATTCAGTCTATAGACATCACCTGTCATGGCTGCACAGTTTACAGGCCAAACCCTATGCCAAAGGATAAATGGACATAAATCTGATATCAGGAATCACAAGACAGAGAAACCAGTAGGAGAACACTTCAATCTCCCAGGACATTCTATACAAGATCTCAAAGTAGCTGTCTTTCTACAAAGGAATTTCACAAATAGACTGGAAAGAGAAGTTGCTGAATTGAAACTAATTACCAAACTTAAAACCATGGAGAGACCTGGTCTAAACAAATACATTGGGTTCTTATCTCATTATACATGACAAAGCTGTCTTTAGCCATCTCACCCCTTGCTTTTTCCTGTAAGACCAACTGCAGTCGTTAACAGTCATCAACAGGTTTTCCACACATATCAGCCAATCACCCATTCCCACCACCCTTCTGAGTAATACCCCTCCCCACTCTCTCACTATATATAAGGGTCTGGTGACTTCTGTTTCAGTGTATCTGAAGAAGTGTGCATGCACACGAAAGCTCATACCAAGAACAAACTTAGTTGGTCTCTAAGGTGCCACTGGAAGGAATTTTTTTAATTTTTTCTTCAGTTTAACGTGAAACATTGGAAAAACACATTTGAGGCTCTCCTGAGTATTTCTCCCTCTTGCGATTCTTGTCAATGCAGAAAACATGCAGATGACACTGCAATCTGTGCATTTTTCACCAATGTACCGGTATGTTTTTACAACTGTGTTACAGAAAGCAACAGCACACACGGAGGCTTCACTTCACCTGGGGAGTTGTGACTTGATGTGTAGTGCATGTACGTATGTGTTACGAAAGGTCTGCTCTGTGAATGCAAATTACCGGTATTTCCATTGCACCAGCCACCAAATGAAGATCTGCCCCTAAATATAAGAGGCATGTGGCGGCGTTTGGCCCCATTGGGCAGGATACGATACATTAGGCAAGTCTGTATGTGCATTTTTTGGTCTTCCTGCTGCTGTGCCAGCAAGACAGATGGCCAGCCCTGGAGCAAAACACAGCTGGGAGCATGTTACCCCAATGTTGCAGTGTCTGCATTATTCCTCCTATTCTTTCAGGAACAATTCCAGGTACTGTACAGCTTAGCCCAACGTACCTGCCTCTTCTGTAATGCCCTCTTGTGATTTCTAACTTTGAAAGAGAGTGCCCTCTTGAGGCTACTGTCCTTGCATCAAATGAGAACAGCTTCAGCACACAGAAAAGCGTTCTCTATAGAACTGCCACCCCCCCTGGAGATATGCCAGAATTTCTTTATGTCTGGCTTTGGGTACCCAAGCGAATACAGTGTTGTGTGGGTGGGTGTGTTGGTAAAGCTGAATACAGTGGTGAGTGTGCGTTTCTGAAAAGGTTTTGTGAAGTGTTATCTGCTTTAATGAGTTTCAACTATATAATTTATATTTGCTTTGTAATGTATTGTTACCAACTTGTGCCTTTGGGCTGGTGTGGGGCTATTCATTTGACTAACTAAAGGATCATCATGAGAATTTCTCCAGTTCACTTTTCCCCAAGATCATTTAACTTTTTGAAATTTGTATACAAACATTCCTCTCTCTCTCTCTCTCTCTCTCTCTCTGTGTGTGTGTGTGTGTGTGTGTGTAGCTAGCATCACACAGGTGGTTTTGAAGCATCTCCAGACCTACATGCCCATTTCTCCAGTTCACTTTTCCCCAAGATCATTTAACTTTTTGAAATTTGTATACAAACATTCCTCTCTCTCTCTCTCTCTCTCTCTCTCTCTCTCTCTCTCTCTCTGTGTGTGTGTGTGTGTGTAGCTAGCATCACACAGGTGGTTTTGAAGCATCTCCAGACCTACATGCCCATATCTCTTGGCAAGCAGAATGCAAGGCTTTTTATTATCTGAAAGCATTAAAATCTTCCATAAAGTAAATTAATAAGGTTCCCTGGGCAAAAAAAGGATTACTAAAACATGTGTTCTAAAGCAGAGATGGTCAGAAGGTAGATTAGGAACCACTAGTAGATCTCTAAGTGATTTGCAGGTGGTGAGGGTTGGGGAACCCGTGGACCTTCGAATGTTGCTGGACTACAACTCCCATAATCCTTTTTAAAGAGAAACTGCGTGTTTGTATTGGACTAGAAAACCTGCTGACGTGAAGGGGGGAAGTCAAAGCTCGGCAGAGTGAGATTTATTGTTATGTGTTTAAAATGTTTATAATCTGTTTAATTTGTTTAATTGGGAAAATATAATAAAAATTATTTTTTTTTAAAAAAAAAATCCTTGACCATTGACCATGCTGGCCGGGGCAGATGGTAGATGGAGTCCAACAACCTCCAGAAGGTCACAGGTTCACCATCCCTGCAGTAGATCAAAAAGGATTGATTTATTAGGCTGATGAGATAAGGAAAACTGGGAGGCGGGGATTAGCAGGAATGGGTTTTGGTGTGACAGGCCTGTGAGTACTGAAAACAAATCCCTGGGCTCCATGTGTCTTCAGAGACGCTCTGCTCCTTAATTCTGGATATATCCCCCTTCTCCCACCACTGTTTGGCAACTGGCTCCAGTTGAGAGCCTTTGGGGGTTCTAGTAAAAAATGCAACAAAATAGTTCCTGCAAGCCTGAAGCCTAGCCTACCCTGAACTAAAAACAAAGAAGGAAGGAACAGAAAGGAAATCAAGCCTTTGATGCTCATATCTACCTGGTAAGTGTGACATAGGCAATACTTGGCCCCTGCTGCTGGTAGAGTTTCGGTGCTAAGGAATAAAGCCAAATAATATTTGGTTGCTGTCGCCATCTTCTGGCAGGAAGTCCTGTTGTTCACCCAGCAACATAAGCATAACACAAGATGTTCACATTCTCCTTTTAATCGTTCTCGTTCCACGTCAGATCTATACCCTCTGAGTTCAGTTACCTCAGCAGAAGAAAGGCAAACACTGGGTCCCCCCATACTTTCCTGAGATCTTTTTTTGGGCAGAGATGTGAGCATGATTTGATCTGTTGCCCTGCGAGCCGATAAGCTGCAGGATCTGTCAGAAGACTCCAGAGCACTCAGGCTGTGGGGTCACAGAACAGAAGAAAGAGAAGTTTCATCCCAAGAAATAAGAAAAGAAGACAGCATGGGAGGAATAGGACCAGGGCAAAATGAGAGGAACTGCAGATACAACACCTGTCATAAATAAACGTGTCCCTGTCATTACATTGCGCATAAAGTTTTGTTTCTGCCCTTTGAGGCCATAAAAAATAGGGGAAATGTGGGCTTATCATTGGGTCCTCCCATATAGTTCTGTTCCTGCTCAGTTCCTCTTTCCACTGGCTCTGCCTCTCCTAAACAGAGCATGACCCCTCAGCCATGCCCACATTTCATTAGAGGTGAGGAGTGGTTAGTCACCCTCCCTTCTCTGCTGAGGTGAGGAGAGGTGCAAAGGTGATGGAGGGGTGGTGGGGTGTGGGAAAGCAGTGGCATGTACAGAAAAGCTGGCATATTGCCATTTGGATCTATGATTGGCCATCAATAGGATGGGAGGGTGAGCCTATAAATTGCAGGGGCTGCTGAAGGAATGCAAGGTGTCTCTAAGAACAGAAGTCTCGGACGGACTGATTTATTGTACTTATCCTATGGGATCTCTTTTATAGGGGGGGGGTCAATTGGGCTGAAGAGTTGTTTTCAAGTGGTACACTTCCCTCACTCTGCTACAATTCACTTCTGTGGGAGGAAAATAAAGGGATGTACTTGGGGACGCTGTTGAGGAGGGAGGAGTCCCCTGTCCTTGCTGACCCTGGTGTCTGGAACTGGGGCAGGTTCCCTCCTCCCCTGCTGTGGTCCGTATGACAACTTTGTCTATAAAATTCAGTGGGAAAACATTCCCAAGCCACCCCCACCATTCAGCCTAGACACTGAGGTCCAGCTCTGAGGGCCTTCTGGTGGTTCCCTCACTGTGAGAAGTGAGGTTACAGGGAATCAGGCAGAGGGCCTTCTCAGTAGTGGCACCCGCCCTCTGAACGCCCTCTCATCAGATGTCAAGGAGCTAAGTAACTATACAACCTTTAAAAGACATCTGAAGGCAGCCCTGTATAGGGACGTTTTTAATGTTTAATGTTTTATTATGTTTTTGTATATGCTGGAAGCCGCCCAGAGTGGCTAGAGCAACCCAGCCAGATGGTAGGGATACAATTATTATTATTATTATTATTATTATTATTATTATTAAGCATCTCCCTTTACATAGCTCAGCACAGGCTTCCATGTCCACCTGCACTGATATCGGAGAACCTGGGGGGACCTGCTTCCTGCACTGTCTGTCTCGGACAGTGTGTCACAGATGTCCTGGTGGAATCTGGTGACATCACAAACCATGCCGAGAGCAATCTAGTATTTCCATTGGAGGGCCTGCTTGAGGTCAGCACCCAGGGCTCTATCTACATCCCTGGGAGTTCGAGGAGAGGAGATGAAGTATTTTGAACTGGTGACAACAAAAAACGTGGTATCTGCGGCGACAGGAGCTGGAGCTATCTTCCTAATGGCCAAGACCATCATGGCAGGGATCAAGAGCCCTCCCTACAACCCAGAGCCACTTACCTTAGCCAGTGAGTAATGTAATGCTCCCGGCATGGCAGTTTTCACAGGCCCTGGCTTAACTCTCAACAACCATCTGTCTATCTATTACATTTATACCCCCAGCTCTTTATCCAAGGAGTTCCAAGTAGCGTACATGATTCTCTCCCCCACCCCTCCCCATTTTAATCCCTACAACAACCCTATGAGGTAGATTAGGCTGAGAGGCAGTGACTGGCCCAAGTTCACCCAGTGAGCTTCATGGCTGAATAGGGATTCAAACTCCGGTTTCCCAGGTCCTGGTCCAATCCTCTAACCACTACACCACGCTGGCTCTCCAAGCAAACAGTATGGAGGGAATTGGTCTTTTGGATAGGCTCCAGCTGAATATGTGAGAATGGTATAGACATTTGCTGAAACAAATGCCATATGCACTATTGCATGGTGCCACGTTCTGCTAATCAGCCATAAAACAGGCTCTCAGATATCTACCAATGGCCAATGGAGTTCAGGCAGGAAGGCCACACCCAAGGCCTTTCCCCCAGCCAGATTGGGCACAGTTTCTAAAATTTAAATCTCATACATGATCTCTGAAAGCGTGCAGCAAAGGAATATACTTGCTCTTAAATTTGCACCACTGAAATACTGTACTCTCTTGATCTCTGCTCTTCAGCTTGCCGAGTTGCTTCTTTTGGGGTCTGTGCTGTCTTCTAATACCCACCTTGAAAGTGCCGGCTGTAGACCTCTTAGCTTTGTGCATCTCTCTGGGCTGAAGCAGTCTGCTTAATGAAATGTGAACTGCCATGAATTAAATATCAGGTCCCTCTGACTGGCTGCGCTCCTCGCAATGGCAGCATCCTCCTCCTGAGAAGGACAGCTCTGAGAGAGGACTTTGCTGAAACAGGAGATAGCATAAACATAAAACCTTTGAAGAAGACACACTGTCAGAAGCTGCCATATATTGAGAGTATTCGGTTTATTTAGCTCAGTGTTGTCCTTAATGATGGGCAGTGGCCTTCCGGCATTTCAAACAGGGGTTTTCCCCACTCCTACCTGGTGATATCAAGGGTTGAACCTGGGATCTGCCTACCAGCAAAGCAGATACTCTCCCACTGAGCTCTGATCCTTCCCATGTCAAAGCACATCCTTCCATTCAGTACAACATGCTCCATTCAGCACGAGTTTAATGCTCACCATCACTGCTCTGTTTGCCTCCTTGCCTCCCTTGGTCCCTCTTGCCTTCCTTCCTTTCCTGCATTTAGGACTCGCCATAGAGCACCAGAGTCAAACTGTGCTGGACTCTGGAGAACTCAGGGGACTCCTGAATACCCTCAACCCAAAGCTAGATGACTACTCCAAGAATATGCTACTCCATGGCATCACCCGTTGTGTTTATCTACTGGACAATGAGGTGAGACTCCAGAACTGCATGATGTAAAGTACAGTGGTGGAAGAGCAAGTCCAAGGAAATCAAGTGTGGGTTGGCCAGCCAGGTTTCACCCATGTAACCAAGTTCAGGACAGAGGCGGTTTTAAGGTAGCACAACCCGTTGGGCTGCACTGGGAGCCAGGGGGGCACCACAGCAATGCTGTAGAATGGAGTAGGAGAGGTGAAGGGACACCGAATTTTAGCATCACACATGGCGCTGCTGAATTTGAGAGCCCAAAGTCTGCCACTGTTCATGATCAAAGCTGCACCTGATGATGGCAGCCTGCGCATCTAAAAATGGGTCTTTGATTTAAACTCTCCCCCTGTCCTCCACCGCCCGCTCCACTGGCAATCCCTCCCACCAGCCACTTATCTCCCAGCAGGACTCTGGTACTGGAGTCTGGTTTAAGGCAAAAAGAGCTCTGTGAGAGAGGGAGGATAGTGGATTACAAGGGGGAGAAATGGTGATCGGGGAGAGTTTTACACACACACACCTATTTTTTGACTGATTGGGGTAAAGCCATGTTTAAAGGCGGCATATTTTGGCCAACAGTCTTGCATTCTGGCTAGTTGCTGCAAAGTGAGATGCAAATCCCTCAGAAGAATGCACATTTTTTGAGGACTCACTCAGAATGTAAAAGGGAATGTAAAAGGGATGTTTCAGTTGTTGCACCAACCCTGTGAAACTGTCTGCCTCAAGAAATCCCTCCTGGCTCCTTTGGCCACCACCTGGAATTTTGGTGGGCCTTTGGAATGAATGTGGGTTAATTTTGCTGGCTCGCTTCTTTTTTGTTTTGCTTCTTTTCCTTTCCTCCCCCCATATTTTTTCTTGTCTTTTGTTAATTTTATCTGCTGCTTGTTTGCTTGCATTTTGCTGTTTCTTGCAACGGTCTTGTTAATTATCTCCTGTTAGCTGCCTTGAGTGGTTTTTGTCTGGAGCTACAAAGGTGGAGTATAAGTGCTATGAATGAATGAATGGTTTTGTCCATGCTTAAATTTAGCCACACCTATGAACCTGTCTGGACCCTAATACCATCACGTGAGGCCCTTCTCTGTGTGCCATCTCTGAGGACAGTTAAGAGGGTGGCAATGAGAGATGGGCCTTCTCTGTAGTAGCCCCCCACCTCACCCCATAGAGCCTCTCCAAGAAGGCCTGCCTGGAACTCACCTCATTTTTCAGTACCAAATGTGCTTTTGTTTTCCTGAGTGTTATTGTATTGTTAAATATGTTTTCAGTTTGTATGTGATTTTATTAGGGTATTTTTTTACCTGGGCCATAAATTGCTTAGAACTTTCTTTAGTGGGAAGCAAGAAATAAATGTAATAAATCTAACCTAACATCCCTCTGACTTTGTGTGCTCTATTTTTCCAGGCTTCTGCCTGTACATATGAGGATATCAAACTGGTGGCCTCCTTCCTGGATGATCCAGACATGGGCATCAAGATTCAGACTCTGCATGCCCTCAAGGCCTTCACTGGCATTTGGAAGTTTAGAATTAGGATTCAGGTGATTGTACCCCACAGTGCTTTTCCATATCAGGCTACGTGCAGTGGATCTCGATTGATTCCCACAAACATGCCTGCCATTTGACATCATTCGGTGTCTCATCATTCTATGGCTTATGGTTTGAACAAGTGAATGGACTTCTTTGAGAAACTATGAAAGGATCTAAAGTAATAGAAACTATGAAAACTCTGCTCATGGGGTTAGATCTGTGATAGTGCTTGAGCTATGAACAACACATTTGAATGTTGTTAGCTGTGGCCATCTGATCTGTTAAGTATGTTTCCTACCACATCATTCCACAAGAAGAAGAAAATGGGTGGTTTTCTTGCTTCAGCGTACAACTACAAGGAAGAGGCATTTTTGTATCACTAGAGGGCACAATTCAGTCACGGAAAGTAACCCACAGTGACCATAAAACACTATGTTTTCTGCAGGAGTTTGTCCCCAAGGTTCTTGAAATGGTCGCCACAATCTGGGACCACGACTTGCATGTTGCTGGACTGAGGCTGCTGAATGGGCTGCCGTTGTCAGATCATGCATTTCCACTGGTGAAGAAGCTTATGCCGGCCTTCATGGAAATTCTGCAGATGGGAAACACTTTGTGTCAGGTACCAAGGCTTATCCTTTGTACCCAACTCCTAAATCAGGGGTGGAGAACTCCTGATGTTGTGGGACTCCCAACTCCCATTAGCTCCAGCCAACATGGACAATCATCAAGGGATGGTGGAAGTTGTAGCTCAAAAAACATCTGGAGGGCCACAGGTCCCTCATCCCTGTCCTAAATCCTGTGAGGGCATTAAGTGGAAGCCATAACACAAGAGTGAGACACCTCACCTGTAATGTTGATATACTTGCAACTGTCTTTTTCAGGTGCAGGTTCTAAAATTCCTTGGCACGCTAGCCCAAAAGGAAGCTCTGCTATTTGACATCATGAACTGCCAGGTAAGGATTTCAGTCCTGTCTTTGTTGGGAAACCTGGGAAAGGAAGGAAGCAAAAGGTGCCAGAAGGCAGCAATGCTAGACTTCCATGTCTGCTGCAGCTTAATGCAGTGGCATTAACAGAGCAAAGTGCATTGCCTTCCTGCTGCCTGGGATGTTTTCCTGATAGAACAGGAATACAGTCATTTTTAGCCTGAGGGCTGCCTTCCTCTCTGGGCAACCTTCTGAGAACCACATACCAGCAGTGAGTGGGCAGAATGTGTCTGGGGAGGGTGTGGCCCAGGGAGAGTTCAAAGGGCCAGATAGAAAGGTCTGGAGCAGGGGTTGGCAAGGTTTGTCTTGCCTGGGCTGGATCGGTCCTGCAGAGATCCCTCCGTGGGCTGGATTGGGCGTATGCATGAGTGCCTGCGCCTGCGATTTCTGGAGCTGCGGAAGCGAGTCCCCGCGCCGCACTGTGCTGGTTTAGTGCAGCACACGAGCAAGCAACTCAGTTTGAGGCAGCTTGTGGGCTGGTCAAATGACCTCCATGGGCCGCTTCCAGCCCATGGGCCTTAGGTTGCTGACCCTTGGTCTGGAGGGTGGCATTTGGTTTCCGCCTGTTACAGAAGAATCTGGAGATAAGTCATCCAGATGGGTAGGACCTGCAGGCCCAAGCCTAGTGTGCTGTCTTTCCTTTAAGATGAAACCAACCTGATCTGCCTCTTTTTAAAGGTCCATCCAGATTTCCTCCACCTCTTCCAACCCTCAAGACCCGGAAACCTTCTTTTTGAGCTGCTGGTATTTGTGGAACGGATTTGTGAGGGTCGCCTGACTCCCCAGTACCAGTCAGTTACCTGGCAGTACAATGAGTCGTCCCTTCATGAGGTCCTTTTTGGGGACGATTCCCGCCTAGCTGACCGCCTCCTCTCACTCATCATTCACCCCGAGGAAGAGGTGCAGATCCAGGCCTGCCGAGTCATCCTGAAGCTGCAGCTCAACGAGGAAGGGGAGATGGCTTTCCTCAACAACTATGATTCTACCTTCTTTTCTGACTCCAAAATTGGAAGCTCACTCATTAAATCAGGCTGTTAAGCCCTTGTAGGATTTAAGAGATAATTAAATTATTTTGAACAGAAACCACGGAGCAATAGTAATGGTTTGGGGGAGAAGTGATGTGGTGAGGTGTGACCTGCCTAAGTCATTCTCAGAGAAGCAGTTGTGAGGTTAAGTTTGTGGCAGACTATTGTGCTCCTAAGAAACAAGCAGAGTGCACTCTTAGTCTTGTTGCACCACTGCAAGGTTGGCGTAACTTATCAACAGTATCCAGCAAAGCCCAGCACAAATTTGAGGAACAAGTAACATGGAATGGAGCAACAACAGCCACACCCCCAGTGCCCAGGGCAACACTACTGGCGCCCACCCATTGTGGGCTGACATCATCTCAGTCAGCCATACAAGGAGCCAGTCCTTATTGAGTTCTAGGAATGGTATTATTCTGATGTTAGGAGTAGAGTTGAGAGTACAGGAGCTGGCATCTGTCTACTCATTCATCACTCCCACATTTTTACTCCTTTTTGGTCATTCCACCAGCAGAGTTGTCCTGGCAGTGCAGGGTTGCATGGAGTTCCACTGGCATATCCACAAAGTTGTGTTGGCATATCTTCACTGGTTGAGTTGTATCTGGCTTTTTCGGCTTCCCAGGCAGTATGGGCCTAAATACAGGATTGTACCCTTAAATGGCTTATTATAGTCTGAGTTTTCATAGATGCACCAAGTGGACTGAGAAGGTGGCAAGTGGGGGAAGGGACAATGGAGGATAAATTAAATTAGCAAGTCAGGAACCTGTTGACTTTCTCTCTTGCTTCCTGCATGACTTCAAGACATCAAATCACAAAGAAAATACTTAACACCCAATTACCACATGTGCCCTACTAAGCAATCAGGTTCCATTCTTCACTTCTGTCACAATATTTTGGATGTTCGTGAAACTGATTATTAGCAACTGCTCTACAAACTCAGAAACAATCAATACAAACTTCAGCTTCTTCCATCTAAACCAGGCATGTCCAAAGTCCGTTTTGGGGGCCTAATTCGGCCCGCTGGTTGATTTAATCCAGCCCCCGTGGCAGTATATGTCCTAGGGTAAAATCCTAAAGAAAAGCTCAACAACTTTGGTCGGCCCTCATGCATGTTCACTTCATCAAATCTGGCCCTCTTTGGAAAAAGTTTGGACACCCCTGATCTAAACTCTTTTGTACATGGGTGGGTGGAATGGCACCCAATCCCAACAGTAGACTATGGTCTGTGCCGGCCGAGTACTGAGCATAGTGTGGGGAAGATTGCTCCTTCATGGGAGCTACCAGAATATGAGCTGGCCATGTGGTGAAACTCTTCATTCTGTTGGGACCTAACCAGAGTAATACTGTTATTATCACTTGATCTCTCTGATTATGCATCCAGGGTTCAATAAAGCCTTGATGAATAGCTTCCATTGGTCCACATGTTTCTTTGGGATTGTGCTGCCTGGTCACAAAGGGATGCAAGCCCCAATAATTTATCTGCCACTGGGTAGGGTAGCTGGGGAAAAGGAGAGATGTCCCTCCTTAAAGGAGCTATGTTAAGAAACATGAGTCACTTCCCTCCCAGCAAGAGGAGTTTCTACCATGGATAATCCAGAATTCCCTCGAAGAACCAGAGGAGAAACACATCTGTCCAAAGTCCTTCCCATATGAGCAGACCCAATGACAAAAGCCACTGCTGAACTAATATAATTCTATCGCATAAAGTGGCCTGTTCCCAGTTCTGTAAACCAGTTCATACAATCCACTTTGACACACCGATTATGTGTTATGTGGATTCACACAGCATTTGCAACGGGCAAAAAATCACCATGAGATTGCTGCAGCATATACTCAATTTGTATCCCACTCCACAAGCATTGGAAATATGCTTCCATGGCTGGAAAAAGATTTGTTGTGGATAACATTACACAGGCTGCTTACCCATAAGTTCAATTTACCACAGTAGCCTGAGAGCTCTTCCTTGCAAGCCTAAAATAATGAAAGTTTGGGACTGGCAGGGCTGGAGTAGGGACAAACTACACGTGACAGATAAAAACATCACCTTTTAGGTATTTTCCAGGCTTATGTGTTTAGTGTCCTCTCCTCGCATTTTAAACCTTCCCATTTCCCAATACTACTACCAATTTTTTGCCAAATTTTGATATTTATGCTGAATTAGTGCTGGTCCTCGCAGCTTTTGGTAATGATTTCAAATCTTGTTTTGAGATTTTTGTGATGTTTTACAGTCTTATGTTGTATGCAATTGTGTGTTTGACATGTCATTTTGGGAAGAGTTTTTCTTGAAAATGGTGTACATATTCCTTAAAGAAATGCATACCTGTCAACTTTTCAACATTCTACGAAATCTGACACTTAAATATAATTGAGGAAAAGCTTTGGGAACCACACAGATTTCCAGGAAAGGAGGTATATGAAAACTGCTAAATGCTTGGGACTTATGAAAATTCACATTATATTTCAAAGTCCAGATTGTCAGCTAAAGGATCTCCCAAGACAATTCAATTAGTTATTTTACATTAGAACATTTATTTCTCAGAGAGAAAATATAGCTTCAGACAGTCAGATTATAGTAGGTAAAATTAGCATTTTTTTTCTTTACAAGCATAGAATTTTATTACCTCTTTTATACCATCTGATATAAACAGTTCTAGAAAGCAAATAAACTCACTTTCTATAATAAATAGAGCCATCTGTGCTTTACAGCAGACTGACAAGTCACGTTTAGGTCCCATAGCAACAGCAGGATATTAGCCAATTCAAATCCTTAAAGTGTAATTTTTAAAAAAGGAAAAAAGGAAAATGCAAGATCTTAAAACAGTTATACATAAGTCACAAGTCCACAGCTGAGCTACAACCTGGGAAAAGTGTATGTTGCTTTAAATTAATTACACTGTGTGCATACAAAAGACCCAGCAACACAACCGAGGACTTCAAGAATGGTAACAATCGGCCTGAATAATTTAGAATAGTATTTTACAACTATGTACAGAAGTTCCTTCCACAGCCACACTATTTAGGCATTATCAACTTTAAAAAAAATCCTATTCTCATTCTTTATATGTTACAGATATTTTCCATAAAGTGTGGTTTTATGTCCCCAATATATAAGACGTGGTACTTTTAAAAAAAGTAGACCACATAGAAATGGCAGTGATTTTCCCCCTTATTATTAACATTTTGTTCCACAATCTCTTTAGTATGAAGAAAAAATAAAAGAATAAAAGAATACTGAGTTAAAAAGAAAAGAAACAATTATATTTTAAAATTACAATCTTGCTTTGCACCTTTGGTTTGTAACGCTTAAAAAGACATAGAGAAATCTTGACAAATCAGAATTCAAATGTGAAATGCTTTGTCAACTTGCAAACTTCAGCTTTCCCTGTTTTTCCAGCACATGCAAGTTAAAAGCTAGGATTCTCGGAGGAGTTGCACTCTTGACTTTAACGGATTCCAGTAACGAAGGTTCATAGAGCATGAAATATTTATGGGGGAAGCTAAGGGTGAAACTGCAATGTGTTCTGGTGAGCAACAAAACAGACATCGTTCCAAATTCAACACAAAACAAGATGGGGGAAATTTTGAGGGCAAGGGGGAACTGCAGTTTGACACTAATGCCCTGACCCAAAGCTCCACACGGCAATACACACATGGCACTCTATGCAAGCAGGTACTGCACCATTTAAAGGGTGAGAAATCTCTGCACATGCCATGAGGTGCACAATGGCCACATGGAAACCTGTTTCTGCATACAGCCAGCCTCCTCTATAGACATCCAGCAATCATGCGGCTTTATGGGTCAGGGTGATGATGTACAGAAGCGAATGAGGCAGCTCTTACTCGGACAGAACTTCTGTACGCAGTGCCCCTAAAATGGAGCTATGTGCTAGACGTTTTTAAAACCAAAAAGGTTCTGCTTTTGTTGTGTCCTAGTAAATCTTAGTCCTCAACAGCATTGCTCCAGCAGGCTAGATGCTTCCCAAAAGAAGATTTAAAACACTGCTTTGCCCAGTTTCAAACATGTTATTAACCTGAAGTTGAAATGTAAAAACTACTTCATAAATGTAATCGCACAAAACATTTCACAAGTGATTTCATCTTCATATTTAAAGCTCTGTGCATTTAAATGTGCATGAGGGAGGAGGGAAAACCCACCAAAATATTATCTCTATCCTTCCTGTTAGTAAGATCTAACATAAAAACCTATATAAACCTAGGCATGTGGTTTCTAGACTAGCCTTTAAATGTATAAATGCAGTGGGGCAAACCAGTGCTTTTTAAAATAACAGGAAAAAGTATGTTGAATATTAAATTTGGCACACAAGAGTCATCTAAAGGATAAAGGATTATTTATAGCAGTGGCAGGCTCCAGGTAATTCTTCGTTAGCTGAACTTGGGACTAGCTGAAGAATGAAACACAAGAGACTCATGGGACTTGCAGTCCAATCGCCAAATGAGTTCAGCTTGCTCTATAACCAAGGCCACGGCAGGACAGTGCAGCTGCTCCTGACATCCTCTTCCTAGTCAGACTATTACATCACTTCATTTCCTGCTGGCTCTTCACTGAGACAGATTCAGAAAGAATCCAGACAGGCTTTATGGCACATATCAGATACTTTACAGCTGCTTTCCCTACTACTAGGAATAGTGCATCTCTGTTATGAACGCAAACGGACATAGCATTCACACCGTCCTTCAAGCAGGGGAGAATCCCCTACTGATCAGTGACCCGAAACCCACTGTGCCTATAGATGCAGGCATTATTTCCAGAAAGAGCAGGAAGGGCAGAGCAGGCTCTTTCAGTCCCTACAGATAATTTGGTGTGACAAAAGGGTGGTCTCCCCGAACCCGACTCATATGGATCATGGCCCGGTCATATGCCACCTGGACAGACTTGCGGATGCTGGTTTTTCGTCCCTCCATCATCTTTAGTTTATCCACTGTGTCATCTACTCCAAGAGGAATAACTTTTTCCTGTGGAAGCCACTGCCTGCAGTTCAAAAGCAGATATACAGGCAAAAATTATTGATGAGAATGCATAAGAAAACACAAGGAAATCTATTTCCAATGATCCTGAGCCTTTGTTTTCTCCCAGACTGCAAAGATTTATTTCCAAATTTACAGACACGTTTGTCGCTATTCATTTTAACTGGAAACCCTCAAGGAATGTCAATTAAGTCTGATGAATAACAGTGTGACATGTACACCCTCCAAAAGAAGGAAGTTGTGTAACAACTCTGCTTGGTGCCAAAAGAGGAAGGAAGAACTGGCAGGTCTTCCCTCCTACCTTCTGGGTGCTTAAATTTTAAGCTGCAAATTCATCAGTATAACTTCTTGATACTCTGCAGTCAAAAAAAAAAGTTCTTTCCTTAACCTGTTTGTTTACATTTACTCACCATGTCCTCTTGTTGTCAAAGAAAAGGACAAGGAAAAGCTTTTCTCCAACTTCTGCTTGCCTCTGCTCCCCTAACTTCAATACCTCCAGAGGAGGGACAGGAATTGGGACTCCATTGTGAAGGAGGCCCTCGCGAGGCATGTCAGGGTCAATTATCTAAAAACACAAGGCAAAATACACAGGTTATACTATGGAAACTCATCACCGAACTTAGAAATTCTGCCTGAAGATAAAAGTCCTGTTCTGTAGCACCCAAGGAAACTGGGGAAAGGATGAGTGGGTAGCAAAGAAATCTCATCTATGGTAGTAGAATGTGAATTCTTGATTGAAATTAAAGGAACAATCTTCACAACCATCTGAGCATTTAGGTGGAAGCAGCATGGATTCAAGAAAATTGTGAAGAAGTTAGCAGGGGCAAAGCATTATGTGCAGCAGGGCAGAGCGTAGAGGTGATAAGGCTGGAAGCTGTTTTAGCTAAAAGGTTCAGAAAACACAACTTATTTTCACTCTCTATTTCAACTGGTCAGAATTAAGTACTTTAATGCAAAAGGAAAGCAAGATGAATAACAACCATTCATCTACGCTTTCCAGTCTAGAGAAAACTTAGCGTTTCTCTGTTATTCCGTACTGAAGAATCAGATAAGTGAACAAGTAAGGAGAAGCTTGTGCAATTTTTGGCAAATTAGATTTCAAAATAACTTTATTCAATAGACAGTACACCATCCCTGCTTACCCACTATTCAGCTGTCCCAGTTTACTTTCACTCACACCAGTTTCATTATGGTACAAGTCTATTGATTCAGGCTGGCTATCAGTTAATTTGCTTTTATTGGCTGCTAATTAGACTCAACATTGTTGGCATTTGGGCATAGGGAGGATTCATTGTTGGAGCTTTTACTTGAGTTTTCTGTTGCATAAATACATGTTTACAGAATGACTTTGCTGTGCTCCTTAACTTTTTGTTTTGACATTTTAAATTATGACTATTGTAAAACACTTATGTGGGCTGTGTGCCATACATCTCATTCAACTAACCTGAAACCTAATTTTTGAATGTTTTATTCTAACTAGATTTTGTTATTAGCTTTTATCAGTGGTGGGGACTCTCAGGCCTGTGGCCCCAATTAAGTCTGCAAAGCCTCCCCATTTGGCCCACAGGACATTTCAACCAACCTGCACTCAACCTGCCCTGCACCTGACTTCTGGTGTGTAGGACACAACAATCTTGTGAGTACTTTGTAATGGGCTTTTTGGAGCACTCTGAAAGGTGCTTTGTGAGTTGTGCATTTGCCTACACAGTATGATTTAAAACTGTGAAGGCAAAAGAGGATCACCTTACATCTTTGTGACATCAGGTGATTGACAGGTGGGCTCCCCACCCACTTGTCAAATTTGGCCCACTGGGGGGTGAGGGAGATAATGATCTGGCCTGCTAGGAAGATCCAGTTCCTCACCTCTGCTACACACCTGTACCTGGGAATCAGTCCCACTGAAATCAGTGAGGCTTTCTACTGTGTAGGCATATGAAGTATTTATATTGCACAGGTGTTTTAAAATATTTAACAATAATGATATTTATGGTGTCTGTTTCTTTTTGGTTAAGAGGAAATCATCCAGGGTTTCCTAGCACTGAGATGGCATCTTTCTAGTTAAAATTGTTTATTATATTTTTATCACTGTTTATCCTTTCATGTTTCGAAATGTGGATGTTACTAGACATATGGCTAAACATATGGTGATAGAGGATTGTTGATTACTACATATTCTGAGTCATTTATTTGTATATTTATTTTCCACCAAAGCACTGGAAGGCAGCTAACAAAAGAATATGGAGCATGCATAAAGAACATTAAAAATGATTAGAAGGAACAAAGTAACAATATGGCTAGCCATGAAACAATAGCTCAGAGGCCCCCAGGTTTTCGTGACGAAAGCGTCAGTGTTGTGTAGGGTTCTTCCAGAGGACATCTTCTCCTCCCTCCTCCACTGAAACTACATTTCGAGCTTAGCACTGTATTATAGGCCACCAAGACGTCCTCCATGGAAAGAAGGTAGCTGTGAACCAGGTATACATACCAACGCCGGGTAAGAAGGGTAGCCACGACATTTCGCCCATACAAGTTCCAGAGGTTCTAGTTCCGTGTGCTCCTCAAAGGGCATCAGTAGGTTTGTACCTAAGGAATCGCAATATGAACTGCCTTAGAATCATAGTCTACCATGACAATAACATTTTTCCTTGAAAGCAATTGCAGATCTATAGATGAAGGCTACTGTTATGAATATGAAGTTGAGGAAGCATATCCTGCATCTGAAATATCACTTCTAATTAAACTTGTAGGTTGAAAAATGAAATCAGGCCAAACATGTTAATTAAAAACAAGCAACTATTTTTCATAAGACAACAATATCTAAGGCAACCTTTGCCAACCTGGTGCCCTCGGGAAGCTTTGGACTGCAACTCCCATCAACCTCTGCTGGCATAGCTGATGGGAGCTGCAGTCCAGAAAACCTGGAAGACACCAGGCTGGCAAAGTCTTATCCTACCATCCTCCTTTTATAAGTAGACAAAATGTTTTGTAAGAATGGATCGGGTATAAAGGCAATACATTGCACACCAGGCAGTGCAATCTTATACTCACATTGACCCAGTACCAAAGGCAAGCTACCATTATGTCAGGAGAATAGCTGCCATATCCAATGTGTGCTCAGCTCACAAGGAGGAAAACACACAAGAAAACCCCCAAACAGTGTAAAAACAGACATGCCCACAACATTCTAGAAGCAAGGGGAATACTCACCTAATGGGGACTGTGCATGCCATGCCACACACATAAAGAAGGAAGCAATAAACTTATAACACTGGGAACACAGCCCCTGCATCACAATATGCATCATATGCAAGCTGCCACCCTAACACCCCCACGCCATCAATGGCAAAGCCAACAACAATCCCATTGAGGTCAGTGCCCAGTCATCCCCCCTGGGCCAGGCAAAGGTTGAAATTCC
The DNA here is from genome assembly GCF_009819535.1 of Lacerta agilis. Lineage (NCBI taxonomy): Eukaryota > Metazoa > Chordata > Lepidosauria > Squamata > Lacertidae > Lacerta > Lacerta agilis. Next base: position 49,419,966 of record NC_046317.1, on the reverse strand, counting down.
CTTATGCTCCTCACAATCACTGTTTTATGAACACCACATGCAGCAACACAGTATCCTTCTGTACCACTTGGAGGCAACTGTAATTAGGCATTGCATACATTGTTTAGGGGACTGATGAGAGCATACATAGCCTTTCTGAGACAAGGTTCAAGACCCAACCACAGAGAAAAATACAGGTAAAACCTACCATTGACTGCTGCCATACTAAGCTACTTCCACAAAGACTGAATTCTGCAACATGCAAAAATATTTTCGTGCCCAGAATAAATTATGGAAATTAAATCTGAATATATATTTTAGGCAACATTGCCAAATTTATTCTATTCCCCAAATTATGAGCTTCCCCCTATGCATATTGTTCCATTGATTTAACCCCTGATTAGCTCCACTCTGTGGTCTGAGCCTTCTCCAGATATTGACAACACATTTTCAAGGTTTTCTCTACAGCTATAACATCTGGGTTTGCAGGGGGGTGGGGGTGAAAGCCTCATTATAGAACTTGCCCAAACTCTTTTACCTACATCTTTACAGTGGAACTGATCCTGCCATTTCTTAAATCATAAAAATGGCCGGCTATAAGACTGGCAACAAATGTAAAGAGCATGCTTAGAAACTGATCCTATGCATGCTTACTTGGAAATAAGTTTCAGAGTTCAACAATGCTTATTTTGCTGGCGTTGGAAGGATTGCAACCTTACGTCTCCTTTTGCACAATCCACAGGAAAAAAATAACATCCATAACCTACCGTAGTTGTACAAATTATAGCTACACGTTGTGCTTAAGAAACACCAACACTGTTTTTCTTACCTGAGCTACTGTATTCCAATTCTCCATTTACACCATCCAAAAAAGGGACCCGTGCAAGAGCAGGCTTTCCTCGGCTACGTTTGTGCGGAGTCAGACCACTGTGAAAAGAGAGCCAAGTGATAAAACAATGCTTAGCTCAAAAATACAGCTTGAGCTTCATGGAATGAAGGAAGAGGAGTGGATAGAATGCCGTTGTGGGCAATAACATCTGGACCTGATAAGGGACTTCAGCAGCCTTTCTTTTGGTAAATAACCAAAAGTGGGTGGCCAGAGCAGCAATTAAAACCTTACTGTGAAAGGCAGAAATTCATATGAATCATAGATCTGATCAGCTGCTCCTAGAAGAGTTGGATCCGATGCAAAGGACAGGGAAGGTGGGAAGCAAGCTAATTCAGGCAGGCTGTGCATTGCTGCGGACATTGGAAGCAGGATGTGATAGGGCAGAAGTGAACCAACATTGCAAGAAAGCTGGTTCTCAATCGACTGTTCTGCAGACAAAAGTTCAGATGTAAAGCCAGAGGGAGAATGGTATTGGCAGTGATACTCACTTGGGATAGGCAAGCTAATGACAAGACTGTGCTAAGTATTAAGGACTACTTAATTATTATTAAGAGATTGGGGTCTACTCTTGACCCTATAGCCATCTTGGGATCAAAAGGTAGCTTATCTCAACAATAGACTGGTAACTAAACACAAAATAATGGAAAACACTGATGCTAAAGAATGAAAAAATAATGCAGCCATCAGTGTCACCAATTTACTATATACTGCTTAGCTTAGAATTATACTGCCTAGAATACAAGGGTTGGAACGAATCACCCCTCAGCTGCCACGTGCTAAACAGCACACATGCAGCTAATTCAAGACCATGCAGCCATAATTCCTCTGGAATGCTGATTTTTTTATTTAAAAAAAACCTCTGGCCTCTGATATTGATGTAAGAGGCACCTAAAAGTATAAACGGAAAGAAAAGACTGGAAAATTAGCAAGAGAATGTTTTTTTCTGGGTGAAAGCACCCAGAGAAAGACTTACCTGCAGATGTCAGATGAGAGACCACCACCGAGGCCAGAACTGCACTCTGAGTCGGACCCACTTTCCATATGCTTCCTGAAGCCATTTGTCACTGGTGCTGAGAAGAATGCATGTGAGAATGAGTCTAACTGTATATACAATGCTATTTTAAAAATTCCTTAGACCACAGATGTGGAACGTCCAGCCTGCAGACCTAATTAGGCCCACTATGCCTCCCCATTTGGTCTGTGAGGCCATTTCAGCCAAGTCACATCTATCTGCTCTACATCTGGCATGAGGTCTGGGCAGGTAAAGGTGATGCTTGGGCAAAAGAGGCTTTGCAGGTACCGCCAACCAGCTGATTGAGAGTGCCTGCAAAGCCCCTTGCACAGTGCTTCCTAAGCACCAACTATCAGTTGAACAGTTGCTGCTGGAAAAATGCTGAACACACTTTTTTACCTGCGTGATTTAACAAGCATTTAAAAAATATCCAACTTGGCCAACTTACTCCCCGTCCCCACCTTAGACACATATGAAAGAAAACAGACTACATATACCTACAATGCAGCTAACAAGGCTATTTGAATCATGTTAAAATTTTGTTGGGGGAAAATGCATTTAAGAGTTTAAAGAATGCATTAAATTCTCATCCCCAATGTCTGTGCACAGTTGGAGTCAAGAAGCATCTTGCAACAACTATGTTCAATGGAACTTGTCCCCACCCCACCCCCGGTATTATTATGTTCATAGAGCAGTCCTTACCAACTAGTACCCATTAGCAAGGAAATGTTCCTCATCCACCTCCCTTTTGTCCAGCAACTGCTACCTCCTTAACCCCACTGATAACTGGCGAATTATGGTAAGCACTGCCTTGTCTACAAAGCCAAAATTCAGCCTGAACAAATGTTCACAAGACACATTTTCCATCTGTATATCTGCCAAGCTTCTCCCCCTACACTCTAAAAACCATTTTCAATTCCAGAGGTCTGCACTTAAATGTATAGTTTGCCTGGATTTGATTCTGCATGTCATCTGCTACCTGGTTATGATTACTGATAGGAAGGAAACTTGAGCTTTGCGCATGCCAAGTTTTTCATATAATGATAACCTGCATATGCTGAGAATAAGTAATACAGTCTGTATCTTCAGTGATGTTCCTGATTAGTGCTTGCGGGGGGTAGTTTGGCATTAGTACCTTGCGAAAGAAGTACTACTTTTCATGCATTGTCCCTTATGGTCAAGTGTGCTAACATTGGAAATGCCCCTCATCCCAGTCATCAGCTCAAGACTTCACAACTAATCCCCCCCTTTTTAACTGTTTGTTTTAAACACAGACTGGGCTCATATCCAGTATACAGCAATCCCCTAGATACCTCATTACTTTCCTTTGGGGATGTGTGAATGTGTTTGTTTCTGCTCTTGCATAATCCAAGGAGGTTTGGTCACCCACAGAGGTCTGTTCTCCTTCCTTATTTGGTTTTTTTTTTTTAATGCCCTCACTCATGGCAAGGGTGCAATCTGCATAACAGCCTTTGCATATTCAGTGACACTGGGTTTAGAAATAAAGAAATTAAAGAGCAGGCCTCAACCCTAGGAGGAGAAAGTACATATATAAAAGTATTATAATATCACAGGACAAGGAGAGACAAAGAGAAATAATAAGCGATGAAACAACGGTTGCAAGTGTAGATATCTCTTAATTTCTTAATCTCTTAACCACATATTGGTTATGAAAACAATCCTTTACTCCATCAATAAAGTTTAACCCAGGCACAGGTAAACTTCACTGTAGCCCCAGACTTAGAAAATATGATATATGAGATTTGGAAGCAGGTGAGAAAGCTGTATAATATTCCATCCATGGGTCCCCTGCTGACTAATGTGCTTTATCAGTAGGAAAGTGGAAAATCAAATTGGGGGGGGGGACTATTAGAAACATTTGGTAATGAATTTCCTCTAATTTCACCTACATCTCTTTTACCCATCCTGTAGCTCAGTTCACAAGTCACTGAGCTGTCAAACAAGTGTTTGGGATGGGGAGCAATAACATCTTATCAAGCTGTACTAGCATCACAAGCCAAACTAGGACACGGCAGTATCCCAACAGAATAAGTTATCACTTTCATAACTGGTAACATACAAGTTAAGCGATACCACACAAAGCAGCTGCATAGCACAGAATAAAGTAGAGAGGGGAGCTAGTGGGGACAACTCACCTTCATAGCCCATCTTAAAGGCATTTGTAGCCAACAAAGAATCAACTATTATCAGGGCAACCTAGGCCTTAATACTGCTGTACAATTTGGTCCCTGGGAGCACATTACACTTGTATTCCATAGCATGCACTGGGTCCCTATACAATTCAGAGATTTCAAGGTGCTACACTTGACCTATAAAGGCACCTGAGAAATCAAAGAGACAGTCTTATTTCTTATATCCCATCACCAGCTCTGTAATAAACTAAGGAGCACCCTCGTTTCCTCGGTGCACAAACTGCATACAATAAGGGCACAAAGTTTTATAAAGTTTTATCAGTGGTGGCTCCAAGCTTATGAACTTGTCTCCCCCTATGGATGTGCTAAGGCTCGGCATGAGGCTCTTCCAAAAGGTTTAAGGCCTGTGGAGATGTTTTATTGGGATTTGCATTTGGACTTCATGCTTTTATTTTTAAAATTGTAACCCACTATCAGTCTTGGTTATATAAAGTTAAATAAATGAAACAATGTGAAGCACACAAACCATAAAATAGAGAAGTGCAAGCTAGCATGCTTTCCTAAGTTTGGGTTGTAGCTAAATGGGAGATTCCACCTACTACTTTAAAATCAGTAAAAAGGTAAAGTAACTGCTAGCTAAAAAGGTGTTGCATACCTCTGACAGGTACTACTACACTTGCTCAGTATGAGATTGCACGGCACTATTTTACCAAACACTTCCTTGATTCTCTGTGTCCCTTTCAAAGATAAATCACAGGATCACATGCACATCCTATGAGCACATGCACAAATACTGCTTCAGAAATAGTTACTCATTAAAAAAAAGAAATAGTTACTCATTCAACTTTTTAAGAATGGCTCAAAAATCCCAACAGATTGCTCTAAAAAGCTTCAGAACTGGTCCTTGTTTTTAATGACTAAGAAAAGATATGTGCTAGTTGCTTACTCTGAAAGAAGAAAGCAGAAGTGAGCACACTTGCTTTGTCTTTACATGCTATGGTATTTTTATTATTTCTGTTAGCTGCCTTGAGCAACATTTAATGGAAAGATGGGACATAATTTTGATAAATAAATAAATAAACAAACAAACAAACAAAAAGTATGCTTTTCAATAGCATCAAATCACACAGTCACTTGTGAGTAATCGTGTGCAGATTATTCCAATGATGTGTAAGCATGTGCAAAACAGCCTGAGCTCAGGGACACATTCAGATCAATACTATGACCCTGCTGCTTGCCTTTATAAAAAGTCTCCCTAACACTGTCTGCTTCCTTCCAGATCCTCCAGACCTATAAGTCACCACAGAACCATTACCATCTCTCAGCATATCCATTTGTCCAATTCTGGCACATGACTGCACAAGATCCAGGAACAAGAAACAGTGGAGAAGAATATGGTGTAAGCTTTTCGCATCACTTGATTTCACTGAAAAATTCTCAATAGTGTTAGGGTTCACTACACTATAAATAAATAGTTCACACATGCATACATTAAAAATGGAGAGAGATGTGTATCTGATTCAGCTGAAGGTTGAAAAAGGGGCAAAGAAAAAGAGAGAGACCTACTCTTCCCCTGCAACTCAAACAATCAGGTATTACACTTCTCCCAAAAGCAGCCTAGCATGGTAAAGGCATCAGGGAAGAAAATTCCCAAATTAGTCACAGATTTATAGGCCTTCCTCTGCAATATAAAACTCTTTTCTGCTCCAGAGCCCATAGCTTCCTCTCATCCTTTAGTACAATAAAACTGGATGCTAGTTTTGAGATTCATGCGACAGATATTTGGCAGAACTCAATTCCCAAAGGGACTCAGAGAAATGCTGCGAAGGCGTGGAGACTTCTTGCCAGCAGGCAAGCAGCGCAGCTAACAAGACACCTCTACTCTGGGGATCTCTGGCTTTCCAAGACATCAGAGGAATGAAAGCTCAGGGGAGTCACCTGTCACTCCTGCCTGCCTGGGGGATTTCTCGCCATCGCTCTCGCTGCAGCTCCCACTCTGTGGCCGTTTCCGGGATGGCCGCTCACCCTCTACGCTGGAGGGGGAAAGCTGCCCACTCTGGCTGTGGTCCTCTCCATTCTCAAGGGGGCAGTCCAGACCTCTTTGCAGTTTCACCCCGTTCTTGGCTTTTTTAAAAAGGACAGATGTCCGCCTGCCCACTCCACTAAACGGGGGGCTGGCAGAAGTGCCCGTGGCCTGAAGGGCCAATCCGTTCAGGCCGTTGTCGCTGAGCAAGCGCTGGAAGGCGTGGCTCTCCCTCTGCAGTGTCTTCTTATCAAAGAGCTCGCCCTCGGACTTCAGCCGCTTATGTAGTCTGTTCAAGGACTTGCTTTCGCTAATGGGTTTGAGAGTTGGAGGGTCCTGCAGAGAGTCCAGCTCCGATAGGGGGGGTGCAGGTCCTGTGGGCTCCAGGGTGGGGGGAAGTGGGGGCTTGGTGTCATCTGCTAAAGAGAAAGAGAATCTGCTTGAACATTTTAGAAAGTATTTCCCAAAGTACGGATCACACCTTTCTGCCCCTTTCTATGCTTGAAAGTAAGTGGCAGGTAAAAACTAACTTTTGTTGTATAGCCTAAAGAAAGACGCTCAGAGGTGGGAAAAAATAACTATGGCACTCTGCAGAAGAAAAAATATTCATCCTCTTGAGAGCCAGTCAACATGCTTGTCATTTAACCAACAATGTTATTTATGGTGACAGTACTATGCATCGTTACAAGGGTGCAAATCCCACTGAATTTAATGGAATTTGCTTATAAGTTTACATGCTGAAGTTCAGGCTGCATGACGCTTAATTCCCCAACCTTCTTAACTCTTTTTTTCAGACCCTCATTCCTCAGGTATTTTAAACTCTACATAGCCATGTTTGACATAAGAGGGTAAAGAGACATGGGAGAACTAGAAAACATCACGGAGGAGTTTCAAATGCAAAGAAAGTCTCTTAAGGACCTCGATCATATTGCAAATAATGGAAAACAGTCAAATGTGTATTTTTTTCCTTTTAAACTACGTACTAAGGTCACCAAAAACACCCAGAGACCATTAAACTACCAAATCCAAGCTCAGCTTTCTCTCCAGCGAGCCTTCCTTCCTCTTGAATTCTGTGCCTAAGCATTTCATTCCAATTCATGATGCAATGAGGTCACAGATTAGCACTCATTCTTCCCCCTTTTAAGGTTCTGTTCCTGTTCAAGCATTATTTGCTATCTGTGCAATGTTCTGGTTGTCCGCAGGGGAAAACAAGTTATTCTCTCGACTACCTAAACAGCATGGATTGCCAGCGCTGTGGGAAAGCATGGCTGCTAAGATGACTACAACCCCTTAAGAAGGAATGTCACCATTCAGGAATTTCGTAAGAACCTCATAAAGAGAGCACAGAGCATCTCTGAATTCAAAGTATATTAAGAAGCCTTTGGTCCTATTTAGTGTGGTTCAAAATCAGAGACTGGTACACTTATAAACTAAAGATTATTGTAGATTTAACCAAAACAATAAACATGAGGTAATTCGTTCATACTGAAGCTCCTCCCTAAACCTCACTTGGGAATACTGATATTCTTTTAAGTTTTTTGTCGACTAGTTAATAAAACTTTAATCTCCCACCAGTAAACAGCAGACCATTGGTGGACCCTATTTGTATGTCGTCGGGAGAGGGGTGTCTCAAGGAAAAGAAAACAACTTTTCGAAATGTCCCTTTAAGTATTCCTCAAAGCAACCCAGAAGAGAAATTAAGATTTCTGAGATCCATTCAGCAAAAGTCAAAACAGATTCTCATCTACTGCAACCATGACCAAAGATGTGATAGCCTAGGAAAAGCCAGAAACCTTTTTTGAGGGTGAATTCCCCCCCCCCAATCATCCCCCCCAACAAAAGCTTTCTGTTATGTTCAAAAAAAATGATTATGTTTGAATGACAAATACAAAGTTTAAGATAAAGTGCTCATATATTTACTCCACCCCAAATGATTTCTAAAAATTATGTAATGGGAAAACTTTTGTTAAGACTATGTGCAGTAACAGATGATTACAATTCCTGTACACTGAGGACAATCAAGTCCTGAGTTGTAAACTGGGACTTCAACTCTCAAATGCAACAGCAAGATGCATTTCTGCCTCTGGGGGCGCTGCTATTGTCACAAGAGAAGGAAGATGATTTCAGTGCCTCATTTGCTTGTGAAAGGGTAGAGATGTTTGTTTCAATCCAGGCAAACCTTCAGATTTTAGAAGTTCATTATAAGTATTGTGATGACAAATATGAAGAAGCAGAAGATGCAGGAACTGAAATTCATAGCAGTAGCTCAGAAAAATGAGACATTACATTTCACTGTGGAGAACTGGAGGAGACATAATAATGTACTTTCTTTTACTAATATTAATTTTGTTTCTTCTTTTTATTATTATCCTTTGCCTGGTGCTCATAAACTGGCAAAACCAAAGAGATTCCTTACTGCTCAGCAGCTTGTACTTTCATTTGTAACTAAAAACAACAACAGCAAAAAAGTAAAAAGTAAATTCAAATTGTAATTAAGGTGATCTCTTTCTCATGTGTGTGTGTGTGTGTATGTGTGTGTGTGTGTGTGTGTGTGTGTGTGTGTGTGTGTATATATATATATATATATATATATATATATATATATATATATTTATTTTTTCCTGAAATTTTTGGGTTTTTTCTGGGGGGAAATGGAAAAAACATATTCACACACACCCCATGGCTTCAAACTTTCTGGAAATGATATGTCTCTAACCATGGCCTGACCTTTAACTGGCCCATATAGCTCTCATGGACCAGCCAATTGGGACTTTGTGTTAGTCAACAAATTTTGGATTTCACAGCTATTGCCCCTTTTTAGAGAGCTCTAAAACCACCAAACAGTGATGTGTGCAACAAAAGATTTAAAATCTCAGTCTGCATTTTGAAAAACTAGTGTTTTTTAATTCCATTTTTACAGTGGGTGTAGGGTAAGGAATTTAATATACTTTTAGCAACCTATGTACCAAAAGGTCACAAATGAAGTCCAATGAAGGGGCCTGTGTGTGTGTGTGTGTGTGTGTGTGTGTGTGTGTTTATATATATATATACACAACAGTTCACAGACTTTCAGAAGCAGCAGAGAGAGGGAAAATTACTATTTGTTCCACCTTAACAGCCTTCCCCATTTCCTGGATGCTCAAACAAGGCCGGCCCCTCTTTCCTCATCCCTCCCAGCATGACACAGGCTGAGTAGCTAGAGTAGTACCCAAAACATATCTATCCAATCAGCAATGGACAGGGATACTGCCACCCACAGGTAGAGGACTGTGCTGCTCCAGTAATTCTAACAAAATGTGAACTGCCATGTGAACTTCGGATGAAGGGTGGTATACAAAGGTAATGACTGAAGTTGCACTTTTGCAAGGATTTGGTTAATTTCAGAATGGATGTGTAACCATACAGAAGGGCTGAGGAACCTCATGCCCCTACAGACCACTCTGGCATTTCAAACTCTCCCTAGGCCACACCCCTCATGGGCCCTGCTTCACACTCCACATGTTTTTGCCTGTCTTTGAACTTTCCAGCCACTATTCTTTCTGAATTTGCATGTGTCATAGATTTGACTGATGCCAAAAGCTGTGCCAACAGAGTGAGGCTTGCTGCTCTGTGGCTACATGTAAAGATCTGCAAACATGTAGGAGTTGAGAAAAGAGTTTTCCTTAACAATTCAGCATGGCTGCAGCTTTGAAACAATATAGGGGAGAACAGCAGTGCTTGTTAACACAGACACATTTTCTGAGAATACGATGGCAGGTCCATGCTAACACTGTTTATCAGTAACAATTAATGGCATTAAACTGCTGTCAGCTGACTATTTTAAGCCTTTTAGAAGGCAAGACAAGGCAATGTTGAACTGCTTTTTCCTGCCAGGGGAACTGGCCCACCCTACAGCAAAGGCCAACCCTGACTGCTTATATGGTTATTTTTTTTATTTTATTTTTGTATATACTACAGCTTCCATCTTTACTGGCTTCTCATATTGTTTTTAAGGGAAAGTTAGACAGCTAACTTTCTAACTAAATGATGCTTTTAAAGAAAAAATATAAAGAAATAGAGCCACTTACTCAATAGCAAACCAAGACCATGGTTGGCTGCAGCCACTTGTGCACTATTCTGTAAGTGGCTCTACTATCTTTGATTCACAGATGACCATGGGTGGGATCACAACCCAAGGTTCCTTGCCTATGTTTGTCCACTATCCTTTGGATCAATCTATGTCACAGCTCCTTCCTGCTATTACATTCACAGCCCATTGTTGCAACTATGTATCTACAGGTGACAGACACATGTAGGACATGAGACTGGACTGACAGCCTTCTCAGTCTTTTAACCTCTTCCTGATGAGACTGCCAAGGAGGTAAATTAGCACTTCAGGTGTAGGTGTCTTTGTGATGCAGACCTCTAGAAACTGGGATAAGATTTTCAAACCAATTTCTCTAAGGCTGCCTTATCACCATAAAGCTTTGAGACTGGCAACCCTTGTTACCATTGACTGCTTCTTCCTTGGCCCCAAAACTCTCCAGCCCTTGTTACAAAAATGTACAGGTTTACCAAATGCTATATTAAGGCTGTTCTTGATGCTCTCCATTTCTCAAGATGATTTTTGAGTTTGTTGTCAAAGGCAGTAATTACATAAGTGACTTCTGCCTACCAGACTGGTGTAGAATTAATGTGCGCATTAATCCCCTTGGGTCTTCACATTTACCTAGCTCTTTCCAGTACAACCAGAACTGCTTCCTTCAGAGACCTAGAGAAAAAACTCACCTTTCCCCCCATCTTCATCACGTTCTCCTTGTAGCATCTTTTCCAGCCCTTCCTCCCATGGAGCTGGATCTCCATTTGGCAGGGTTTTATTCTGCTGCTGGGCCAGCTTTTGCCGGATAGAGTTGATTTCACGTCTCAAGAGTCGGATGCGGCGAGTTCGGGCACCACTTGACCTCATGGTGCTCACCATATCCAGCTTTTCCAGTAGCTCCTTCAGCTGTACCTCCAACGAAAGGTGAGCCCGGTTCTCAGGGAGGAGAAGGTTATCAACTGCAATGAGAAACAAGAATGTGACTAACCCACCATTTAGGTCTCACATCGGCTATCATCTTCATTATACAGCTTGTGGCACCTCTTCACCCTCACTTTTGACACTTGAGAGGGTTATTTTTAGGACATAACTTATTTCTGTAAATTTAAGTTGTTTTGAACTGTTTTGAATATTGTGTTTTAATTGTTGTAACTCCTCCTACAACTTTTGAGCAAAGGGCAGACAATTAATAAAGCTGTTTTTGAACTTCATATAATAAACAGGACATAAGGATTCTTGGAATGAAATGCCAATAATATGTAGGAAATACCACCACAGAGGCAATGAGAAAGAGAGAGAGATCACATGTTCCACAGCACACAAAGGCAACCTGTGGCCATTGAACACATGTACCCCTCACTGTTGTCCTGTATGGCCCACTCCTCCAGTTGTCCCCCATGGCGACTATTCCCACCAACAGCATTGGCCTCAAATTTACTGCAGACATCTCCTGCCCACTATTTCCTGCTTCCTGGTAGACAAATATATAAAGTGCAGGGTACAGCACCAAGCAGGTGTCTATGATCATAGCAGAAGACACAGTACAGAGGGTAAGTCAGTACTGAACCCAGCACTGCAATGAAAGAACAAATGCAAGGGAAGACAGGAATGGCGAAACAGCATCCAACTCCCCACCTGATAGACACACTGATTAGCATGCTCCTCAGCTGTTACAGCATCAATCAGATGGGGAGTGGGGGGAGATGCAAAATGGGATTGCTCCATAGGATCAATGGGAAAAGGAGGTCTGTATTAATTAAATATATATATATTGTAGGAGATACTGCCTCCAGAGTAGTTTCTTGAGTTATTGTCTTTCTTTGCACACATGGAGGTTTTTAATCTTCTTTCTCCTTAATGGTCTTTTATTTTTAAACACAAAAATCCCTAATGGAAACTCACCATCCTCCCAAGAAAAACGATAAAAATCTTCTGTCTTTGGCGATTCAGGCAAGTGAATCCCCACTTGGGGATCATAGCCAATAGTCTCAGCTTGCCGCCGAGCATGGCGCAATATTGCCCCTCCGAGGTCTCTCAGCCGGACAGCCGCTCGATGGAAAATGGTGTCTTTAGAATTATACCTCATGCAGTTGGTAAGAATAAGGTTAAAGTCCTCCTCAAACTCATCCAGTGTCCGGTACTGATGGGACTCCAGCTTCTGCCTCATGGTAGAAAAATCCATTGGCTTGGAAATGAATTCCAGGTAATCTGGAACCTAAACATATAAAACCTGTACAATTACAAAAATCATTTACTAGCCAACCAGGGCATATCCATCACAAGCACTCTAAATGCCCTCTCACTGGCACTGGGGCAGTGCACAAATGCACAGTGCTTTCATCTGGTTAAGTCCTATCCCATTCAGCCCCAACAAATAAATAACCTTGCTGAGAAGCAAAAGCAAACTCCCTCAGAAAAAGTGCTCTAGTCTGCCTGGTTGGGGAATCCTCTGTATAAGAACCTTAGAGGAAGTCCTTAATTTATGCAAGAACAGAGCAAGTACGCCTTGAACAGTCCAAACTGACCTTGCTTTTTGCGAGTTACATTTTGCAGGCATCAAATGAGCAGTTATTTAGGTCAAATCTAACTACACTTCTAGGTAAAGTACTTGCCTCACTCAGCTTTACAGGTTCTGCAAAGATCTGGGCTGGATCCTTTTCCTGTAGAAGATCCAGTGTTGTCCGCAACAGAACGTTGAAAGGTGTGAGCTGCAACTCCATAGCAGCTTGCTGAACCTTTACCTGAAAATCACAGAATCAGAGTTGGAATGGATCCCAAGGGTCATCTAGTTCAACTGCGGGCAATGCAGGAATGACAGCTAAAAGCAACACACCTCAGAGATACTAATGATAGAAAATAGCATTTCCTGTAGGCAAACCTTGTAAACTGCAGAAACTATAAATGCTAGTTCTGATAAAACCAACTAACTAGAGGCTAAAAGGATAACAGGATATACCGGTACAACAAGCAGGGCTGGCCCTACCATTAGGCAAAACTAGACAGATGGTTTTGAACGTCATGAACAACAAATAAGTTTGTTATTGAATCTATTACTTCTAGTGGCAAATATCTCAATAACAATATCATGGACCAGATAAACTACTAGTTTGATATTTTTGTTTTATTTTAATGATCTAGACATATTTATTCATGTGTTTTTTAAATGGCTATGAAATGAAGAAAACTGACCTGATCTATACAGGAATGCAGTTTAATTGTAGCATTTGCAGTTGAGATGGCTAACTTGAGGCCAACAGGCCAGATATGGCCCACCAAGCCATAGAAAATTGCCCATGAGCCCCCAGTCTGGTCAGGAGATAAATATACCTGTCTGTTCTTTACACAGTAATCTCTAAAGTGGAGATGGATGTGATATCTACTCATCAGGATATAAAATCCCTCTGGCTGCTTTTTAGAGACCTTTTCTAAAGAGATCTTCTCTAAAGAGCAAGCAGAGGGATCTTTCTTCTCTGATCTCAACACTAAGCACTGTAGCTCTGTGATCTTAGATACAGATATGGAGATAAAAGAGAAATATTTGAGCTCCAATCGCAGTGCTAAGCACCACTGCGCTGAGATCAGAGAAAGTTGTCTTCCTGCTCTTCAATACTAAGAGATAGCATTTTCTCCTCAATTTCACTCAAGCACTAGGGGGAAAGGGGGCGGGAAAATGCTGCCATTTAATTTTAAAGTGCCAGTGGGTGGGTGGGTGGGTGTGGGTGTGCGCGCACACACACACACACACGTGCGCATATACACACACACAGTTTGTCCAATAAAAGATAGGATCTGACTCATTTCAGAATCTCTTTTTGGCTGTAATCCTGTGCACACGTATTTTGGTGTAAGCCCCACTGAATGCAATGCAGCTTGATTCTGAATAAGCATGCTTAGGATTGCATTGGTGTTTTGTTTTTTGTTTTGTTTTAACATCTCATTGGGAGTGTACAGCTGTACAGATCATCAGGTCATGCTCATACCAACCTGCTCACGTTTGAGTTTTTCACGCTTCCGAATTAATTCAATGAGCAGCCGTGCCCTTTCCAAGTCATGCCGCAGTTTCTGCCAGTACTTCAGTTCCTCCTTCACTACACCAGTCTTTTCATCATGCTCTTTCTGTAAAATGGGGAGATTTTTCTTTCTTTCTTTTTTAATGGTACCTGGTCTCTCTTCATATCTCTCCTGATGCACCAATCTCTTCATATTTATAGTTATTCACAGTCAGTCTTTAACTAGATCATAGAATCTAAGCACCTTATGAGTCCTAAGCATAGGCTGACTATCTAAAGAAGTCCAACCAACGTTCTAAGTACAGTGGTACCTCTGGTTAAGTACTTAATTCATTCTGGAGGTCCATTCTTAACCTGAAACTGTTCTTAACCTGAAGCACCACTTTAGCTAATGGGACCTCCCACTGCTGCTGTGCCGCCAGAGCACGATTTCTGTTCTTATCCTGAAGCAAAGTTCTTAACCTGAAACATTATTTCTGGGTTAGGGGAGTCTGTAACCTGAAGCATATGTAACCTGAAGCATATGTAACCCGAGGTACCACTGTATGTTCTGGAAATATGCTTTAACCATACCCACTGATATTCTTTAACTTCTCAAATATGTGTTGCTACTTCATACCTGTGGTATAACCAAGAGCACAGCTCCACTGCTTTTGGACTTTTGACAAAGGATTGCACTCTGTCATCAGTGGCACAGAAGGCACAGAATGGCAGCGACACCCTCCTGGTGGTGGCAGCACGGTGCCCACCAGGACTGTGTTCACCAGGATTCGTGGGGTGGAGACCTACAGGTTGGTGGCAGAAGCATCTCTCTGGTGCAGACACACATACACAACAATGATGACGCCAACAGAGTGCTCCCTTGACCTTGCCCCCACCCCATCTTTGTCCCAGTGAACACAGCAGCAGCAGCACCAGGAGGGCATCGCTGCTGCTTTGCCCCCACCCCACCCCCGCAACCTCGCACACTGCTGCAGCTCTCTAGCAAAGTCACTCAAAAATGGTTACGGGGCACAGCAAATGTCAAGTACCGATTCTGAGTAAAGAAAATAGTAAAGTGTATGCCTAGCTCAAAAGGATTAGACCACAAACAGTAAAGTAGTGGGTACAGTCTTTGCCCTGATAACTAAGGAAAAGTGGTCTCCATAGTGCTGATTGTTTCTAAGGTAAAGACAGATGTAGCGTTTTACACAGGAAAGAAAAACAACGTGGATAAAATCCACTGATAACCATCTACAACGATAAAAACAATGGGATGTGGTTTCATAGGAAGCAACTCTTAAGAGAATTTTCAGGAGCGAGGCACAGATCATTGGTGGCTTGGTTTTACGCTATGTGGCATAATACAAATATTGCATGCTGCAAAACCTCTATTACAATCGCAATAGTTATTATTCATGGACAACTCTACTAAAGGAAAATTATGAAGTTCCATTTCTATACTTCATAAGAAATTCCCAAAATGAACTACCCTCCTACTTTTTTTAGCTAGCAGTAGCTACTCCATCCAAGGACATTTTCCATCCATGTATCCCAGAAGCTTCCCTAATTAGTTCATGTAACACTATTCTCTCATGGTATTTCAGGGTTCAGTAAAATGCCAATGATGCCACAATCATACCTGTTCTGCATTTCTTTGGGACTGTAGATGAGAGTGCAGACGCCGTATAAGAGGAACACCGTTTCTCGACTGACGCTTTAAAAGCCAGTAGTTGTGCAGTCGCTGCATAAACTGATTCTTTCTCTGGAAGGCGAGACCGCTGCAGATTTTATTCAGTCTTGAGGAAACAAAAGCATCAAGAGATTTCATCACGTATTAAACCCAACTTCAGATTTCGGAAGACCAGTGTAACACATAGAAACCTCCCCTTTAGCAAAACAGTGCCTAATTTTCTAACATCACATTACATGTTAGGAATTATATAAGTAACTCAAGTTCATCAGAGGCTTTTCAACTGTGAAATTGCTGCTCTGTAAGAAACAGCTCTACAGCTCCAATTAAGCAATAGCAACAGCAAAATGGGCAACACCCAGCCATCAGCTTAGCTCAGATGGACCAAATTAATTCAGAGGTTTAGCACAAGTGATTACTCCAGTCACTTTCATATAGTCATTTAAACTCATTACTTATATAAACACTAGGCAACAAACACAACTGTAGATAGAGGTTACAATCCTGCTCCAAGTTAAACTGTCACAATCCCATTGAAGTCAATGGGATAAGCCTAAACTCGGACCATAAATTGCAAATTTTCGTTTTCCACCTTAAACGATTATTTGTGCCTGCACTTCATTTCCTAACAATTAAACAAAGCATTTGCTGAAACAGCCACCGGGCATAAAATATGCCACCCAATTGGAAAACAGGAGAAAAATGCTGGGCTAATTCATTGATCAACATGGAAACAAGAGCCAGAATGGTTTCACTACTCACCGGTATGAAGGGATCTGTGCAACCATCAGCAAAGGGGCAGAAGCAAAGGCTTCCTTCTTTACCTTCTGCTTCAATTTCACTTTGTTCTTGTTTTTGGGACTGCCCCCATCTACTGTCTCATTCCTTGAAACATCCTCCTCTCTCTTGTGAACAGTAGTTGTGCGCCCTTTCTTCACTGTGCCAGGGGGAGAATGTGACTCACAATAAGCAGTCTTGCGCACAGTAAACGTTGTGCCATTGAGGCTGGTCTCCCTCATGGGCTCAATCTTCATGAAGAGACCAGCCCTCTGGGCACAGGTGACATGGAAGGCTGTGTAGCAGTTCACCTTGTGACACTGGATGGCTGCTCCCATGCCCTTCTGCTTGCAGATGTAGCAAGTGAGCTTCCAGCGAGCTGGTGGGATATTTTCTATCCCCTCAATGGGCTCCAGAAACACAGTGTTTGCAAAACAGACTTCTGGGATCCAGATGGCACAAACAACATGGGCCCAGTGACCATCACTGGTCTGCTTGAAGGCTCCACCCTTGTTTGGGCACAAAACACAATCAACTGGGCGGGAAGGGGACTGTAGGCAGCAGCGACAAAGCCATTGCCCCTCAGGGATGTAGGGCACTCCATAGCATTCTTGGTGCACAGCCAAGTTACAAATGTCACAAAACAAAATGACGTTGCTATTATGGCATTCATCATCCATGCAAACACAGCAAACGGCATCCTCATCTATTAGAGTCTGCTGGGCCCCATTGTTGCGGCTCTCCAGGTATGACTCCTTCTCCAACCGATCTACTAGCAATTCAAAAGTCTCAGCAGAAACTGACCCATAGCCATCGTTCTTCCTTTTCTCATTGATCATGTCAAGCCACGCCAAATCTTCCTCATCCATATCATACTCCACTTCAGCATCAACATCCTCAGGTGGCTTCTCAATGTACTGATAGTATGCTGAAGGCAGGGCTGGAGCATCTGGTTGGCTCAAGGAATCAATCATCCGAAAGCTGGGCTGTGGTAGGTGGAAAGATGTCCCAGGAGCGTGTTTTGTGCATGTCTCCCTTTTTTTGCCTTTACCCTGAGTTTTCTTTGATTTTGAAGGAAACAGTGGCAGCTCACTGTTTTCTTTGTTACTGTTGCATTCCGTGATGTCCTGGGCAGTCAGCTCATCCTCTGTGATGATCTTTAGAGGATCATAAATGCTGATGCGGTGGAGACGCCCATCAATATCAACTTCGACTATGCGCTGGGCCTGGGCATAGGTCAGAGTCTCTCGCGTGGGCGAGCATTTCAAGCTGTATGGTGAAGGAGAACGTCTACCTTCTAGGGTCTGTCGGGACCTCCTCCGAGGTTTCCTCATAGCAGCAACTCAAAAAACCCTGCAGAATAGTCCAAAAGAAAAATAGCATAAACATGAGCAGCATAAATTTCAGGGCAACAGGAAGTCTAACTCCAACTGATTAATTGGTTAAAGTTAATTTTAACTAACAGGGATGAGAAACAAGAGCATACCTGTTTATCTGGCAACTACTTTGGTTGTGGGAATAAAAAAGAAAGAAAATAAAGCCTTTTAACAATGAGTGGTAGACAGATTTGGCTTATCTCACACTTCAGTATCTCAAAAAGGCACCTATCCTGAGGTAACTTTGGTAATGTTCATTCTGAAAAGTATTTAAACTGAACTGATTGCTCTGTTAAAAAACAAATTTTAACCAAGTACAAATTCTTTAAGAAATAGTTAGCCCTAAACATTAGGCTGTCCTGAATATGAATCCTTAGATTCTTTTCCTCTTTCTACTAAAGTGTCTTAGAATATTTTAGCATTATAGGAGTCATTCACAGAACCAACAAGACAAAGATATCATAAGCAAGCAGCTAGGAAGGCTAGACACAAGACACAGAAGAGAACCTGAAAGCAAAGAAAATCCAATAATAAACAAGGAAGTTGAATATGAAGAAATGGGTCAAAAGAATTTAATTAGGAAACACAAACACAAACCCGAGCAAAGAAGTAAAATGAAGGAGCTAAATATCAGCCTGTCTCTTCTAATGAACTATGATTCTGAAACACAGAATGCAAAGCAGCACATGAATGCAAACTAAAAAGATAAATTTGGGCTGGGGCCTTATCTCTTAGTGCACTTTTGGGTGTGTGAAACTTTAAATTAGTGGATACCTAATTTGCTGTAAGCCATTCTGAAGCTCCATCTGCACTTTACATTTAAAGCTGTATCATACCACTTTAAACAGGCATGGCTTTCCCTCTGAGAATCCTGGGAAGTGAAGCATGTTAAGGGTGCTGAGAGGTGTTAGGAGAGCCCTATTCCCCTCACAGAGCTACAGTTCCCAGAATGGTTTAACAAGTGGTCCCTCTCCCCAGGAAACACTGGCAACTGTAGCTCTAGTGAGGGAAATCGGTCACTGCATAATGTTAACCTAAAATGGAATCAAAAGCTTCCATAGTTTCCTTGCAGTCACATCATGGAGGGAGGGGGCACATGATTGTGAGGTATTAAGTGTGTACAAACCAACCATTGATTTGGAATTGCACTCTTGAATTTAACTTGCAGTTGAGGGAAATATTTGAAAAGGCAAACATGTATTATGTGTGCAAACACGAAAGACAAAACCTTTTGCTCTCCCATCACCCAATTTTCTTTTTGGCGTGATTCTTTTACCCGCAAAACAAGCAAAGGTTACTCAACTTCAGCACCATGCAGATTGGGTGGCGGCGGTTTACATGGACTTCTATGTTTGCAGCCTGCTGTGCATAAATCTCTATTTACCACCTAAGCGACTGCACGCACAAGTTGAGCAACAATGGAAAGAAGTAGAAGACTATATTGAAATGTGTCGTGACCTCTACCCGTCAGCAATGATATTAATAGCAGGGGACCTCAATGCCAGGACAGGTCAGAGTGATGCAGATCTTTTTGCGCACTTCCACCTCTGCCCACTGGACTCAGAAATTACTGCACCTCTAGGTTCCAGAGCATCTTTGGACAAAACCTGTAACTGGGGAGGTTTACACCTGATACAAACAGCATTTAGACAAAATCTACATATTTTAAATGGAACAGCTCCGGGCGACTCACCAGGCCAATTTACTTTCTGGTCAGGACGGAAGCTCTCTGTAATAGATTACTGTATTATCTCACAAGAGCTGATTCCCCTGATCAACGAGTTCAGAGTAATTCCAAGATCAGAAAGTGACCATTTACCAATAAGTCTGCGATGCATTTTACCCCAAAGCCAACCTCCCCCACAATCCAGACATAGGGCACGCCTTACGACCGATGCAGGTTACAAAAAAGTCAAATGGAATGGCCAAAGGAATGTCCTTGCAGCTAATTGGTACAAGTCCAAAGAAAGTGAGAAGTGGGTGGAATTATTTCAGAAGAGCTGTTTAGAAGCGGCAACAAATACATCTGATATGCAAGCATTATACCAGAAGCTGATAACAAGACTTCAAGAATTATTTGTAAAACCATATATTTATAAACCCCAACAAATGACCCACTCAAAGAGATGGTTTGATAAAGATTGCATAAAAGGAAAAAAGTTACTGACTCAAGCTTTTATTGAGCATAGGGAAGACCCCTCAGACCATAAAAAGCAGCTTATGATGGAGACCAAAAAAAGCTATAAAAGACTATTGGCAAGGAAAAAACGGGCCGATCTGATGCAACACTGGAAACAACTCATAGAGGCTTCCAAGCATAAAAACCCGTCATTATTCTGGAGGCTAGTTACAGGCCGCCCAACACAGGAGATGACACACTTATCACCTTGCATAACAGTGTCAACCTGGCAGTCGCACTTTCACAACCTGTATGGAGAAGTTAACTCCACATTACCTTCGTTAGACATCCCGGAAGAACAACTCCAACCATGGCCCCCGCCTTCAATAGAGAAAATACACCATTTGATAGATCAGCTAAAGAGTGGTAAAGCCCCAGGGCATGATGATCTCCCACCGGAGGTGTTTAAAATCGACCCGAACTGGTGGGCTCCTGTGTTAGTGGCCCTTTTCTCTTTCATTGACAGAACAACACAGATCCCTGAGGACTGGGGGCTGTCAATTATTATACCTATCTATAAAAAAGGTCCAAGAGATGACCCAAACAACTATAGGCCAATAAGCCTTTTGAACATCCTAAGCAAACTCTACGCCAGCTACTTAAGTGAGAAGTTGTGCATGTGGATAGAATCTAATAATATACTCAATGATGCCCAAGCAGGCTTTAGACAAGGAAGGTCAACACTAGACCATTGCCTAATACTCCAGCATCTGGCTGAGAAATACACCTCACAATTCAACACCCATCTTTTTGCAGCATTTATCGATTTTAAAGCTGCGTTTGATTCAATCCCTCGTACTCGCCTTTGGGATAAACTCACCAAATTATCTATAGACCACAGATTATTGCTTTTAATATCTAAACTATACAGCAATACATTTTTGAAAGTAAGATGCAACCGGGAAGGTTTACTCTCGAACCCAATCAAAACAGCAAAAGGGGTTAAACAGGGATGTATTCTGGCCCCCCATCTGTTCAACATCTACATTAATTCTCTTATCACCCAGATGGAAGAGGCAGGCTCGCATCCCCCCAAACTATCGAATCAAAGGATCCCTATCTTACTTTATGCAGACGACGCGGTCATATTGTCACAGACCCGTATTGGCCTCCAGAGAGCACTAAATAAACTGGAGCAATACTGCAAGGTGGAACAGCTATTAGTGAATTTCCAAAAAACTAAAATAATGATATTCTCCAATAAAAGGAAAACACTAAGGTGGCAAATAGATAACCAACCTATTGAGCAGGTGACTTGCTTCAAGTATCTTGGCGTAGTCTTTCAATCTTCCAGAAAAAACACGGCGCATATTAAATATGCATCCTTGATAGCTCAAAGGAGTGCGGCCGCGATTGTAAGATATCATCGAACAACCGGGGGAAATTATATCCCGGCAGCCCTTAAGCTTTTTGCGGCCAAACCACTAGCCCAATTACTATATGGCGCACCCTTCTTGATAAATTCCAGATTGGATGCATACGAGAAAGTTCAGTCGGGTTTTCTAAGATCTATAACTCTAACCCCTAAATGTATTCCTAACGCAGCTTTGCGACTGGAAGCTGGAGTGCAGGAAGTAGAAACTAAAGTATGGCAATCAGCTCTACAGTATTGGATAAGAGTGAAAACGTCCCCAAATGGTCTTCTCCCCTTAATCAATACTGATAGTTTTCAATCCACTTGGGAGCAGACTATTCAAAAGAAATTAGCCTTGTATGGACTGCCGGTGGCGACTACTCTATCTATGGGAAGCGAAAGGGCGAAAAAGATTATTAGGCAAAGAATCGCTGATATCGACCGCCAAAACACCTTAACTCGTCTTCCCTCAACGTACAGACAACTGTATGAGCACCGCCCAAACCACCCAGCTATCTACCTAAAGACGTTAGAAAACCCGAGACACCGATGGGCCTTTACTAGGGCTCGTTTTAATGCATTACCCTCGGCGTTGCTAACTGGTAGATATCTTCGGATCCCAGTAGAACAGAGGCTATGTCCTTGTGATCTCAAGGAAATCGAATCTATTAGCCACGTTCTCCTACACTGCACTCTGTATCGAGATTTGAGGAAGGAGTTAATCGAACCCCTATTAAAAAATCTACCAGGCCGTTCAATTGAAATGCTGACTAGATACTTAATTGAGGACATCAACCCAGAGCGAACTATGACTGTAGCTAAATTTTGCTATCATGCAGCAAGACTGAGACGCATCATGATATCAACCGACAACAGCGATAAAGCCGTCCACCAAGCCATAGTAGATAATACTTAAATGGAATTATCGCCCATTAAATTTTAGCTTAATTTTAATCTAACATGGGATCTGAAATAGTATTGTTAAAAGACGATATTTAAGAAATATTTATTTTATGTACTATCGTTTTATTTTCTCTTCTGCTGGTCTATGACCGTAATAAAGTTTATTATTATTATTATTATTACCCGCAAAACCAAAACTATTATAATGCATGCCCTTCAATGGACAACTTTCTCTATATTTCCTACATTGACATATTATTCTTAAACTGTGCCAATGTTTCACATGTGTTCCTATTGCGTATTATTATTATTTTTGAAACATTCAATAAAAATGCATTTAAAGAAAGGAGAAGCAGGCCCTTTCTCCTAGGCCCTCTGTGTAACTGTATGCCAGGCACAAATTTAACAAATGGCAGTTTTCCAAACATGGAAATGCAACAATTGAAATCCATACCTATTGTATGGGTATTAGTGGCATAGAACAAAGTAACAATACTTGAGTTAAGTATTGTTAATTAAAGAATTAAAGACATAATTGAGAATCTACAATTCCCCTTTGGTTACAAAATATGAGCCTTCAGACTGCATCTGCTACATTTTCCCCCCCAAAGGCTGTCATTTGAGAAGGATGAGAATTCTAAAACTACTTGTTCTGAGATGATGTAACTTAAGTCAGAGAGGCTACTTCATGGATGAAACAACTTTAAAACTACTTTTTTTAAAACCTGGGAAAAAGAGAGATTGTTGCGCTTCCTGCTCAGTTCCTGTTTACATTGTTGTGTCCTTTCCTCCAATGAATAAGCACCCTTAATCATGCCCAGATTTCATTGGATGTGAGGATGAGATATGTCCATGTCTTCTGTTCTTTACAGAGAAGAGGTACAAAGAGGTTATGTCTGTAGCTACAGTGGTGGTTGATGTAGGTGGCCTTTTTCCATAGATGGGCGGCCAATGGAAGCCATGCCAATACCATTTTGTGGCCCTGTGTCTTCCGCTCCATTAAATGTGACAGCTATTTTTTGTTAAGCCATGCCTCACAACAGTCACTTATTGCTATATCCCACCCCAAGGCAGCCGTTTATTAACCAGTGCATCGCACTTTCTCAAAACTCCCAATGCCTCCACTGGTCCCTGAATGTTGGTGACCTGTGGGATAAGTGGTAGTGACTTGCTTAGGGCTACCCAGTAAGCTTCATAGCTGAGCATATACTGTATTTGAATACTGGAGTCTTATGTTCGAGCCTAATACTTTTAAACACAGAGCAATACTACATTAGCGGGAGAAATAATGCCACATGTATCATATTTTGAAAATGCTAATGAGAGTGAATCAGTTCATGTAGAAAGAGAAATAAGTTCTCAGTGTTTGACTGATAATTTACTGACAGGTGGCTGGAAAAATAACTTTTAAATAGACAAACATATAGAAGAACATTGAAACAAATTATAATAATCAATGTGACTACTCCACAAACTGCTTCTAGCCCAATGGTTCAGTTGTGCAGAGTACACATGGCATGCATTGCTCTATAGAAATAAAAATATAAACATTTATTATATAAATATAAAATAAAAATAATTATTGTATAAATATAGTGTGCCATCAAAGCTCCTTGTGGTTGTTATGTTGGCTGTTTTGCTCTGTTGTTATGGTATATGTATATATGTTTTAAATGCATTGTAAGTGAGCTCCCGTTGTTGGGTCCCTGCTCCTGCCAACCTAGCAGTTCGAAAGCACGTCAATGTGCAAGTAGATAAATAGGTACCGCTCCGGCTGGAAGGTAAACGGCGTTTCCGTGCACTGCTCTGGTTCGCCAGAAGCAGCTTAGTCATGCTGGCCGCATGACCCGGAAGCTGTACGCCGGCTCCCTCGGCCAGTAAAGCAAGATGAGCATCGCAACCCCAGTCGTCCGCAACTGGACCTAATGGTCAGGGGTCCCTTTACCTTTAAGTTGCTTGAAGATCTTCAGGTAACAAGTGATCAACATGTTAATAATAATAATGGTAATATTATTATTATTATTATCATCATCATCATCATCATGTCAGTAGATTTTTTCATACTGCGCAGAACCAATTTTAGATTGAAAAAGTGCATTTATCATATGAAAAGGGGGAGATGGAATATATGCATCAGTGAACATCATGATGTATTAATACTGATTGATGCATGTATCCCATCTTCCCTTTTATAGAAATGTGTTTTGAGAAATCAGTATTTTGTTTATACAGGAGAAGGAGCAAGCATTCCATTTATATGGGATTTGAAGGACTCTGAGCATTGTTTTTTGAGCAGGGAAGGCCAATGATAGTTTCCTGGAGAAAGTTTCCTTAAAGTAATCAAGTCTATGTGGAGTTTTTTGAGGGACAATAGGAAGGGAAAGAGAGGGACCCAGGTGGCACTGTGGGTTAAACCACAGAGTCAAGGGCTTGCCGATCAGAAGGTCAGCAGTTCGAATCCCTGCCACGGGGTGAGCTCCCGTTGCTGGGTCCCAGCTCCTGCCCACCTAGCAGTTCGAAAGCACGCCAAAGTGCAAGTAGATAAATAGGGACTACTCCAGCGGGAAGGTAAACAGCGTTTCTGTGCGCAGCTCTGGTTCGCCAGAAGCGGCTTTGTCATGCTGGCCACATGACCCGGAAGCTGTCTGTGGACAAACACCAGCTCCCTCGGCCTATAGAGCGAGATGAGCGCCGCAAGCCCAGAGTCAGACAAGACTGGACCTGATGGTCAGGGGTCCCTTTACCTTTTACTAGGAAGGGAAAGAGAGTGGGAAGGGAGGAAATGGGGATGAGGAATCTGTGAAAGGAAAATAAGGTCCCAGTCCATGTTGCTTTTCAGGGCTGCTTTCACCCTAGAGCCCTTAGGTGCAGTTTCCTCTAATTAGCTGGAAAAGGAATTAAAGCAGAGTGTCCATACAGAGCTTGCATATAGCACTATATTACCAAGCAATGGCATTCCCCATAACCAAATTCTCCTATGTTCCATCACAATTAAGTTCTATTTAAAACAAAGGTCCCTGACAACTTCAGTTCAAAGTTTATTGCTTGTTGTTTCTCCTAGTTTTATTGCTTCCTGTTGATCCCAGCTGGGAAACAATTTATAAAGGGCCTGCTAATTGCCCCTTAAATAGCTTGCTTTTATTGCCCCTTTTTGTGAAACATTTCATTTCTCAGTACTTCCTATCTCCAAAGCTCCCCCCTGTGTTTTTCAGAGTGGACTTAGCATATAGTTTTGCGTTTCAAAGTAACATCTACAGAAACACACATAAGCAGAAGTGGGACTGCAGCAAGCTAGAATGGGAGGGGGGAATCATTCCTCTCACCATGGTCAAGATAAAAAATTTCACCCCCCAAAGCTGCTATTAGCCCCTGGGGGACATTTCACTATTAAGGCTAACAGTACATTTGTGGGTGATTTTAATCAGGACTATAAAAGTGGAGGGAGGAGGGGATAATTAAACTCTCCTTCTCCAGATGACATGCTCCCAATCCTGCTCAGGGCCCCCCTGAAACTATTACTTAGAAAGGAGTTAGCAGCAGCACCTCTTGTTGAACAGCTCTTACTGTCAGGAGTTTTTTTCCTTGATATTTTGTTGGATCTACTTTCTTGTAAGTGTGCATGCACACGAAAGCTCATACCAAGAACTAACTTAGTTGGTCTCTAAGGTGCTACTGGAAGGAATTTTTTATTTTGTTTTGTTTTAAATCCATTGGTTTGAGTCCCAGCCTCTGGAGCAGGAGAAAACAAGCTTGCTCCATCCTCCTTGTGACAGCCCTTTAGATATTTGAAGATGGCTATCATCTCCTCAGTCTCTTCTTACCAGGATAACATACCCATTTTCATCAACCGTTCCTCATAAGGCTTGGTTTTCAGACCCTTTATTGTTTCATTTTCTTTCTTGCACCTCTCTCCTCTGATGCTATGCCACTCTTCTTACAATTTATAGCAATAAACTTTGTGGACTTAATGCAAATTCCTCTGCACAGAAGCCAGCTCCTAGGGACTGAGGTCCCTTCAGCCCCCCAAAAAAAATGTTTGAGGGGGCTGGTCCTCCCAAGGTTGATGGGTATGGCCATTCAAATGGTGCATGTGTGTTGTGTCATGTGATCGATTATGTGGGGCAGAGCTTGCCCCCCCCCAATATTTTATTCAAGTTAGCACCCCTGTCCCTCTGATACTGTAGCAGTGTCTTCCTTCGCAAGGTACATCCAACATCTTACCTTCCTAAAACAGCTTTACCTTTCCTCCACATTTTTCAAGACTTCACCCTTGCCTATTGCTAACATTTGCCACTTATCAACAGACTAGACTCCTTTAGCACTTTCACCAAGGCCCCAATCTGCACTATACATTTAAAGCAGTATCATCCCACTTTAAGCAGTCATGGCTCCCCTCAAGTATCCTGGGAACTGTAGTTTGTTAAGGGTGCTGAGAGTTGTTAGGAGACCCCTATTCTACTTACTTCCTGCCAACCTAGCAGTTCGAAAGCACGTCAAAGTGCAAGTAGATAAATAGGTACAACTCCGGTGGGAAGATAACGGCGTTTCCGTGTGCTGCTCTGGTTTGCCAGAAGCGGCTTAGTCATGCTGGCCACATGACCCGGAAGCTGTATGCCGGCTCCCTTGGCCAGTAAAGCAAGATGAGCGCTGCAACCCCAGAGTCATCCGCGACTCTACCTAACGGTCAGGGGTCCCTTTACCTTTTTATTCTACTCACAGAGCTACAATTTACAGAGTGGTTTAACAATAAACCCATCTTCTGAGGGAACTCTGGGAAGTGTACCTCCATGAGGCTAAGAACACTTAGCATCAGGATTCTTGGGAGGAAGCCATGAAAGTGCTATGATACTGCTTAAAGTGTAAATAGATGGAACCCAAGTTTCTGTGCATGCTAGCCACCATCTCCAAAGGTCCCTAAACAACAATGCATGCCATTTTTATGCTGAAACCTTGCCAAATTTCTTTTGCTATTTGTCTTCAAGTTAGTCTTTTCTAGTTTCAATAATACAATAATCTTCTCCCTATTATCTCCCTATTATCTATATTAGTTTGTGCTTCTGACAGCTAAGCTGGTATGATAACCCAGAATGTTCAGTTGCTCAAGAAACCCAACTGTTTGCTGAATAGATTTTGGGAAGGGATAGGTAGTTGTCAGTTTGGCTGGGATTAAGACTTCAAACAGGCTGACTGAGGATCACAGAGAAGTCCAGAAACATAGGAAATCTAAACAATAAGGGTAGGCAATAGTTGGGGAAATAGGAATCTCAAGGAAAGCTAAATGAATAATGAGGCTTGAGGCAAAGGGCAGATGAGACAGAGAAATGAGGCAAGAACAGGCTAATCAGAAAAGTGAGCTATGAAGAAATTTCACAGTGCTTAATATCAGAAGAAAGAGAGTGAAAGGAGTGTTAAGAAGGCTGGTCAAAAAGCACGGAAGCTAAATTAAATTGCACAAAGTAGGAACTGGCCTGAAAAGCAGGGACCTGATGAAACCATTGGCTGAAGAGAAGGCAGAGCCATGGAAAAAACAAGATTAGGGTAAAACTACACATAGAACTAAGTTTCAGAAGGAGCAGTACTCACTTAGCAGGAAGAAAGTGGCCAGGCATGGGAGGAACTAAGGAGGCATGGGGTTGCTGAGCCTGGAGAACCATATACCGTAAATAAGCCTACAAAATTACTAGCTTGCTAACAAATTCAAAACCTGTACTGTAGTTCCGTTAGGTATAGACATGAAGGAAGGTCCTCCCAAGCCAATATGAAAACAAGTGCTACTGGCTTCTTGATGGGTTATCTTAAAATGTGCTTTCTACCAGGTAGACTGACAGAAGAAGGAGAGAATGATATGTCCCATGCCACTCACTCACCTTCATGGAAATCCTGATACTGTAGTCTATGACTATTAAGTGAGTAGTTAAATGCAAGTTTTATAGCAGGCATCCCCAAACTTGGCCCTGCAGTTGTTTTGGGAATACAACTCCCATCATCCCTAGCTAACAGGACCAGTGGTCAGGGATGATGGGAATTGTAGTCCCAAAACATCTGGAGGGCCAAGTTTGGTGGTGCCTGGTTTACAGCCTAACAGAGGGGTTCCTCCAGTTGTGATTTCTACTATTAATGGAATATTGTGATCTGGCAACCCTAAGGGAGGAATAAGCAATGAGTAGTGTGGTAATTGGGGAATTGATAGATGAATTAAGAAAAATAAAATGTGAATCTAATTAATGGAGACATTTGTTTTGATTATCAATTATAGAAATCAATGAATGCTGTTAATGAAAAAAAATATTGAACATTACAGTAGATAAAATATTCTGTTAACAGAAGGTTCTTTATCTTTCTAGTAGAATATATTAGGTTTTAAAGAAACGTAATCTGATCTCAAAATAGTGTTCATGGGAGTAGGATGTGTTGTAAACAAAATCTGGCCCTTTTTCCCTTATGGGGTACAGAAGAGCCCTTATATTTTCCTTCCATCGGTAGGAAAATATAACAGAAGCCAACCAGAAAAGATTGAGAAGCAAAGCAGCTAGTAAGCTTGATCTTTATTAAGGCTGTTGCAACAGGGTGTTTGCCCCACACACAGGAGAGATGGGGAAAGACCTAGAACAAAGGAGCGCCTCCCCTTATATAGAAATTTAAATTTCCCACGCTGGAGTTCAAGACCACCCCCAGAAACATCATACATACATCACAGAAGGTGTGTATCCCAGGACCAACTCCCAAATACACCATAGCTACATCACAGAAAAAGGCGGTCTACAGCAGAAATCTGAGAGAGTTGTTTTTCTCCTGCCTGCCGGTTTATATGATAATGTCTTATCTGATTGCCTTTCCTGGGTAGCCTGGCCATTCTTTTGAGATGGTAATCATTTTAATTCCTGAGACAATGGGAAGGTTTTCTCACCCCCTCCTTCCTTGCAGAGAAACAATTTGTCAGTTTGGGAGTCAGAAATGGTTTCAGGGCTGTTTTCCTGTGCTGCTTCTGTTTTCCTGTGCTGCTTCACAGACTTGTTTGCTTGGCTCACTTATGAACATTTATTATATATATAAAAGACCTTAATATTCTTATTACAATTGTAATCTGGGTTTATATTTATATTTACTTTTGTAATACAGCTTGGTGTGGAAAAATTAAAAATTAAGGAGTCGGGGGAAGCAATTGGGCTAAACTGCCAATACTGATTTGAACAAATCAACCAGTTATTTGGCTGTGGACTTAATAGTTTATATTCAGTAAATTGGAAGTTAACTCTGCAGTTCTGGTGCAGGTACATCCTGCAATAGACAAAAAATAAAATACTGTGATAGAGGGAAATGCACTTTGGTGTACTGTGCTCTTCTCTCACTTCAGCAGCAGAAGCCTAAGCAATGGAAAAGTACAGCCAATGAAGGGATTGTCTTGCATTAAGGTGAACAAACTATCCTTAAGTGGAGGATACTATCCTTAAGAGTTGCATCATGCCTCAGGGAAAATGGCCCTGTTGCCACTATGAACTTAAAGGCTGGAATAAGTTCCAAGTGGACAACTTTATTGCTCCTAGTCTATGGATCACACGCAATCAGTATAAACTAACAAAACATCTCTCACTAACTCTCTCAGCAGCAGACAACATTTTAATCTGCCTTTGAACTGTGTTTTGGCCTTTTTAAGAAGGGTGGTCCATGCAACTGAAGGGTTCTAGCAGCAGACCGCTGAAGGAGGCTTGAGTCGACATGCACACTCTCTCAGGTGACTCTTCAGTGTGCACAGGGGAAACAAAAACACACCAGGCCTCAGAGCAGAAACCCTTTCCCTGCGGGGACAGGGCAGCCTGGGCTGTGTCAGAATCCAGGCCCTTTCCACGTGACAGCTCGCAGCAATCTCGCTCTGCCAGATGCTAGCGGCCTCCTTCCATCCACAGCAAGATTAAAGTCGCAGGCGGGTGGGGGGGGAATGTTTAATATAAATTTGCCAGCATCTACAAGCCCCTCCGAGGGGGGGAATCCCTCGACTAATTACACGACAGGGAAAGGAAACAGCAGTAATCACCCTCCCATTGGATACGATCGCTGTCCATCTTCCTGCACTGCGGCCAATAGCAGCACACAGCACGCGGGGGGAGAGCGACGTGTCCCTGCCTGGGCCAATGAAGAAGGGGAAGGTGGGCGTGGCTAATGGTGTCCCGGTTATGAGGGCGAACAAGATGGCGGGCATCGGTTTCCCTCTCTCCCCCCCGCGTTCTCACCCACTCTCTCTCCCTTCTCAGCCTCGGTATAAAGCGCTGTGGAGAAAGCCCCGCCCCGCAGCTCGGAGGGCGCGAGGTCTCCTCAGTCCCGCCACCCCCTCACCGCCTAGTCCGGTCACCTTCCCGCGACCCTGGGGGCGCCGCTGAGGGAGGGAGGGAGGAAGGAACGGGGCTGCAGGCAACCGGGCGGCAGTGGTGGCGAGGGCGGGCGCGTCCTTCGGTCTACTTGCCTGTCCTCCTCCGTGGCGGCGCCGGGTCTTCTGCGGGACGGACGGGCTCGCGCCGTCGGGGAGGGGGGGGGACACAAGATGTCGGCTCGGCGCGCTTCCCCTCAGCGCCTCCCCCTCATAGCCGCGGCTGCCGACCTGCCTCGGACCCGCTGCCCGCTCGCTTCAGCTCCTCCGCCGCGGCTCCAGCTCCTGTTGCGGGGTGGGGGGAAGGGAGCGAGGGAAGGCAAAATGGAGGCGGCGGCGGCGGCGACAGGAGCGCAGCCCGGCCAAGCGATGGAGAGAGGGAGAGGGGGGGAGGGAAGGAGGCGGCGAGGGAGGGGGCTGCTACCGCGCTCCGCTCTTTCTCCCCCCCCGGTCAGGGACCGCCCCCCCCTTGCGTTTTCTTCCCTGGACACAAAGCGTGGAGGCCCGGCGACAGCGGTCAGGAGCGGGGTGGGGGGGGCACCGAGATAGGCTAATGAGCGCCGTCGCCACTCGCTTTCCCGCTGCGTCGGGCAGAGCTTCGGGGGTTGGTACTCCCAGGCGCGCTAGGTTGCATATGGGGTGGGGGCAACCCTGGTGGAGGCTCCTGTGGGGAGCACTTCGGGACCGATCAGTAGGCTGGGGGGCATGGGGAAAAGGTGCCCCCGTCGGTCGAGCTCATAGGGTACATGGGTTCCTCCTGTGGTGCAGAGTCCTAAGGGCTTTTTCCACCCATGATCAAATTCCTACAGGAAGTCACTTCCCCGTAGGCATGCATAGATGAATCCCACTGCTGCATTTTGAGCTTTTAACACGTGTATTGTTGCTGCAAGCTTTGGGAACCTAGCCAGCAAGTGACAAGTGTTTGGGTATCGCATGGTGTTTTCCCAGGTTCCTGTTACAGAGTGGCTGTCCTCTTGTGTGAAGCAGTCCTAAAGTAGGCCTAGTTCCGAAAAGCACATGAGGTGGTGAGACTATGTCCAGACTGTACCACTGCTGTTGAAGACTCAGGTTGGAACTCTGGCCAAGAAAATATTTGTATGCATATAGTACATTCCAAATACAGGCTTTCTGTTTTAGCTGCTGGTTTATTTGATTTCATAGATTGCACACATGCAGAGAGCTTTGTCTTCCTTTGCTGCAGCAAACAATTCACAAACTACAACTGTTTGCTACCACATAACAAATTTGCGTAAAGTGATGCCATACAAAAAGTTGGGACAGTATTAGAAGTACAGTCCTTGTGATGCATGTTCACGACATGCTATGTTTTTCAGGTAACAGCCTGTTTCTAGTTTCACACTAAAGTGCTTAACAAAAACAGGAGAAATGGTTTTGTACAAACACCCAGTCTTATTCTCTCTGTGCTATATCCAGCTGAGTATATGTAACTGAAATATTTTGTAATCCTTCAAATAATCTTATCCCGGGGGATGTCCCTGCATTATGAGGAAAACTTGGTTTTCAATGTTACCAGCTTAATGGGGTACTCCGCTTGATTATTTCGGCAGTAAAGAATAGAGAAAGTAATACCATTTACTGCATGAAAGCAGATTGAAGGGTTATAACCTCTCCCTAGTGTATAAAATTGAGTAATCTGATAGGTGACACTTTCATACGGTGTATGAGCACAGCCAGATAAAGACATGTATTTTTGTTCTTTATGCCAAGATGGCATATTTATATACAGGTATTCCATATCCTACACTATTTAAGGGTAAAGAACAGTAGACATATTGTTTGGTTTGCACAACTTTAGTTGTCACTGAGTTACAACCTCCTACATATATATGGGTAACAGCAAGGCACCTGGCAAATACACTGAAGTCACTGATGCAGAATCCTGGGACTGTGACCTTCCGGATACATAGATGAATAACGCATATTCTCTAATGCTAGCAAGCTATACTGACTTCAGAACTGTAGTTGTCAGGCACTAGAAAGTTTCATTTTTTTATGGAGAATGTTTGAAACGTGTATACCTACATCTGCATGCCGTAAATGATGCATGTAAATCAACTAGCACTTCTGATATCTGAGATTGAAATTACTTCCATTTTGGTGGCTGCTGTATACTGTACTTGTTCCGACCGCAGCATCCTATTTCACAAAGGTTTCCAATTAGCAATACATTTTCAATTAGTAATAATCACACCTTGGATATCTAACCTCGGATGTCTGAGACTGAAAGGATCAGTGTAGATGGGATTTGCAAGCCTTCCCACGCTCCTGCTGTCACTGCCACTCTACCCTTCACTCCCCTCTACCACACTTCTGTTGCTACGGGATGTGATACTAAAATGCAGGGTTCCTTCTGTTGACAGTATGGAGTGGGGTGGGGTGGAATGAAGGGGACAAGTCACTTTCCAATACTGTAAGTCACACTGGCTGTTACAGGGGCGGGGGGATAGGAAACTTTACATACTCCATGGTGGCAAGAGTCAGATTGCCACCTGCACCTCACTTGTCCCCTTCATGGTAAGTGGCAGTGGCCTGTGGTATCTGGATGCCTGAAAAGCGACATAGTCCCACCCATGCTTGTTTTACTGACCACTACTGCAGTGATATCAAGCTGGGGTTGAGTTTGTTGGTGTCTCTGGTAACATCCCTCTTACATCATGGATGTTGGCAAATGGGATTTTTAAAAGGCAAAATAATATTAGAACTAGAGCTGTCATAGGCAGATTATATGCCTACTAGTGCTTTAAACCCGTTAAATTAACGGGCACTAGAACATTCCTTCCAGCGTCTCTTCCGTCGCTCGCTCTCCGCCGCCGCTTTGTTTCCGCCCGTGCTCCCTCGGCTACCTTCCGGTCTTCCGCCCAGCCGCGCTCGCTCCCGCCATGGGTCCCCCCGGCTCCCTCGCCGTGCGGCCTTTCCGTTACGCCCGCCATGCTTCGTGGCTGGGCCGCCCCCAGGAAAGAGCCGTCTGGGGGTTTCTGCTCGATCCCTCGGAGATCCCGGGGCCCCTGCGCTCCCTTGCTCCCACCTGGTAGGCGGCATAGTTGCTCTCGGGGTCGCTGAGCAGCACGCGGCATGAAGTCTCTGCACTCCCAAGTCCCAACGGCTGTCCGTGGGGCACATGCACAGTAGCGCAATCCCATGGACACAGGGACTGGACGCAGAGACACTTGCACTTTATTAGTGTAGATAATCTGGCTGCATGGTGGTCCCACTCATACTACAAGAAGCTGCAGATTCAAAAAGAACAATCCTTCCCCACCCCACCCCACCCAAAAAATCATTTAAAAAAAATAGGCTTCTGAATGGTCATCTGAGTTAGCCAGCAGTAAAGTAATATAGGGTACCCAACTTTTCATATTAGTCATCCAACAATTCACTACATTGCTGTCATAGCATTTAACTTTCACTGACGGCAGGGCTTTGCTGACGGACAACAAATAGGGAATAAGTGCTGATTTAACAGCATGCCTATATAAATGAGTGAAAAAGTAACACAACTTGCAGCATGAAACTAGGATTGGAAATAACAGTATATTGAACAATGGAAGAGGGAAATGCACATCAAAATTATTTTTGGAGCGCTAAAAGCAACGGTGGCATTGCATGCAAAAGCTATGCAGAATAAGCAGATAAAATAATCAGATACTGACAGGAAACATGACATTTTCAAAACAAACACGCCTGCTTGCAAATGAGATACCTCCTTTTATTGCCACACCAATTTGGCTTTCGGAAAGTCACATATTTCCATTCTTTATGATGGGGTCTTCTGAACAATAGATAAGAATGGAATTCGTACAGTAAGTGCTCGATCTGACTGATGCTCTGCTGCCAGTGTTTATTTGCAGCACCAACACAGTGTGGCCATTCCTAATGTTTCACTGCTGACCAAAGCCCATCCTGGCACAGAAAGCTGCTAGCACATTTTATTTTGTTTTATTGTGTGGTATTCTAAGGGTCACTCAGGCAGTGCAGGAACTTGAATGTTGTTGCAATTCAATCCCTATGTCCAGGGGCCATTCCGGAGGTAGAGGAGTTGGGAAGCCATCCTTAGTGATTGGTTGCAGTTCAATGCCTGTGTGTCAGGGGGCCATTCTCAGGGTAGAGGAACTGTGAGGCAAGCTTGTTCTGTTTTGGAAGTCACTGGTGATCTGTTACGGTGGCTGGCTGTGGTCATTTCCATCCACCCCTTTAAAAGTATCTGTTAAAGTTTAGAGTTGTTTTCAAATCACATTTATGTGTTTCTCACACTATGCATAAACAAAATAAAAAATAAAAAAATTCCTTACAGTAGCACCTTAGAGACCAACTAAGTTTGTTCTTGGTATGAGCTTTCGTGTGCATGCACACTTCCTTCAGATACTATGCATAGAGTTAGTCAAGCTAAGTTCTGACAAAAGATTGTGAACTGGTTATGATGGGTCTGGAATGAAAGAGATTACAATCCCCCCCCCCTTTTGTGGGTTTCCGTAATGCCCCCCCCGAATTCTCCAAAGGTTGAATTCTCCAGAATTCTCAGCCACAGGTTGCCTTTGTCCATGATTCCCAAAGCAAGCCAATACATAAGCACTGGTTTGTTTTTCTTTCTGAATACCCTATGTTTTTGTCCTGTCTGCCAGAGAAGAAGGGAAACTTCCCCTAGTTTGCACCTCTCTTAGTTCCCATGAATGGGCAGCAATTGGGATGCAATGTGCATGGAAAAATCTGAGAGACTAAGGGCACTTCCAGACTTGCTTTTCTGTGGGTGGGATTCGGCCACATGCCAGAAAATTGCAAAATTAAAGTGAATTTGGGCTCTTGTACAATAAATCCACCCCACCCCCAGGAGAAGGAAAAATGGAAATGCAGTGGAAAGGCTGGGATACTAATTGCTAGATCCTCAAGATGTCAAGTATTAAACCTGGGACTTTCTGCATACAAAAAAGATGCTCTGCCACTGACCTATGGTCCTCCCCTAGTTTAGAATGGCCATAATGTAGTTAACACTTGCAACATTATTTCTATGTGTGTTAGCACTTTAAAATGTTGACACATTGCTTTTAAGAATGTGGCCTCATGTCAGGCAAATGGGAACTGAGATGTCCTAAATCAGAAATCACTTCCAGACCCAAAATACTTTGCCCGTATTCCTTGTGGTGCCCTCAAAGAAGTAGAAAAGAATTGCCACTATTTTACATAAACCTTTATTTTATTTCTAGAAATGTTGGATTGGTTTCTACTAAGTCATACTCAGAGTAGACCCATTGAAATCAATGAACCTGAGTTATCTGTGTCCATTAACTTCAGTTGTCTATTCTGAGTAGGACTAGCACTGAAATAAATGTGCAACTCACAATTTATCACAAAGAGCTTTAATGAGAAGCATATTAATTTTTGGCGCTGAAAGACGTTCCTGGTGCAGTTTTGGCCTTCCGGCTAAGCTGGAACTCCCCTTATACATTCATTGTCCTTGTGTTCTATGTACACAGGCTTTTCCATGCTGATTAACATTTGTTCTTTATTGGGGTCAAAATATTGATGTACATTTTCTCATAGGAAAGGTGTCTCAGCATCAGATAGGACAGAGCTTACAATGTCATACCACTTCTCCTCTTGGAGTCCTTCCGTGTGATTGGACTGAATGACAGTATATCATTGTAAATATGCCCTTGAAAGAGAAGCAAAAGACATGTTTGCATTTGCGATCAATCTATGTACACCAAATATTTTAATGGTCACGTAGTGCATTACTTTACAACATAAAACTCTGTGATTCTCAGGGAAAGGTGACTATAAAAGGAACTCGGATGTATACAAGACACTATAATGGGGTATTTTCAGAAATCTTGAGGCCTGAGAACATGTGAAATTATGAATTGCAAAATTTGCTTTAGAACAGGAAAAAAAGAGTGTTGTGAAAAGAGCTGCAAAGATGATAAAAGGTATAAAAGCATAGGTGAATGGAGTCGGGCATGTTCGGCATAGCAAATTCATTAAGGCTGCAATCCTGTTGGACGTTTTCCAGTTTTCTGACCTACATGCTGAACACACTATGCCGCAAGATGCCAAACAGGCATATCCAGCTCCCCATTGCCAGCACCCCCCATGCCCTGGCTCAAATAATTTTAAAGTTCAATAGGATGCTGTAGAAAACTATCGTCTGATGTATATGAGAGACCCATGCTGTTTATGACATGTAATGCCCTTTTGATATTCTTTGGACTGGCTAGGCTGTTTATTTCCTGCCACTTGCCTTTTCTTTCCATCTTCCCTTTCTAATTTGGAACTTAGATTTTGACTGCGTCCTTTGGACACAACAGCCCAAGGACCACTCTCCTGCCTCACGCCAAGCTGATTCCTCATACTACAGCCTTAAGCCTAGAAGGACGAAAGGGTGGATGAGATGAATTCTGCCTCACAGTGATGAGGAGATGCAGTTGGCTGTCACTGCTGCCTGGGTCTGAAGCTAACCAGAAACTCCTGAGGTTCCTCTTGTTTAAGGAGTCAAGAGGCCTGTTGAAAGGCAGAAGTGAAATAAATGAGGGCGACTCATATAGAGGATGTCATATAGAGGAGGGAGAAAGGTTGTTTTCTGCTGCTCCAGAGAAGCGGACATGGGGTAATGGATTCAAACTACAAGAAAGAAGATTCCACCTAAACATTAGGAAGAACTTCCTGACAGTAAGAGCTGTTCGACAGTGGAATTTGCTGCCAAGGAGTGTGGTGGAGTCTCCTTCTTTGGAGGTCTTTAAGCAGAGGCTTGACAGCCATCTGTCAGGAATGCCTTGATGGTGTTTCCTGCTTGGCAGGGGGTTGGACTGGATGGCCCTTGTGGTCTCCTCCGATTCTATGATTATATGAGTGTGGCTTGCTGGTCTTCCACGGCAGCTGGATGTCTCCAGATAGCATGTGAGGGTGGAGAAGGTGCCTACCTTTCCCTAAGAGACTTCTTGCACTCATGGTTGCAAAGCTATCGAGCTAAACTTACTTCTCCATTCATTGATCGAAAGCTTTTCGCCCTCTGTGGAGTCATCATAGGAGTGCTGCGCCTCTGTCTCTTCCTCGATGTCTCGGTATGGGTCAAAGTAAGCGTGAGCCAGAGCTTGGGTGGCCGTCGGACGCTTTTCCACATCCAGCTGCAACATTTTGTCAAGCAAGTCCACTGCTGCAAGAAAGGAGGGAAACGGAGCTAGGTAAATTAGGTCAATAATGCTTAAGACTAGGATGAACCTGAGAGAGTAATGTGCCCAAAACCAAAAGGGATGCTTGGCCTCTGAGGCACTTTCCCATGGCTGACTGCATCAGCTCATCAGACAGAGCCAAAAATGGTTTTCATTATTATATTGAATCTCACCCCCTACTGAAGTAGCACAGAAGATGGTGGCCACATACATCACTGAAAGGAGAGAAAATGCATATTCCAAAAGAGGTAGCCCATCCATAGATGCACATAACTGTACAGTAGGAAAGGACCCCCAGAGTCCTCAACACAGGAATTACAGCTAAAGAATCCCTGGCTGAGTGCCACCCAACCTCTGTTTAAAAGCTTCCAAGGAAGGGAAGTCCACCACCTTCTGTTCTACTGTTGTACAACTCTTACATTCAGAATCTCATTTGTTGTAATTTGAACCCCTTGGTTCAGGTCCTACCCCAGAGTAGAAAAAACAAGCTTGCTCCCACTTCTACGTGACAGCCCTTCAGATATGACAACTTGCCTATCGTATCTGCTGTCAGTCTTCTCTTCTTCAAACTATTGCACAGTCCCAGACATACTTAGTTTCAGTGATGAAACTACATCAGTCCCGCCCCCCGACCATTCTGAGATTTACAGCATCACCAAGTAGTTTGGCTCAAACAACCCCCACCCCACCCCAAAAAATCATGCTTGCATTTTACTCCATATTTAATTTAGATGATTTATTTATCTCCAACGCTATGAGGCTGAGAGGCAGTGACTGGTCCACAGTCACTCAAAATTTGGAGAAGTGTGAGTACTGACAAATTGCTGTGTTTCAGTTAGTGTATTGTTTTGGAAAGTAAGGATTAAGTAGGTTTGCCTCTAAATGCAAACAGAATAAATTTCTCCCCCATCTCTTCTGCTGACTATATCTGTGATCCACTGGATCATGTGTGACGTTTCTCCATGTGATCACATATCTAGGGAGTGTTGCATAATGGGGGGGGGGGAACATAACCAGTAGGGAGAGTTAAGGTAAATAATCAAAACGTAACAGCAAGGAGTTATTTCACATTTTAAATTCCCTTTCAGCCTCACTCATCTCAAATTGTGCAGAAAAGAGGTAAACTGCATGCAGAAAAAGACAGCTGAACTACACTAGGCTTGGAAAACAGGAAGGCAGGAAACCCAGATGTTAACCAATCTGTCAAGACAATTTCCTTATCAGCCCATTTTGGAAGCGCAGTGCTTCTTCTCATCTGCAACCTACATAGAAGGAGTGGAGGGAATTCAACAAGGACGATTCACACACATCTCTTCCAGAGTTGAAAAGCTTCAGTTCACAGCTACGTACACAAATATTTCCTTGTCTTGATATTATGGGAAGAATTCATTGTGGTGCTGAGCAGACTGCTCTGTTACTGCAAGCATTTCTGGTTGCCTGATGGAACAACCTGCCCTCGTCTCCCCCAGGTGCTGTTCTAGGCAGTGGTGGAGGAAGGGGGTGTGTGGTGGGTGTGGCCCATCCCTGGTGTCATCCCTGAGGGGGAGAGACATCGCTGCGCTGCCCCCCTGGGACACTCTCCACCTCTGGTTCCAGGGGTTCTCATGATGCCACCCCATAGTCAATGGCAGTAGGTAGGCAAGGGGGGGGAGCCCTGCAGCACTAGTGAAAGTCCTTATGCTGGCAGGGCCTGTTAGTAGAATCCTGCCCCCAAATCATGACAGGAGTGCAATAAGACGCCTTTGTCGCACAGAGCAATTTGGAACAATCGCAAACTTGCATCTTTAAGGTGTAGCTTGCATGACATGGCCAGGCTGCTGAACTTCCCCATCCAGCACAACTTTTGAAATTGCCAGAGCCCTGTCATCCTTGGCATCTGACCACCCTATTTTAAGGGATTTTCCCCCCCTTCATTTGTCATCATCATCAAAACAGTACAGAAAATGATGATTACTCTAGCTCCCTGGAGGACACTGCAGAGTTCCATTGCCTCTATTGTAAAAAATGCTTGCTCGGACAGCCTTACTAAAAGTGAAGTATTAAATAACAACAACAACAACAACAACAACAACAACAACAACAACAACAACAACAACAACAACACATTATTATTTATTCCCCAGCCAGGCTGGGCAGCTTCCAGCAGAATATTAAAATACAATGGTACATCAAATATTAACACCTTCCCTAAATGCAGGTTCTATGGAGTTAGGGAAAATGTGTCTACTTACCCAAAGGACTAGCTTTGGGGAAAAGGAGAGATAAATCCATTTTAGGGATCTTGGGGAGCGTCTGGATGTAGTTTTTCGCCTAAAGGAAACAAGACTTTCAGACAGGTATACAAATGCCCCACAACCGGAAAGTGTAAGGAGCAATATTAAAGTGTTTATATATTGTTGGGGAACCAAAGACTCACACATGCAGTCAGCTTTTAACTTGAGCAGTAGTTTACAATGGCCCACATATCTGTAAATAGGACACAGTAATAATTCTACCAGTTATTAATGCCTCCTCTGTTTTGCTCTTAATTCCAGGAGCTCCCTTTATGCAATAATTGCCTGTTTATCTTTCCATTCTTCAGACAAGTAAATATGCTTACGAGGGAGTAAGCCACAGTGTACATAGTGAGACTCTGAATAAAGATGCAAAGGGCTGCACTGTTAGGTAAACTTAAGTACAGAAATACAATGTGCTCTAAGACACATAGCAAATGATTAGCCCAAGGAGTTCTGGTTGCCAATCTTTGTTTGACTGCATCCCAAACAGGTATAGAGATCTTCCAATACAGCATTTTAGTCATTGCATGCGTCTCCTGTAAGTCCCTTTGCGACTCTGAAGGCACAAAATCCAGTCCACATGTGGGAGAACAGTGCAAGCCCCACATTCTGGGGACCGTATGCCAATAGTGGGCGAGGCCAAGCACAAAAGTGAGTGAAGCATCTGATGCAATTTTCTTACCGCTTTGTCTTCCAGCTTTTGCACGAATTCTTCTCCGGGGCTTCCTGTCACTTTCAAGATCTGAGTCAGCTGATCTAAATCTGGCAGGCTAAGTTAAGGCTTATTAAAATAAAGGCTCAAACTTTGGAACGTAAGTGCCAAAGCACCTGCACAAGTTACATTTATATATCTATTTATTAATGCGTTTCTATTTTGTTCTTTCTCCATAGAGGTTTGCCTCCACCACCCTGATTTTATCCTTGCTAGACTAAGAGATGGTGAGACTTTCCCGTTTACTGATTCATAGTGATAACGGTGGCAACAATCTACAACCTTTGGGTAATATGTTGAGTTTCAGAGCCTCAACTTATATCTGAAATATCCAATTCCACCCCCCTCCCCCCGCATTATTGTGCATTTTTATATTATCTTTTCTACAATGGCAACTTTGGGGTGCTTACATTGACACCAACAATAACAGTAATAGCACACAACTTTGATTACAATGCTATACGCATTGTAAGCCTGACTGAACTCAATGAGACTACTCAGAAATGGTGTAGACATGAATAGGATTGTGCTGCTTGCCTCCCTAAGGGAGGGAATTCCACTAATGTAGTGCCACCACCGAGAAGGCTCTATCTCCCATCCCCACATAATCAGCTTCCTCCAGCGGTGGGATTCAGAGAAGAGTGAGCCAGAGGGGCAGTGGGGCATGCTCAGCTGACATGTGGGGAAGCTTTCCTGCGTATCAGCTGAGCAGCCCCACTAAGCCTCCAGATTGTGCAGAGACCCTCCCCAGAGCCTGAAGAGGACATTCTGTTTGCGCTTCGGGGAGGGTCACCTCATGAGCCAGAGGGGAAGCGGGGCTTTGTTGAGGCTGCTCAGGTGCAAGGGAAGCAGCGGTGGTGGCTGTGCTACCCTGCATGTCAGCTGTTAGGTGGGAAGGCTGAGCAGCCTCAACAAAGCCCCTCGACACCTCTGGCTCATGAGACCTTCCCCGGAGGCCAAAGAGGATGTCCTCTTCAGGCTCTGCGATGGGTCTCCTCACAGGCCAGGAGAACTCTCCAGGGTGCTCCCCATTTCCGGGTCCCACTTCCAGGGTCCTGGCACCTTGTGTGTACATGGTCGCACTCAAATAAATTTCACGTAAATGGGGAGTTGCCTGTACCTCCTGCCACAAGGATTCCTATTTCCCATTATTTATATTTTTAGTCCATGCACCTAGAGTATCAGCCTCCATCACACCCTCAACGAATGCATTTAATCCCCCAGCTTCCAACCCCCAACCCTACAGGTCATAGTTAGAGAAGGATACAGTCTTTACCCTTAAACAGAGTTTTCCCAGTCAACATTTCTGCCATGATACAGCCAACAGACCAGATGTCCACTGTTGAGGAGAAGAAACACAGGAGGAGGAGACGTATTTTCCTCACTTTGTAACAAGCAAGCGTGTTTAGAGCTGCCGTGCTTAGGATTTTGCTGCATTGCTCTTGTTTTATTATTTGATAAGCCATCAGCCACCTCCGAAGGTCAGAGAGGTGAGTTAAACAAGGGTTTAAAATAAATAAATAATGCCCCGCAACAATGTTTTGTATGTCCTATTCCTCCTCTGGGGTCTTACTGAATATTTTCACTTCCTCTCTCTTGAAGGAGATGGTGGAGTGTGTGCAGGGATGATTGCAGACAATGACTAGTGCACATTTAACGCAACACAAGCATTTTCTAATAGGGATAGCAGCAGAAGTAGCTGCATCAGAAACACCTGCGCTTATGTGCCATAACTCAGGTTAAGAAGCTACTCACTCTTGTTAGCTTCTCTGAGAATACAGTGCATAGCGGCACACAGTCAACCCCTGAGTTGTGCGGTGGTTGCATTCCTGGCCCCTGCGTGCATCTGGGGGGGGGGCGTGCATAAACCCGCCTCTCCCCGTTATTGCCTTTTTATGGCCTGTTCCGCTCTTGTTCTGCCCTCTTCCAGGTCCAGAACACTAGCTCATGGGCTATATAAGGGGAGAAAATCAGTTTGAGCTGCAATCCTATGCACATTCATTCAGGAATATTCACCACTGCACAGAGTGGGGCTGACTTCTAAGTAAACATGTATGGTATTATTTATTATTTTATTTATTAAATTTGTATACTGCCCTATGCCCGCAGGTCTCAGGGCAGTTCACAATGTAATATAGAGACAATGAGTTGTGCTATCAGGTTTGTACACATTTTAAACAGGTGCATCTTTGAACCAGAGGAGGCAGTGCTTTTTTTCCCCTGGGGGAACGCGGGGGACGCATACCCCTAAACATTTTGTGAATCTAATGGGAGAAGAAGACGAAAATTAGTTTCTTCTCTAGCACAGTGAATCATTAGTTGCATTGCTACCCCCGATGGCAGCCCTTTGTCCATTTCCTGTATTTATTTTTCCTGATTTGAAGTATAAAATGGTGGTTTTCTTGAGTCAAAATGGGAGTACCCCCTAAATACTTTTTTTGGGGGGGGGAGCACTGAGAGGAGGTATAAGGGAATTATATTGTACTTGTTTATCAGGTGGCATTATTATTACTGAAATCTTAAGAGCATGAAAAGCCTTCTAAGGACACTCACATTCTAATGAGAAAAGTTCCCCAGCAGCTGAACAAGGAAATTATTTCACCCACCAGTCTGATTGTAATGCATCCAGTTCAGGATCACTTCTGGGGCTCTGTACCAGCGGGTCACAACATAGCCTGTCATCTCAGAGTCTGCATGCCTTGCCAAGCCAAAGTCCAAGATCTATAGCACACACACACACACACAC
The DNA here is from genome assembly GCF_009819535.1 of Lacerta agilis. Taxonomy (NCBI): domain Eukaryota; kingdom Metazoa; phylum Chordata; class Lepidosauria; order Squamata; family Lacertidae; genus Lacerta; species Lacerta agilis. The sequence continues at coordinate 49,376,284 of NC_046317.1, read as the reverse complement.
GGTGAGATATAATGAAGGAACCACAGAACAGACTCGCCACCCTTCAGGAAAGGGAAGACTTCTTTTCTAGGACTATTCTGCATCACCAGAACACCCTACAATATCACTTGGACACAAATCTCCGTCTGCACTAGAAGCAATATATTCCTATTCATAACAAACATCTTCTCCATCACACATAGAAACTAACAGGATTTCCTTTTCAAGCTGGCAGCATAAAACCAGATCAAAAACTTTTCTCATGAACCTTGCTGAGTCAGTATCTATATTCCAAATGGTTTTCAAACCTAGCTGATATGAATCAGGGGCATGGACCATGGTCAGTCCCTGTTACCATCCCAAAGTCATCTGTCAGTGAAAGAGAGTACCGATGATGGAGAATAATTTTAGGTGCCATTGTGCAACTCTAAAACTGGGGGCTGAAATATTTTTTGTGTATTTGTGATGTACTGTACTATTTTCTTCTTTATTGTTTTATTTGTAAGTGATGTGGTTTTTTTTTTGGTTTTTTCCTTTTCCTTTTTTGAAGTTTTCTTTGTATATCTATGCTGATTACATCAGAATTTCCCTGGATTTGCACTCTGAACCTCTTGCTTCAAGTTCAGCAGCATACATTAACAAATATTCAAAATTGGGTCTCTATCAAATCTGCAATTTTATGTAATCTTTGGGGTAAGTTCCACCGAAATCAGTCAGATGTACTTTCAACTAACCACACATTTGACGTGGTTGCTGATTCAGAAAAAGCACCATCAAACCAATCTTACATGCTACATGCCTCTTACTTTTGAAAAGTATTCCTACCTTTAGTTCACAATCTTCATTGACTGCCAAATTACCAGGCTTCAGATCCTGCAATGCACAGAAAGGCCAGGAAATAAGTCTGCAAGTCAATGTGACAGACACACAAAACACCCAGCTTGGCACATGCTGGTTTGCAAACACCTCCCCCCAATCCATGCCACATGTGGGTGTCCCCATTGGCATGACTCTTGATTTTTGGGCTCAGGCAGAGTGTCCAGGCATGTTGGTGACATCCCTTGTCTTTAAATGAAAATCAATTAATAATAATAATAAATTTTATTTGTATCCCACCCTCCCCAGCCAAAGCTGGGCTCAGAGTGGTGAACATCATATAAATAATACAATATGCATAATACAATATGCAAATAAAATAATATGCAATGAATTAGGCACTTTCAAAAATCAAGATATAATTTTTCAGTTTACACTAGTAACAGCTTTTTCAGATAAGCGACAAAACCAAGAATAACTTGGGAAATGTCAGGTTGTGAAAAGTAAATAGACCCAACTGCCTCAACCCATCTCTAATTGTGTGTATGAAAAACACTAAAAGCCCAATTTCTAGTACAAGCAAAGCTCAGCTCTGGGGCATGCGGTACTCTTAGTAGTGCCCCATGTGAGGAGTGCAGTTGCAGTTGGAGCGAAGCAATCCCTTAGGCCACCCTAAGGCAGAATAGTGGCAGCTCAAATGTGGCCAGGCTGGATGATGGTATTGGTTCTGGGTCTATTGCAACACACTGCTGGAGCAGAACCAGCGACTGTCTTTTCCACATAGCTAAGAGGCTTCTAGGGACAGAGGATAATGTCCCTGGTAGAGGCAGGCAGATATCATTAGGTATCATTTGGTAGTCTTTGGCATATGAATAGGGACTCGCTGGTGTTTTGAGCAAGAACATATGTACATCAAAAGAGAATCTGAAAAGGTTTTGGGCAGAAAAGGTATCATGTGCAGGAGAATGCACTGTAAGCTGTAAGAGAATCTGCTTTAAAGAAAGTTAAGGGACACATACCCTGTGAATGATTCCAGCGGAATGAATATACTGCAATTAAAAAAGAGAAAACACACAAACTTCTGTTTGGTCATTTGTGAACAAGTATTTTCCCACCCAACCCCCAACAGTCAATCATCTGTCAGGATTTTGCACAATGGAAAATGTCCCTTGCTATTCTCTTATAACAGTGATGGCCAACCAGTAGGTCTCCAGAGGTTATTTGGACATCAGCCTTAAGCAGCATGACCAATGATCAGAGTCTGGAATGATGGGAGTTGTAGTCCAGCAACATTTAGAGGGCCACAAGTTTTCCATCGCTGACTTACAATTGGGATGGGAATTAAGTTGCCCCCAGTGGCTCTGAGATAAATCAAAACAGTCTGCTTAGTTTCTACCAAACTGAAATGGTGAGCTATGAAACTCGGCTGCTATATACTAGACTTTCACTAAGCCTCTTATAATCACACACACGACCAACCTCTATGTCCTAAAAAACAATAACCAATGTACCTTATTCCACTTGCTAAGTTATCAACTAGAACATGGGGAGACTGAAAGGTTATGAACTCTTAAAATGAGCAGACTTGTAGAGGCATTCATTTTATAAATGTAGGAATTTGCAAGCTAGTTTGTCCAGTATAACAGAATCTACTTTTTAGGCCAGAAGACAGACACAAAGGAAAATTCAGCAGGAAAAAAAATCCTACTCTGAGTCTTCTCCAAACCCTTACCTTCAACCCTTTCAACACCTGGTAGGTTAGATACTGGATCTTCTCTTCACTGAACTGATGTCCCATTATCTTTTGTAAATCTGTCCGCATGTATGGCATCACCAGGTAGCTATAAGACAGTAAAACAATTCCCTGAATCTCAAAGAAAGACTGTCACGGATATACTAAGACCCTGCATTTCTGAGAACTATCCTCTATTTCAGGATCAGAAATGACAACATCACAGTGAGAAAGACAGGAGTGCTACATAATCTGTTTTTAATACTACTTTAAAGATTTTTAAAACGTTAAGTGGTTTATATATGCTTTTCAATAAAATAAAAACAGCAATGAAGAAATAACATTCTGTGCCCAGAAAAAGCTGAATTCTGCAACTTGTATATAAATTATGGAAATTAAGCAAATCAGTACATATTGGCTTCTTTTCAGAGTATACACAAGCAATGGTTTAGATTCAGTCACTGACTTCAGGAGAAATAGAATCAGGCTGAATTCAGCTGATTTTTGTAGTACCAGGCAACAGACTAACACATTATACCAGAAGCAAACCCTACAGTAGACCTTTGCAGCATTTTATGGAAGGAAGTACAAACTTACAAGTCTTGGAATCCGTCAAAGGTCATAGCTGAAGTAAAGACATCAAGTAACCCAATGACCTGCAGTAAAAGGGGACATGGAATTTAATATTATTAAGGGCACACTGTAGAAGAGCAGTTCTGTGCCCCACCAGAAGCAAAGCCATGGTTCAATGTCAGTTCAAGCATTGGGTGGAAACCTAGATTTTATACTATATGCTGTACAGTATTCATGCAAGTCCCAAATCTAGGGACTAACGCCAGGAATAGTAAAGAATGTATATTTTCAGATGCTAGAATACTAATACTGCAAAACTTGCAAAAGGGATTGGACCGTGCCCAACAGCCGAAACTTTCCTGAAGCTGAGAAAACAGGAGTTACTCGCATTATTAGAATATCACCAGCATAGCTGATTGCCAATGTTTACCATTTTGGGGAACAGAGTATGAACTTGCACCCCGCCCCCCACCAGAGTGTGAATTCTGAAGGAAAGCAGATTTTCATCTCTGCATTGTGTGCAATCCAGAAGTGGGATATTGCAATTTCCCTGTCCTCTTCATTTGGTATACAGTGGACGCTCGGGTTGCGAACGTGATCCATGCGTTCGCAACCCCCAGTGCTGTGTCTGCGCACGCGCGTGATGCAATTTGGTCTTCTGCGCATGCGCAAAGTGCAATTTAGTGCTTCTGCACATATGCGAACACCAAAACCCGGAAGTAATCTGTTCCAGGTTCGGCGCGTCTGTAACCCCAAAATGTGTAACCCGCAGCAATCGCAACCTGAGCCAAATGGAATCTGTTCCAGAAGTCTGTTCGACTTCCAAAACGTTCGACTTCCAAGGTGCGGCTACTGATTGGCTGCAGGAGCTTTCTGCAGCCAATCAGAAGCTGTGGAAGCCCTGCCGGACGTTCGGCTTCCAAAAGAACGTTCACAAACCAGAACACTCACTTCCGGGTTTGCAGCATTCAGGAGCCAAAACATTCGACTGCTAAGGCATTTGTCAAGCAAGGTACGACTGTACTAGAGATCCTAAGCAGATCTGAAGAAGAGTGCATTTAACTGGCACAGGCCATGCTACTCTTTTTTGCCCACTTGAACTAAGTGCATCAGATATTTGGAAGAGAAGCAAAGGGAAAAGGGCTCAGGGGTGGAGATTTATTAGATGTCACCTATTGTCAGCTCTTGCTCTTTTACCCTCATCCTCTACATTGTCTATAAGGACTAGGGCATATCAGTTGCTCCACCCCTCTGCATGAAGATTTTGCCAAAGTGTAATGTGGTTAGTACAGTGGCAAAGTTTAATACAGGGATGAAGAACATGTGGCCATCCAGAGTTCCCTGTGAAGAGGGACTGATGGTTAAACCACTCTTGAGAATTGTAGCTCTGGCTGGGGAATAGGGGTCTCCTAACAACTCGCAGCACCCTTGAGAAACTACAGCTCCCAGAATTCTTTTGGGGAATCCATGACTGTTCAAAGCAGCATGATACTGCTTTTACATGCATAGTGTGAATGTGGCTAAAATCTGTTGGGCATGCAAATTCTGACACTGCATACTTGGTCAGATTTTGTTTTGACTACCAAAACTTGGGTGGAGCTAGATTCCGATATTCAATTCCATCTTCCATCCAGGACTGTGCATGAAAGACATAGACAATTGTGTGTAAGCAAGCAAAGGGAAGGAGTTACTCACATTCTCATGCTGCATGTGTTTCAGCAGCGTCAGTTCACGATAGGCTCGCTTGGCAAAGATCTCAGACTGGAATGGGCGGCAGAGCTTCTTAATCGCCACTTTCTCCCCGGTCTTCTTATCTATTGCTGAGCTGTGGCAAATAAGGCAGGAGAAATCCAGAAGGATATGAAGTTGGAGTACTATGAGAGCTTCCGCGTGTTTACTTGAAAGTATGGGTGGGCAAATCCATCAGTACTGGTTTCTCATTTTCCCAGACTTAAGTTTAGTTCATTTCTTCAGTTCGGCATTAGTCTGAGATTTTGTTTTCTTTAAAGTCCTCACAAAAATTCACCAGCAATTTAGTGGACATTTCTCATAATAAACACATTTTTGTAAGCCGTTACCACTATCATGCACATTTATGCAAGCAATTTTCTCTAGTACATATTTTATGTTATTTTCACTAATATATGTATTTTTGTACACTTTGTTTGGTTGGAGGCCTGCACCCTAAAATTTGGAGAAGTGTGAATTTTGAAGAACAAAATTCAAAGCTGCATTTCAGCTTTGAGTATTATTGCAAGAAGTGTGGATTTTAAGTAGATTTGCATAAAAATTCAAACCACATCAATTTTCTTCCCAATCTCTATAAAGTGGGTTTAGGATTGTGTCCCTGTATCTGTCAGCTGAGGATAACATTTCATGCATATCAAAAGCTTATGCCACAATAAAGCTGCTGGTCTGTAAGATGCCATGGGACACTTTTTCTGTTTTTAATATAACGAAGTAACCCATCTTTGTCTCTGAAAGTTCATGTGCACATTGTATGTGCATTTTTATTGAAGTGTTTGTGTTCTCTGCTCTGGTTCTAATGTTGTTTTTATTGTTATTCTGTATCTTTATTTATCATAATAATCATAACATTAAAAAAATATTGGGAATCTATCAGTGGAAAGGTTGGGATACAATTTTAAGAAAGTGTTTTTTTTACAAAGCAATATGTGAATGAGTATGGGAAAAAGAGATATACCAACAATGTTCCATGTCAACTAATTACAGTGGTACCTCGGGTTATGTCCGCTTCGGGTTGTGTTTTTTCACGTTAGGAACCCTGCAAACCCAGAAGTGAATTTCGCCATGCGGACGCTTCTGCGTACGTCTGCGCGTTCTGTGCAATCCGCGCATGCGCAGAAGTGCGATATCGCGCTTTGTGCATGTGCAAAATGGACACTCAGGTTACGTACTTTTCGGGGTGCAAATGGCACCCCAGAACAGATTGGGTATGTAACCCGAGGTACCACTGTATTGTCCCCCAAATGCAGGAAGGATTCAATAAGCCAATGAGCCAGCCATGCTCTATCCCTCTCTAACCATTACTGAAGGCTGATGTGATACTTTTTGCAATCTTGCAGCTAAGTGCTAGAGCAAAGTCACTTGGTTGAGGCTACAGTTCCATAATCACTTTCCTGGGAGTAAACCTCACTGCTGCCAGTCTGACCCCCCAAAAGGTACTCCAGAGCGGGGAGGGTCCTCTCCAGAATAAGGTGGCATGGTAGTTGTGCTATTTCATTCAGTTTGGATTTCTCAGCCCTCACAGTAGCAATGCTACTTGGGACTCATCCATTTTGTACTCAGCAATCCTAATGACTAAGTAGACTTGGAACTTGAGTTACAAAGGTTTTAATATTATTCCCTTTTATTTTTTAATCAACACAGACAATTGCCTATAAGCAATCTGAGTCTATACATTCAATGCTTTTTTGTGTGTATGCAGCCATAGGACTCTGCCTGTAGAATTGTCCTGTGCCTGCAAAATATTGCACCAGACATTGCTCACAGCAAGTCAGCACATGATTAACTAGGTTATCATGTGGCAATTGCTATCGTTATGCAAATACCATGAATCCACCCTTGGTTACAGCCTGCTTATTAACCAGTACAGCAGAAATGCAAAAATACCAGACACAAATTCATTCCACCTGATGAGTACGGTATATGTGATAAAAGGATGGCTGTCCTTTGCAGGCATTCTTGGGCTCTAGGAAGTTGTAGCAGCAGCTGAACTCCAAGAAATCTGTCCCTTTCAGCAGCCTGCTCTGATATTTTAAACATGTTCTGCCTCTGCTGTCAAAGCCATTATGCCTTTGGATACCAGCTGCTTTGAGAGAATAGTCTTGTGTTTGGTCCTGCATGTGGTTTCCCCACAGGCATCTGGTCAGCCACTGTGGCAACAGGATGCTGGGCTACATGGGCCATTGGGATTGGAATGGCCTGATCCAGCAGACTCGTCTTATATTATTTTTAAGAGCCAAAAACCTTTCAATCTCTTAAATAAAAACCCTTCCCCAATTTGCTGAGATGGCAACAGTATTGTTGTGAGTTTGGGGGGGGGGGGGTCAGCCTGCATGATGTCCAAGACTCTTGTGATTCTTGGGGTCCTGGATCCAGCAAGGGTTAAAAATTTAATGGACGATTTATGTCTCAGGACCCATTCCAAGGTATAGGAGGTACGCTTGCCTTGAAGCCACCACCAAATATGGCTCCAAAACCTGCACGATGCATATTTCCAAACATGTATTTGTTTTAGTCACCTATATTTTTTAATATGCTTTGGCTATCTTATGTGTCCACCTTTTAAATAAGTAACATGGAAAGAGTCTGACTTCACACCATTCTTTACTGACTGCGAGTTCTGCCCTGCTCAAAGTTCTGGGGGTAAATCATCATGCATTCTAATTGCCGGGCATGGTTTTTAATACGCTCCCTACCATTAGGCAAAGTGAGGCAGCTGCCTCAAGTGACAAATGGTGAAGGGCAGCAGCTCAAAAATGCATGCATAAACTAATAATATATATATATTCGTATACATACACATGAACATACATAAGCATATGCTTAAGAATGTAAGAAGAGCCTACTGCATCAAGCCAGTGGCTCATCTCGTCCTGCATGATGTTCTTACAGTAGCCAGCAAAATGCCTCGGTCCGTGGAGGGAGAACATAGCCATAAAGGTTAGTAGCCACTGGTGACTTTATCCTCCATATATTTATCTAATCCTCTTTTAGAGCCACTTAACTGTGCCCTGAAACAAATATTCAGTTTCTGCCCTGTCTCTGCCCCCTCATTTAATCTTTATTGATTTTAAATATTGCATCCATTCATAGAATCATAGAGTTGGAAGAGACCACAAGGGCCATCCAGTCCAACCCCCTGCCAAGCATTCACTACAAAAAGAACAAAGAAAATCAAATACAAAGAAAATGTTACATATAAAATAAAGTTATTCCGTACACTGAGACATCCGTCTTCCTCGGCATGGGTCTTTCATTTCCTTGTTGACTGCATATTGTATCACATTTAACTTCTCATAAATTATCTATAATCTTTGTAGCATATGACACTGCAGAAGTTAATCAAAGCATGTCAAAGATTTCATATGTGAACAATGTTGTTTTAAATATAATCTGTATATATCCCATTCTTTGTTAAACTTTTGGTTTGTCTGGTTCCTAATTTTTCCTGTCATCTTTGCCAATTCTACATAGTCAAATAATTTCGCCCGCCATTCCATTTTAGTTGGTAGTTTTGGCCCTGTCTCAGTTCTTTGGTATTTGGAATGGGTGGCATATTTTTGGTCATATAAGAATTCGAGGTGAGTGGCCTTGCAATGTAGATCAGCCTTTGATAACTGGATTCCCTCTAGCACTTTTGGGCTACAATTCCCATCATTCCTAGCCACTAGGCAGCATGTGTGTTGCTGTCCAAAGTATCTGGAGAACAACCAGTTGCTGTATAGGCTGATGTAAATTACATTTGGTTGACTATATTTGGTCTATCTACTTCCTGGTCTGAAATAAAGCATGCCAGTTCTGTGTCTGCTCAGGGGCGCAGTGCACCTTGACGGTGGTGCTGGGTGGGTAAGTGGGCGCCATTTTCTGTTTTCCCCCAGGCAGCAAAATGTCTTGGGACCAGCCTTGGTCATTGGCTATGCATCTCTACTGGCAAAGCTGCTGGCAGTCCAGATCCCTGTCTGTACCTGCCATATCTGAAATGTCTTCCTCCGATGTGGAAACTCTCAGTTTGCACTGGTGCTTTATGAACCAAGGCACGAAACACCTGAAATATTAACAACAAGGGGCCTTGCAGGAAGTGAAGCAATGGAACATTAAGGAGCCTTCCCCACGTCTAGCTCGTTCGAGCTGATCTGTTGACACTTGGAATGGCGCAGGCTATGGCCGGAAGGAAGCAAGGTACCTTTACCACGATGCAAATCGCTTTCACTCCATAATGGAGGAGAGTGAAGGACCTCCTCTTGACTCCTCCCAAGAATCCAGGCTTCCAGTGTCCTTTACCCCAGTCTCTCTCTCTCTCCCACCCCACCCCACCCCCTGCCGCCATCTGCCAAGGGACCTGGGGTTCATAAAAAAAAGCCACTCACCAGACAGAGCCATAAGCTCCAGAGCCCACGGGGCTGAGAGAAGTGTATCTCCTAGGAAGCTCCCAGACGGTCTTGTTTATTTCTTGCTTGTAGAAGCCTCTTCTCCTGGGGAAGCTCATCTCCTGTGTGTCTGGAGTGGAACCCTCCAGTGCTCAGGGCCCCCAAGAGGAGATTCAAAGCCAAATCCGGAATCTCCCCACCTTGAAAGCTCCTCTAGGAAAAGGAATACCTGTGGGTTTCCGTCTCAGCTGCTATTGTTGTGCTCAATGAGCCACATTTCCCTCCTCCTCTGCCCACACACCAGCCCAGGAAGGAGGCATCAGGTTTCAAATTAGACACACCTCTTTCCCGGTACTTTCAGAGGACTCACCTTTTCTACCTTAAAGGTAGCCAGCTGTAGAGACAACAACCATGTTTGGCTATTAGGTTTTTACTGCTGCAATTAAACACTTTCCTCGTGTCCCTGATTGCTGGTTTCCATAGAGGGTAAAGCGGAGGGAAAGAAAGAGCTAGAGAAGGCATGGTGTAGATCAGACTTTGTCCTTGGCTGGAAAATTATGGATGCAAAGGAATAAAAAGATCTTAGAACAGCCGTCAAAATTCCAGCTGGTTGAGTCCAGCTGCCATATATATATAAAATGTGGGGGTGGGGGCGTGTATTTCTTAACTGCCCTTCACAATAAGAGCACAGAGTGGGTTACAACAATAAAATACACACTTACACACAATTAAAACTGATACAACTGTAAAAGAAAAGTGTTGTTGTTGGTTGTTTTTTTAAAGCAGAATCATGCACATATACCAGTATATAACAATTAAAAGTGGTTCCAGATACAGAGGTACCTCAGGTTACAGACGCTTCAGGTTACAGACTCCGCTAACCCAGAAATAGTACCTCGGGTTAAGAACTTTGCCTCAGGATGAGAACAGAAATCGCGCAGTGGCGGCGCGGCGGCAGTGGAAGGCCCCATTAGCTAAAGTGGTACCTCAGGTTAAGAACAGTTTCAGGTTAAGAACGGACCTCCGGAACTAATTAAGTTCTTAACCCGAGGTACCACTGTATAAAAATGAAAACAGATCAAAATAGTTCCAGTACTGATGCAGACTGGGCAAAAGAGCTTCACGTAAAAGGCTTGTCTATCCCATGGCTTCCTTCAATCCCATGGCTTCCCATGGCTTCCTTCCTAGGCAGAGGGCCTTCTCGGTAGTGGCGCCCGCCCTGTGGAACGCCCTCCCATCACAGGTCAAGGAGATAAACAACTACCTGACATTCAGAAAATACCTGAAGGCAGCCCTTTTCAGGGAAGTTTTTAATGTGTGATATTTTTGTATCTGATTTTTGTTGGAAGCCGCCCAGAGTGGCTGGGGAAATCCAGCCAGATGGGCGGGGTACAAATAATAAATATTATTATTATTATTATTACTATTATTATTATTCAATCGGCAAGGAAGTGTAAAGGAAGCTTAGAGCTTTTGTTTCACAAAATGCTATTGAAAATGTTGGCCGACTCATTGGAAACATTCAGAGGCAAAACCAAAAGGCCATATCCTGCATTTTAAGATGAAGTTTGAGAAACAAGACAAACCTTGTTGGGGTGATAATTATTGCCTTGAAAGTGATGCTTTTCTCAAATGGTTGGGTAGCAGCAATAGTGTGGGGTTATTGTCATCATGTCTTTCTAGAGGCATCACTGTGTGAAACAGAATTTATATCATGGGTGGCTTATCTGCATCCCATTGTCCATATCCAGCCACCAAGTGTTCTTAGCTTGGCTGTTCAAGACCCACCAGGATTTGGCAAATAGGTGGGGCATTTTTATTATTTTTTAACCCAAACTAAATTGCACTACACACCGGTTGAGCTTGGGTTGTTGTGCTTGTCCCCCAGCAACTTTAGAATTTTTTTTTCACCAAAAGAATTTATTGGATTTTAATAACGAAAATACACAAAACACAAATACATACACTACAAAAACCACACAAAATACACACAAACAAAACAGTTATTTACTCATCCTTATCCTCTTTATAATCCTAAACTTGGGACTTCCTCACATCCTCTCTTTTGCGTTCATTTCTAATCTTCTTTAGTAACTTTGTAACATTGTAAAATCTACTTTCTTACATCTAATCTTAGTCTTACAATTATAATCCACATATCTTAAATCCTAAATCTTATTCTTATCAAATAAAACATCAAATTCCACATCTCCACTTCTTTTATCCTCTCTTCACTTAACTTTGTTATGCTGTAGCCTATATTTCATCATATATTTAGAATTTTTATTGACGGTGCCAGCAGCCACAGCCCTGTCCTTGGCCTGCTACTTGCTGTATCCTCATTGTCAAGTGCTTCTGCAACACTGAGCTATCTTCCTATTTCCTGGTGGGCTAATGCACTATTTGGCAGAAATTGGTTCTCTTTCCTCCTGTCCTCTGGGCAAAGGTTTGGCAAAGCTGCCACTATTGCAGCTCTCAATGAAAAGTACTGGTGGCATGGCAAATTATCTGGACAAATTTTCACCACTGCTGCCGAGAAGGACGAGTGTGTGAGAAGTGTGTTTGTGAGAGAATAGGAAAGGCATGTGGTCTGTAGCTAAGATGTAAATGTGGGCTGTGCAAGCTGGGCTGGGTGTGGGGCAAGTGTTTGCCAAGCGCCCAGAGCTGGGCTCCTCACTGCCAGGAGGTGCGGCCTTCCGCCTCAATGCCATCTGCAAGGCCTTTAAGGAAGCCAGAGTCCTGCAAGGCTGCCACTGTCTCCACGAACCCAGCCCACCTGCTTCCTGATGAGCTGGCTGTATAGCAGTGGTGGGTGCAGTGGCAGCCCAGCAGCTTTCTACAGCTGTGCCACCATGGGAGGACAACGAAGCGGTGCCACTGGAGCTGGCAATGCCAAAGGGCTTGCCACCATGGGCATGGGAGAAAAGGCACGCCCTCCTCACACGCTTGATTTAGAAGCCAAGATTTTATTTAATTGCCGGTACTGTGTAACAATGAGTACCACCAGAAAACAAAGCACTGGTGTGTTTAGAAAGAAAGATGCATGTGCATGGTGAGTGGCAATATGTGCACTTTAGAGTGTGTTGGGCAGTCACATTCCTTTTGGATTTATCTACACTGGCACGCACTCCTTGGAAAAGGTATGGGTAGGCAATGGTGATCATATGGCTTGAAGACTGAAAAAGATTCACCACCTCTGGCCTAGATGAACCCATGGTTTCATCCAGCAGGGCTCTTATATTCTTAAATATATTTTTCTCTGATCAGTGTGCAGCTTTGCAAGTTATGGATCTCATTTCCGGATACAATGAGGAAGTGTTGACTTTCAGTGGGCAGGCTGGGGAACAGGACAAAGATAGGTTAGCAATAAAACCACTTGTAGGTCTAAGATGACAAATCACCTGCCTGTGGCACAACCAGCAGCTGCTTACAAAGTTAATCATTAGGTTCACCCAACAGTCATGTGTAAATAAACAGCAGGGATCTGAGAGATGATTGCAAACAGAGTTCATTTATACCAGTTATCCAGGAACAATTCTATAGCTCACTTCGTAGTCCGGTCAGTGGATTACAGCTCTAGTTTTACCTTCTAGTTCCCTTGTAGGATGGAGACTGAGGGAGACTTCACATTTTTTAAGTAAATGATAGCCGTAATTGGACAACTAACCAACAGATTGGCTTGTTGCCTCCCTGCTTGTCTACTATGGTTGGGTAATTTACTTGAGCTATTTACCACAAGCCATTCCCATTCCATTGATCACATCATCACATGCTGATTGCAGGCACTTGTAATTAGCTGGATAAATGAATGCATTATGAGTGGTCAGAGGGTTGATCACAGTGAAAAAATGTGGATCTGTGGCTAATAGGCTCATGCAAGGAATGGCGATTATGGACAAGTTTGTCATGCTTGTGAACTGCTTTCATCCCTCTGCTCAGGGAGACACCTTGTGCTCAAATTAGCCTGAGTACGTCAAACATTTTAGAAGGCTGCAAGAGTGCTATTACAGTGCGTATCTACAAATTATGCCCCAGAAGACAGGCAAATCTCACTCTGTCTGGGCACTGCTAGACAATGCAAGAGTACTTTGAAGACCCAGCCATATTACATATGGCTTTCACAACACTATTTTTGTATGCATATTTGAGGTCTTTGTAAATACTTTAAAGGATAATTTTAAAAGGTGATCACAATTACAGCCACATTTTCAATTGACTTTCAATGTATTGTGGAGATTTAGGTGTTCAGTAGCCACACTTCACTCAGGCTTGTATCCATTACAGCAGTATGGATGCATCTCTTTAGCACAAAGATTTCTGCTTGTGGAACAGGATTTCCCTCTTCTAGTCCCACTGCCTGCTTCCCAAATCTGCTCTGTAATATTGGGGGTACCCCCAGAACAGATTTATGGGGTGCCTGGGGAGAAGGATGATTGGGGGCAGGGCGGGTGAGTCACTTTGTGCAGGCATCCTTGCACTGTTTGGATGCTTATTTAGAACTGCAGTGGTACAAGCCAGTGTTTTTTGGGATTGTCAAACAAATCCAACACAGAAAATATTACATAGTTCAGACACAAATATTTGGCTTTGAATCTCTGCTGAAATCAGTCTATTTAATTGTCATTATGTTTTCATTTAAAACACACACAGATAAATTCAATTATTGTGGCACCCTAATAGTATTTATTTTGAAATTCATTTTGTTAGTTTAGGGCCAGTTCTCCAATCTGTTAAATTCATATTGAATGTCAGTTTTGTCTTCTGCAGCCTTAACTACCCCTCCCAGTTTGGTGGGATCTGCAAATCTGAGGAGCATCCCCTCAATTCCTTCATCCAAGTTGTTTATAAAAACAACTATCGGCCCAGGACTGAACCCTGCGGCATCCTACTTTTCACTTTTTTCCAGGATGACGAACCATTAGAAGGAAGCCTCAACATTCTGGAATGCAAATAGCCGATTAGATTTCTGGAGATTAATGTAGAGAATTGGCTTAAAGACTACTACAGAGGTGGTGAACCTCAAGCTTGGGTCTAAATGTGGTCCTCAGGGCATCCCTACCTGACCTTAGGGACTCTTTGTCACCATAGCCATCAGTCCTGTTTTGCATCCTCCTTGAGCGTTTTTACCTGGCTATAATTTATCCCTGAATGCTCTTGCTTGTCTGAATTGAGAATAGTGTGTAGAAACAATTATACAAAAGGTAAAGATAATCACCTCACTGACAACTCCAGCTTAATAATAGCTCTATAGCTAAGGGATTCCCACCATCTTATCCCAAAAGGAAGCATACTCTTTTGTCCTGGTCTAACTGAATATTTTACAGGCACCAGTTTACATTTCAGCCAGGTTTACAAGAAAGTGCAGGCAGATGTTATTTCCTCTGATCTGTTCTTTTCACTACCTACTTCACACTAATATATTTAAAATATATCTGTTCCAGCACAATGAATGCATGTCTGCAAAATGTGAAGGATTAAGAATGACTTATAACTTTACAAGCACAGCTTCTTGCAGTGTGGCCATGGAAGATGTAATTCCAGCTTCTTCAGACTTATGAAGCTCATTTTCAGAGTTGACAAACTCAAATGGATACAAACCAGGGGTTCCTTAAAAACCATTCCTTACTTACAGTCTGTGCTTTCAAGAGTCTAGTCATAACATTATTGAAATGTGATGATGAGTAATTGGTCTTTGGTATCTTGTTTACAAATTTGAACAGGCTTAGTTTGATTATTTTATTCAAGAGAGTAATTGGGTTGGGGGGCATTTAAAAAGGCAACACAACCACCCAGTTAAGATTTTTTTCCTTGCTTTTTACACATAGTGCTATGATGAACTGTAAGACATTACTGCATCATATCCATTGCCTCAATGAATGAATCACCTTAATTACAGACACACATTAATTTACAACCACCACCGCCAGTCCATTAAGTTTGAAAAATAGGTTTATTTTAAACCAGTGGCATTGTGTGATATCCTATATGGCATAACCAGTTAGAGCAAAGTTCCTGGATACAAACAAATTTGCAGAAATTATCTTTTAATGTATGTACTTTCTGTCCAGAGTTGAGGCAGTAGAACAGCACCACACTAAATGACAGGGAGTGCTCTCCACAGGGGCTCCCACATAGACTCTCAACTTCTGAGATATTCCCACTCACACATATAGCTATAAGTTTTTAAATTCTTTTTATAGCATTTCTGCATGAAAGTCACACGGTAGCATCTACACATAAAACGACTGATAAAAATAATCTTCCTGTTATGTTTTACAGAATATATCTACATTTCCATCTGAATACCGAGACTGCAGGTCCAGCAGAGGGAGTTTACTTTGTTTGGTCTTAAGATGGCCTCCAAACCAGAAGCATGAAGCAGCACTGCTCTCTAGACCCCAAGCCTCTCTACAGAGGGTATGACCTGAAGGGAGATCACTAGAAAGGAAGGAACTGATGGCTTTATTATCCACATGCCATCTTATTTCTTTTTCTTTTTTGGCGGCTTCTCTGTACAAAAGGGATAAATACATTAAAATCCCAGATCCATTAGGAAAAACAAAAATACTGCAAAGCTTCACTCTTTCAGAGACAGACGTACAATCCATGCATGATACCTGCATTATATAAATTTCAGAAAATACTTTAAAAATAGGACCTCAGATGCCCAGAATACCTGATGAACACAAAATACTTGAAGTGATGCCCCCCACTTAGTCCCTAAATAGGGCAATCTCATCATTACTTGATTTCTATCATATATGAATACAGTGAACTGAATCTTGTGTTCAGGCACACACAAACTGACAAATGAACTCATTTTTAAAGCCACAAAAGGAAGATCCAAGAAAGGTGCATGTTCACTTGCCCCTTTTCATCCAAAAAGTGCCCAAAATGTCAACCCATGAGTTGAACAAGAATAGATGGATTCTGCAATTGTATATGGCTCTGACCATGGTAGTGAATACAGTAATCAGCTGAATACCAACCCAGTGCCTCCTCCAGATAACACAAAGAAGCCTACATGCACACACAGCTACAACATGCAAAACACTCTGTCTTAAGATGATTTACAAAATGAACAGGCAGCACGACAGAGCTACTGCTGGGCATCTCAGAGTTGGGCAGGGGAGGGAGAGAATACCAAAAATGAGAGGTGCACCCTATTTTTGGTAGATTTGTATCCTGGCCAAAGCAGCCAGTAATACATGGGTATTCTGTGGCCCACACCCTAGGAAGCAGCAAGCTCCGAATCCCACTGTTAAGAGAACACTAACCCAGATTCCAATTTCTCCTCAGTCATTTAAGGCACACACTTTTTTTTTTTTACACTGGTCCAGACAAAATATTCCCAACAGGTAGCCAGTCATTCATGGGCCCATCCTTCCTGCTGAACAGAATACTGGGAAGAGGCTACAGGTGTAAAGCAGCTGCATGGCATGGAATGGAAAGACATCCCTCACCCTATTTTCTCTTATCTTAGAAAGCAGAGGGCACAGTTCAAGTAAAAGTTCAGCTTCCATCATCTTAAGTCTCTTCTTGATAGGAAAGCCATTTAATGGCAAGAATTGCTACTGAGAATTTGAAATCTCAGCTTCCCTGCATAATATCTGCCTTGCCATATAAGCAATGAAAGCTGGTTACCAACTGTAAAGGCTAAAGAGCAAACAAACAGGTCTTCAGAAGCATGTCCCAGGCTGTATACAAAAATACAAGAGAACATGCAGCATTATTTATACAGTTACTGTATAAATACTCTCCCTCCCACCCCCATTCAACACACACACACACGAAATACACACAAAACCCTTCCACCAAGGAGAATCTTCACGGCAAGAGGCACTTGAATGATATGTGGAGAATCCCTATGAAAAAGGCCTTCCCCTCACAGTGATATGGGACAAAGAGAGAGAAATAGATTCTCAAGACTCCATCTCCTCTTGATCAAGCGGTGGTGGCACAAAGCTAACTACTTCATCATAGGTTAGGCCTGGTGGAGAAAAAGAGAAAGACACATTGACTTTAGTGCAACCGGTGGGTAACAGTTCCTCCCCTACAAGATAATGAATCACTCCTAGTTAATTCAATCCTCAGAGTCAACGAAGATTGTTGAACTAAAATTAGGTACTAGCTGTTTCCAGATTTGCACACTGGATTCACATAATTATAGGCCAGACCTGAATCTACTTTCTGGACCGCAGCGATGGCCAAACTTGGCCCTCCAGCTGTTTTGGGACTACAATTCGCATCACCCCTGACCACTGGTCCTGTTAGCTACGGATGATGGGAGTTGTAGTCTCAAAACAGCTGGAGGACCAAGTTTGGCCATCACTGTGCTGGAGCAAGGTGACAGAACACATGGCAGCTGCTAACCAGGTTCTGTCATGTATACAAACTATTGTGGGGATTTGAAGTGCCTCAAATCCTAATGAAGCAGTAGAATCCCCATTTAGAATCTGCAATGAGGTGGATTGGGCCAATAAGCAAATTCAGTACAGATAAACTTACTGTTTTTGTGAGCAGCAGTTTCATGTAACACTATGCAGAAACTGAGGAGAACATTGTGTTAAAGACTTCACCCCTCATGAACTGCACACCTCCATTTTGGCAACGGTTGGGCAGGAGATGAGAAACATTGGATGTGTCCCAACTCCGCCCCCCCTTCAGAGCAAGGGCTCCCCTCACTCCAGTTTGATTGTGACATCATGTATCCAGTTCTGATTAACTGCATATTATGCTGCCTACATTATTCCCTACAGAATCATTCAATCTGACAGAAGCCCCACTTCTTCAGTTTTAAAGGCAAATATGTTGTAAATTGTAGAAAGCACTATTGACAATGAACAGCACATGGGAATAAGAAGGGTTTTGTGAACCCCCACCAATTAGGTTCAGGCCTAATTTGACAACAAATTCAAAGGACTGTATTTTTATTCTTTTTACAAAATATCACCAGGACTGAGCTATTTCTCCCACTGCCCCTGCCTGCTCTATTCAGAAGTAATACTGAGTTGCATATTTTATCACCTCCTGTCAAGTTTTGTTTTCACTATATGAGCATACAATAATAGTATTTTGTGAATGACTTGTCTTACCAAATCAGTCTCCCAGAAAACTTACTTTTCCATTCTTCAATGTCAAGTTCTCTGCTTTCGAAGGATTGATCATAGGGATCTGCCACTGGCTCATCATCTGGGTCATGATACTGTGTAAAATAGGCATGAGCCAATGCTTCAGCAGCAGTGATTCGTTTATCTGTGTCCAGCACCAGCATCTTCTCCAGCAAGTCTACAGCTTCAGGGGTCAAGGGATGAGGAGAGAGAATTATTGTACAACAGTTCTTAAAAAGTCCCACCTAAAGCTGTAGGGCAGGGAACCTGTGGCCCTTCAGATGTTGCTAGACTACCACCCCCATCATCCCTGACCATTGGCCATAATGGCTGGGACGAATGGAAGTCAGGAGTCCAACAACATCAAGAGGGCCAAAAGTTCCCCATCCCAACTATAGTAGATAAGGATTCAGTCCCAGCAGTCCAAGGAATATTATAATTTCACAATGGAGAGTAATTTATGGTTCAAACTGTACTTGGGAGTATTACTTTAAAATATACCCCAAGTGGTATGCAATCAATACCTGCTTTGCAAGTAGCACCTGCAAGAAAACAAATCTGAGTGGACAGCTTTGGATTCCTCTTCAGATAGGAAGCTACAAGTAGTATTTAACAAACAAACACTTGGTTGTATTATCTCTTGAAGCAAAATTTACATATAAAGCAAGATTTTCAATAAGATGCAGAGTTGAACTTAATGAACTCGGATAACTCATTCAGTAGAGCAGGAGACTCTTAATCTCAGGATTGCAGGCTTGAGCCTCACATTGACTTTGTTGAGAAAGGCAGTCCATAAATATTTTAAATAAATAGTTATTTCACCTCTTGGACAAAGAGCACTACTTTAAAACATCAGTCTGTCTTGAGAGACATTAAACATCTCAATGTTTGCATGTTGGATTCTCTACTGTAATGGAACTGCTGATAAGTCTTACCCAAGGGGTTGGCACCAATAAATACATTTTCAAAATTCATCTTCGGCATGTAAGACAAAGACTGTATGTAGTTTCTTGCCTGGAGAAAAAGAAAAACGTTTTGTTAAGGTTGTGCCTCCTAACATTCCTGCGGGTGTCTACTTTTTCCTGCTTGAGCTTAATCAGCATTTATCTTATCCCCATCCCCTTCTCATCCAGACTGACCACAGCGACAGAGATACAATTAACAAGTGTTGGAACTAGGGCACTTTGAGTTGTAAGGCTGGAAGAACATTGCTTGTTATGTACTGAAGTTTGCTGCAAGTGAGGAAAAGTTCCTGGAGGTCAGCAGTGGCATCCATGTGTCTTTATGTAGTTGAGCACTAACCAAATACAAATGTTATTTCTGCAACTAACTAGAAAAGAGTCCCATTTGAACTGGATAATTACAATCTGTTGACTACTTAATTAGAAAGTTTCAGCAAATTTGGTTCTCTTTTGTGGATTTTCATTACTTGTTATTAAAAGACCCAAAGTATAGTAGCACATATTTAAATATCCTAGTTACAATAAAGGGAAGCCTTCTATCAGCTTAGGAAAGTTCACCAGTTGTGGCTCTATGCAGAGAAGCAGATATTGCCTCACTTAGATGTTCTGACAACCTCCAAATTAGACTATCATAATGTGCTCTGGACAGAGGGATGCAGGTGGCGCTGTGGTCTAAACCACTGAGTATCTTGGGCTTGCCAATCAGAAGGTTGGCGGTTCGAATCCCCACGACGGGGTGAGCTCCCGTTGCTCGGTCCCAGCTCCTGCCAACCTAGCAGTTTGAAAGCACACCAAAAAAGTGCAAGTAGATAAATAGGTACCACTCTGGCAGGAAGGTAAATGGTGTTTCTGTGAGCTGCTCTGGTTGCGCCAGAAGCGGCTTAGTCATGCTGGCCACATGACCCAGAAAAACTGTCTGCGGACAAACACCGGCTCCCTTGGCCTGTAAAGCGAAATGAGCGCTGCAACCCCAGAGTTGTCTGCAACTGGAATTAACTGTTAGGGGTCCTTTACCTTTACCTTTTTAATGTGCTCTGGAAACTCAGCTGCTAGAATGCTTGTGGGGGCTAGGTGTTTTAAGCACCTTACACAATACCAGTTTCACTGGTTGCCAGCTTGCTTCAAGGCTCAATGTAAAGTGATGGTTTTAGCCTTTAAAGACCGTAAGTGTTTGGCAGCAGGTTCTCTGATGGACTGCCTGCACCCATATGGGCCTACCTGGGCCTTAAGAGCCTTAATTTCTGGTCCTCTGGCAGAGACAGGACTTCTGTTGTAGTGGCTCCACCTCTATGAATTCATATGACCCAATTATATTTGCCTTAAAATAGATTCTGAACTGTTCCAGTCTATCTTCTGTTTAAGTGCAATGTGCTGGGGTTTTTAAACACCGTTGGTTTTTGATTGGGGGATATGGTTGTGATAATGTATTTAAGTGTTCTATGCTGTTTCAATTTTGTGAGCAGTGTTCGTAGGGCTATGCCCTGGAAGACGGGCTAAAGATCCATGAATAAAGAAATGTTTTGAACTGCAGACCACTATGCACACCCTGTCACATCTCACCTCATGGCTGGGCATCCTGTTAATGAGATATGCAGGGGGTGTCCCCGTCAGACGCATTATTTGCTGAAGCTGGTTAATATCTTAGGTGCCTAGTCAAGGGCTTTGTTAATATTTCAGCATCAGTGTGAACATACAATCAAGACAGTTATGCAAAAGGCATCTAGTCTGCACACTACAGGCAATTACCACTCTGTGTGTCACACCATCTTTGTATTACAGGAAAGCGGACCAGAAAGTAAAATCAGAAAACAGTTAATAACCTTTTGGTAAAGCCAGATGCTTGCTCACTGTTTATAATAATCAATTGGCAGCCTTAAACTGGGTGCTGGCCCCTTTTAGAAACAAAAGTCACCTTGAACAAGGAAGTGAGCCAATTGATGGCTGCTAAAGATATACTATTTTATTCTATCTGGCTTTACAAAGCTTAGATTTTACTCTTTTGCTGCACAAGCTAATACACTGAGGATGCAGTATCTGAGATACTCTTCCATATGAATGCTAATAGAGAAATATGCAATGTTAGAATGCTGATCACATTGCACAAAAATGTTAGGTGTCAGTGATCAAGAGAAAGCCAATTTAATGGTAACTATGGCAAAATAAACACCTGCACAGTGAATAGTAGTGCACAGTAGTCAGTTTAAGCTTCATGTAGCACATTTCTTTATACAGCATTTAATTTTGTTCAACTGCACATGATATATGGGGAGGAAAGAGGACAAGGATTTTTTTCCAGTATGTTATCTAGCTATGCTTTAATTATATTCAGAACCAAATGAAGTCCTTTTACTGAAATAATTTTCTAGCCTAAAAGGTTACCACAACTAATTTTTCCATTAAACATCTAGTTCTTTAATTCCCCTATTTTGATGTTGCTATTTGATACTATTTGACATTGCTACTTTGTCTACAAAAACAAAAAAACTTCTTATTTATTGGAATTCATGCCAAGTTGGGAGGGTGGAATCAGTTTCATAATATAGCCTCCACAGTTCTTCCTCCACTGTAGGATTTTTAATTAAACCACAGGCTCCAAACTGGCTAGACAATGGGCCTACTTTCAGGTCTTTATATGTTTCAGATGGGTAAAAAGGGTATGCATATATGGAGATAAAGACTGGAAGTTTTAGTGATTCTATTATATCCCTTAAATTAGACAACCAATGGAAAGTGGTCCTGGGAAAACTGACAATATGTTAGCCTGAATATTACCAACAGGAAAGAAAGGCAAAGGCTATGTGTTTGTCAAGGCACAGTTTGATTTACATTCTATTCAGATCTGATATCTTATGGTTACAATCCCCAACCTGCAAGTAAGATGGGTGAGCAGGAGACCAATCTGCTTCCACTACAATGGCACCATCTCTTATTACCCCTCTAATACCCTCAAACACACAAGAGTAACATGGGTCTTCTCTATCCTTCACCCAGTCAACAAAAGGGCTCATACACAGCAAGTAAAAGCTGATCCTCCCTGCTCCCTGCTCTAAAAAAATACACAGCCCAAGTTTGGGGCACACAGAGTGAGTTAAAACCCTCTCTAACTTCAAATGTCCTGCTTTTCAATGCTGCCATTTTATACCTTTACTTACCTCCTGGCAATCATTCCTACATTTCATCAAAACAGTTTACATACTTTTTGCTACTTAACACACATTCAGTCAAGACTGCATCTGATCCATGTTTCAAAGCAAGGGTGTTCCAGACAACCATCTGGTATGAGGCTAAGAAGAATCTTCATCGGCTACTTCATCTCAAATAACTGTATGAAGATGCTTAAGGTGACAAGCTGCTGTATTGCAGTATGCCTTGTCATCTAATTCTGAATTTTTCACTCAGCATTGTTTTCTGGATAAAATCTGGGCCAAGTTGGCTGTGAACACATATAGTTACTGATACTGCAAGGCAGAAAGTTATGAGCAGATGCAGCCATTTAAAATCCCATTACTCCAAAGCAGACCCTCATTTAGGCGGCTATAAAGGATTGGGCTAGACTTTTCAGTACTCTCTTCAGTGGATACACAGCACAGGTACAGTTGGTCGTCTAAGAACACATGCTTTGGGGTTGGGTCCTATCAAACATGTTCTTTGTAAAATGCAATATGCACAGATGGTACTATAGAAACAATAAAAATCCATCTGTCAAAATATGCTCATTTTCAGGAGCCAGTTATTTCCTTGACCCAGAAAAAATGTTCCATTAAATTCTCGCAGTATGACCCAACTGCTGATTACACGGTTCTCCTGAAGCAAAAACCAAGATGTACAAAAGGTGAAAAAGTAGGACTATAAGCATCCTTGGACTATAAATCATCTTATCTATTTCATCTATTCACAGCACTTCACAGAAGGAAGAATCCTTTTTATTTTTATAACTTTCCCCTTTCTCAAGAGCATGTTTTAAGTATTTTTCAAGTACCATCAGCCTAATTCCAGAAAACTACTAGGGGCTCAACAGCTGTGTTTGTTAAATACCTGCTTGTTGGTTAGCCTACAAACAAGGGTGGCGTGATTGGTGGGAACAACCCCTTTCCCTGCCCTACCAACCTGAATTCTGCTGCTTTAATTCCTCATCTCCCTGTTCCAGTATCAGAATTCTTCAAGCACCAGACCTTAAGGGGGTAAGGCAGGGTAGGGCTGCAGGTTTCATAGGCCCATCCTCCTCACACTCCATTTAGTGATAATAGAAGAAGAGGAGGAGTTTGGACTTGATATCCTGCCTTTCACTCCCCTTAAGGAGTCTCAAAGCGGCTAACAATCTCCTTTCCCTTCCTCCCCCACAACAAACACTGTGTGAGGTGAGTGAGGTTAAGAGACTTCCGAGAAGTGTGACTAGCCCAAGGTCACCCAGCAGCTGCATGTGGAGGAGTGGGGATGCGAACCCAGTTCACCAGATAACAAGTCCACCACTCTTAACTACTATACCACACTGGCTATCCACCACTGTTTTATGGCTAAACTGGTAAACATGTATTTAGTAAACAAATATGGAAATGTTGAATCTGTGGGTTCCTTTCAGCTCATTTCCCCTCTTATTTCCAAACATGTTTCAATCTCTTTCAGTAAGCCTAATCTAAATTAGGGTTCTTGTAGATCTATTTTAAATGCGTTTCTAATCAAAATATTTTATACAACAAAATCATCCATGCGTAAGTAGCAGTGGCCAGTGTGATGAGAGTAGGCTACAGTGCTACCCTACTGAAAATGGCATTGCTGTTTCTTACTAGGACGCTGCAGGGATAGGATAGGACCAGGCAGCAGTGGTGACAGGATTGCAGAGGCACACTGGTGAAGCCAAACCTGTATTCGCACAGGGGCACCTACCCAACTTTCATTGCTACTCTGGTAAGCTGCAACACACAGCTGCTCCTATGTTGAAGTGTAGAACGTAGATTAGCTATCATCCCATGAATGCAGAACAATCCTACTTATGGAGGGGAAACCCCAGCTGTATCATTACTTCCATGGATATCACCTTTATGACTGAGCACTTTTAGGACTGAGGTCAATGCTATGATCCAACAACAAGCTGTTTGCACTAGTGACAACAGGAATTTACTGTGTGGCTTTTAACATGATTCATGCTCATACTTGTTCCTAAACATTTCCTCCTTCTTGAAACAGTTTGTGGAAGAACACTCAATGCAAGTCCCAAAATCCAACTTAAAGAAAGCACTATCCATTAGGAGATGTGATATATATGGGCTATTGGTAGCAGCATGTGCCTAACAGCGTTTAGCAAGAGTGTGCAATGAAGTACACAGTGTTCAGCTAAGCTTAGTATAGCCTACAGACAGAAAATAGAAGAAGGTAAGTAAGATGGGACATGAAGACTAGTACAGAGGCAGGGAGAGGAGGCTTCAAGATGTGTCTAAGGAAACAAAACTAACCAGGAAGGAGATAGATGCAGTCTACAAGCAAGCAAAGCAAAAGGGAAAACACAAAATCCAAAAAGGCAAGGCATTACAGTCAAGCTTTAAACTCACAGACTCTGAAGATATTTTCTTCAAAAGCTCAGGCCCTGGTGTTCCAACGAGTCTCAAAATGAGCTTCAACTGATCAATATCTAACGATGGACCATAAAGGAAAATGCTGGGACAAATAAAATGGGAGGGGGGGAAAAATCACAGCAGCAGCCCAATAAAACTAAAGGGGAAAAAAGAAAACCAAATGTCTTAATAAATAATAATAATAATAATAATGATAATAATAATAATAAATATTAGCACACATCTAATGTAGAAGACACATACCATTTAAATATCCACCTAATGAAAATCCTACACCCAAATCTGTTCAAGAAATGTGGACACATTTAGCCACATTTGTTTCTGCAAGCAGCTAACATACGGAGACAACTGCTTATGTGAGTGATCAGTTGTTGTAAGGTTGAATTTACCCAATGTGGCTCCTCTTTCACAAGTCTTCCTGTTCATGGAAGGGATGAGGCAATTCCTAATTCAGAATAGAATGAGTGCACCTAGAATATTTAGAACTATAGCTTTACAGTCTAAATCTTTCTACCCTTACAAGAGAAAATATACCCAAGCTTCGGCCCAAAGGAACTGAAACTGAAGACAGCTTCGTTGAGGTTCTAAGGTCAAAGTTCTTTTTTTTTTTTTGCTCTGCTCTGCTCTACGCTCTATATTCTAATTGCTCTACTAACGCTTGTCCACCATTCCAAGCTACCATCCAACAGTGGCAAACATGCACATTTTGCAATCAGAACACAATGGTGATTAACAGGTATAATTGATGCTCTCTGTGATTATTTTAGGTTAGACCTATACTCCCAAGTCATTAGTAACAGTTAAGATTTAGTGGCAGAAGCGGCATGGTAAAAGACTAGCATGCACTGGTGATAGTGAAAGTAGAAATTGCTGTCACTTAACTTTTAAAGCCTGAGTAAAGTAGCAACTTTAAGGCTAATTTTAATAGTGCATAAAACCAATTTACCTCAACCTAGTGGACTCCCAACTCCTATCAACCCAGCCTGCCCAGAGGATGGTGGGCAATTTAATCCAAAACATCTGGAGGGCACCAAGTTGGGAAAGGTCAGTAAATGCTTTCTAGGGTGCTGGCTACTTCAGGTGCTTTCAACACTTCTACTTTGTTGGCAAGTCAACACTATTTGAACTCAAGTCCTAATCCTTTTTTGTGAAATCAGTTACTTTTATTACAATTGGAGACCCCATGTCACCAAACCCATCTGGACATTTTATCATAGTATTTAATGGGCAGTTATATATATTTTAATGAGTAACACTTGCTTCCCTCCACTGACCTCTCAGGGAGTTTTGCAGACAACAGCTAGTGTAACACAGCAGGGAACTGATTGAAAAAGTCCCACTCTTAGTCACAAACTCCTTAGGGGCCCTAGAAGCTTTACTCCACCTGGAATTGCTATCCTTAAGATCGGAAAGCAGGCTTGGGGTTCATGAGCTATGCTCCCAATGGTGGGGAGAGTGAGAAAAAGTTATTGACTGCATAGGAAATCCCATATCTATTGCAGAGTGAGAACTTTCCAGCCCCTGAAGATTAAAATCTAATCTCCTAAATTTGAAGCTGCATCAAGGCTGTCCTAGGGAATGGCAGGATATAAATTCAATTTGTAAAATAATTCCCACCTTAGTTATACTAAGCCTTAAAGCAAGTTACTTTCTAGCAGTAACTTCCCAAAAGCGCCTTCGTGAATTCCAGGCTGGATTCGAACTGAGGCCTCCAACAAAAACCTGCACAATGTACTGGTAGGCTCATTTTTGAAAGAAGATGCCAGTTTTCATCTATTTGCTTCAGCCTTCAGCCAGAACGAGATAACACAAGTTTGTAAATTAAAACAAGGGAACACTATATAGTACAACCAAAAGTATGAATCCATGTGCCATCTAAATAATGGTAAGTCAACCATTTTCTGGTTGTTTGAAGTATTTGAAAGTTGAGTGATATCTGAATGTAATGACAGATATATCTGCTGTCAGTGCTTTTTTTTAAAGACTGTGTCTGCTGCACGCACACACAAACATTATTAATTACTTCACTACAAAGCCTTTTCTATGGCAAGAAGCAGAAGTTAGTTGGAAGCAGCTAACCAACGCAATTAATCAATTAAAATATTACAAGATTGTTGCATCTATGTATCAACAATATAATTTGTGAACAGCTACTTAACGAAAAAAAGAGTTGTTAGTAAACTCAAAGTAAAAAGAGTGCATAGAAAGCCATAAGCAAAGAAAAGCATGCAGATCTCAGAAAAGAATGAATTTCAAGAACTGGCAAGTCCCAATACTAACCATACAGAAAAGGGGAAAGTTTGCTACCACAACCAACAAAAAGCAAAGCTTAAAGAGAAATCCAGATGCAAGGTCCAAGTGGGCATTCAAGACCAAGAGTACCCAGAACTTTTAAAGAAATCTTCCTGACTTAGAATACGTTCATAACAAATTCTACATCACAGTCCAATTAGTCAGTCCAGATCATTGTAGTAATTCAGTTAGTAAGGTTTTTTTTTAAGAACTTGTCCCAAATAGGTTAATCAAGGTACATTACCTGAAGACACAGGCCCACCCCCCATTTCCCTATTCACAATTTCAAAATATGGAGAGCACCCTAATATGGGTCAGGGTAGAAGAAATATGAACTCTGTTCAGCAATAACTGTATTAGATTTTACTCAGTACTACCAGATACAACTTTGGTTATGCTCAAATCTCTTGCAATTTTCAAAACACGTAATTTAGCTATGGAAGTTAAGTTTGGACATGCAGCATATTAACCAATTACATCTTGGGCATTTAATCATTCCCTTACCTGTAGCTGCTGATCATCAAGTGTTTAAGTTGGCAACTCCCATTAATGGAGCCCCCCAAACCCACTATCCCCTGCAGATCAGATTTCCAAGAGCTGAGCAATAAAAGTTTGCTTTACAA
Source organism: Lacerta agilis (assembly GCF_009819535.1). Taxonomy (NCBI): domain Eukaryota; kingdom Metazoa; phylum Chordata; class Lepidosauria; order Squamata; family Lacertidae; genus Lacerta; species Lacerta agilis. The sequence continues at coordinate 49,348,514 of NC_046317.1, read as the reverse complement.
ATTCCTGCCACTGGTTAAACCAATTTACATGCTGTGTGTACTCACAGAATTCCTATAATTATTCCTTGACTGCATACCTATTACTCCCATTAAGAAGCTGACAGAAATGATTATCACTCCCCACCCTAGCCTTAAATAGCTGCCACATATGGAGTGAAGATTTGTGGAAGGTAAACACAACTTAATTTAGGACCATTCAAAAAGAGGAGTATGTACATGTAATAGAGAAAAGAGTACAAATATTTATATTGTAAAAATAAAAAATGCACCCAACATACTTGAAGCATGTCTATTTTGCTCTTTAGGCAATTAGCATTTTTTTTTACATACCTCAGACAGAAAAGGAGAAGGAGAAAGACAACTGTAAGGGTCTTGGAAAAGGAGAAGTGAACAGGAAGAAGGGAAGGCAAAGGGATAACACAACAAAAACAAGGAAAAATCCAACATGTAGGCTATAAATGTATCATATAGTTTTCACATTTGCCTCATCTATTTCTGGGAGTTTGGTAAAAAACAACCATAAAATAAATGACTTTGACTATCTTCACACCTTCTAATATTAGCCTAAAACCTAAAATAAATGTGTTAAGTTTTTCCCACAAAGATCAACATCACACTCTCCTTCATGAAATATTTAATAGTTGGAAAACTAAATGCAAAAATATATTTTATTTCCCTAGCATTCAATCCATTTATAAACAAAATTTATATACAGCTTGATTTAAAAAACAAAAAAACTGGTACCCTGGTTTGCTTTTATCTTTAGGTGAAACGCCATACAGGTTTACTTAGTGTGTGACCTGGACAGGTAGAGAAGAATGAAGAGAAAGTAGATCATATTTATATTATCAGAGTTAGAAAGTTCAGGTGGGTAAGTTAAGTATAGGTGGGGTGCAAGGTAAAAAAAAGTCCACGTTTGTTAATAAGACTGCCTACTTTCTCTTTAGGAAGGTAAGAAGCAGGTGCCCTTCCTCTTTATTCTGCTTTTCCGTCTACCCAAGTCACACAAAGCATAAACCTGTGTGCTTCACGTAAGGATGGAGACAGACCTGAGTAACAACTGGTTTTTGTACAGGTACTTCCAAAGATAGGGAATTTGCCAGTTTCTTTCTTTCAAGTACATCGAAACAGTAGCACAGCACTTAAAAGAGTCCCATGTGACTGCCTACTACCTACTCCCACATTTTGCCTTTAGACTCTTCAAAAAGGGACAGCCATGGTGTGACCACCAGCCATGCATTCTCTTCCCAAGTCTTGATTTGAGAACTTGATTGCGTGCCCACTATTTTGCTTGGCTTAATCAAAGTATTGCCATAATATGGATTTTGGAATTTTTCTTATGGGCCAACACAGAATCCTTTATTTTTTGTCATATTTACAAGTTACATTATAACAGATCTACCTGTAGACTATGTATTCTTCCCTTTTACATACCAAGACACTGATCTGTCAAGATATCCCTTTGCTCTGGGGTTGCTAAACATTATGAGGGAACCGGTCTTCTCATAGAACCTTAGTATCAAAATTGAAGTAGTTTGACAAGACATCTGAATTACTGGAACTGGAAAACAGATCTCAGAGATGCTGAAAAAAGTAATTACATTTTCCCTTCAAGGTGGAAGGCCATTTTCAAAGTTTTTAAAGAGAAGAACAAGCAAAGACAGAGAAACTGAAACCCTAATGTTAAACCACAGACTGAAATAATGCATTTCGGCCATCTGCAAAAAGCATTCTTGGAGAATGTAGCAGTAGTTCTCAAAATGCATTCATCTGCGTAGAAAGAAGTCCAACACCAAAGTGCAGGGCTGGTTCCTAAGTCTTCCTTGGGTTACATGTTGCTGTGTGTGAAAATGAATGTTTCAGTTCATTTTTAGATGTTTTTAAAGGATACGGTCTGTACCAGGGAATAGTGTTCTTCCAGTCAACAGTTCAGCCATAATGCATCCAACAGACCAAATATCAACTGAGGAAAAAAGCAGAATGAATTTAGAAGCCAGACTCCTCTAGCCAGTATTCCAAAAGATTTAAATAAAACCAATTGCAATGGTTAACCTAATCCTAAAATGCTTAGCTATGGTATGACAGCAAGAAAAAGCATGTATTTGTACTCTTGATAAACATGAATTTGACAACTTCAGATGCAGACCTGCTTCCATTAATGATATAGATGTCAAATTGTGCTTTAAAAATTAGGTCTCTTATATTACAACTGAGTGAGGCAATTCCACTGTGGCACAGAATTATATGATACAGTTTTGTTATATAATCTCTGGTGGTTTGATTAATGAGACACAGTACCTGTTTGATTGTAATGCATCCAGTTCAGCATGATCTCGGGAGCTCTGTACCACCTAGTTGCTACATACCCCGTCATCTCATCATCTGTGTGTCGTGCCAATCCAAAATCCAGAATCTGCAGAACAGGGAAGATAGCAATGCACTGGTACATTTGTTATTTAAAATGACAAACTGGACTTTTGACCTGATTAGCTATAATTGCAGAAGATGCAAAAAATGGATGGAAAAAAATGTTGTTGAACACTTCCACAAATAGGTTTGGTGAAACCTCCTTTTGTAAGACTAAATTTGTCAAGGATTTTCAAGGCTTATGTGACTCCCTAACCACACTGTGCCCAATTTCAAACGAGCAGTTCAAGAGTACCACAAATACACAACCATGGAAGAACTAAAGTGGAACTTCTATTAAATACCTTTTGAGCCAACAGTGTACAAAGACTCATAAATTTTAAAATATTTGTCCAGGGGTCAACAGACTTGGTTATATTAGTGCCTACATTTTCCTGTTAAGATATTCAGGTCCTAACCTATTAAACAAATGATTGCTAGGCTGCCCACAAGATATGTGTACACTAACCCCACCTTACCTTCAGCTCACAGTCCTCATTCACAGCTAGGTTACTAGGTTTTAAATCCTAAAAGAAAGAAAAAAAGAGATACTGGTGTCACAGCATTGCAATGATAAAAAGCTGCCCTAACCATGAAATTTAGCACTGGCAACATCTAATGGATTCCTCAACTTTCAAAAACAATCTTTGTATGTTAACTGTAATACAATCCTACCATAACCCACACTTCACTGAGATTTTCAATAGCATGCAGCAGCCATATGTATAAACAAGAATTAATCCCACCCCTGAAAAAACAACCAACATCAAATATATGAAACAAGTCAAATTACAGTTCTGTGCTCTGCAGGCACATGTTAAGAAAAGTGATGGCCAGAGCCAACCCCATGGTAAAGTGAACTATGCCTGAACAGAATCTGTCTAGACTCACTCTCTCCCAGCATTAACTAAAATACTTATTGCAATTTTACTGAACTTTTAGCTTAATTTTACTGCTGCTTTGATATACAAAGATCCAATGCTACAACTTCCCAGGATGCTGCTTTCATTGCATAGTTTACACTAAAAATAATACTCACTCTGTGTATTATGTCAGCTGAATGGATATACTGAAAATAAAAATATTTTGAAGATTAGGTTCAGACACTATTTTCCATTATGAAGGTCCATGCCTTATGAAAGTCTATGTCTTATATTACATTTACTCATTTAGCATTCAGTGGTTTTGTAATGACGTTTGAGAAATGTCTGCTCTAAGTTTGTTCCTTTGAAGATAACCAAAGTCATTTCTAACTAGAAAGGAAGTGGGAATAATGCCTGCCCAATGTTCATATTTTCATCCCTTCATATTTGGTTCTTCCCCATTCTGTGGCAAAGTACAGATGCGTTTTGAAACTACTGAATCAAAGTCTTCATCCGTCTGGTGCCCCATAAATCTCACGAGATAGTAACCTCACAAGGTTCATAACAACATTTAAGGGGGCATCTAGAAGTTCTGGAAGGAGCTTCTGCTTAAAAAATAACAATAATTTATACAGTAACTCATTTCCAGTAAGGCTGTGCTAATTGTTCAAAAGGGGGTCCCCAAAAACCACACGCCTGTTTCTCTGAGCTAATATATGCAGTGTGTTTCCTAGATTAGAATCACCTGCATATGACAAACCAATTAGGAGCACATTTCTTCTTCAGGTCAGAAAATATAGACTTGAAATTGACAAAAGGGCCCGTGCTCATGCTGCAAATGCTGTGGCTCTCACTATCTTTCTGTGCCTCTCAACACCCTTCCTTGTTTTCCTACACAGAAGGGTGAAACAAGATAGCACCACCAAGCAGAAAATATTGGCTTCTGCCTTGCTATGTCCAGCAGGATCCCGTTGCCTTCTTTCCCTCTAGGTAACTTTTTTTTGCAGTGCCCCCCCCCACCAACAAAGGGAATGTAACACATAAAACAAAATCCTCCCACACAGAAAGAACATTTAGTTCCTCCAAACATGAGGAGAGCAGAATACAAGAGGCAAGTCTGAACTGATTGAGGAGAGCAGCATGTAATGATATCTTTTTGCATCTCTCCAGACTCTCAAAAAGAACAGCTAATATTTCATGACAGTCATAATGGGGGTCAGTTCAACCAATTCAGGAACATGTGATGGTGTTTTTATCTGAATCCAAAGTATGCCTATGGACCTATCTAATGGGAATAAAGTATGTCTTTTATTTTCCACTTGCATACAGAATACAATAGGGTAGTAAGAGAGTCAATGCAAATACCTTCAAACCACGAAGAATTTGATAGATTAGAAACTGTACATGGTCATCTGTGAGCTTCTGACATTTCACAATATTGTTTAGATCTGCCCCCATAAGATGGGTTACAAGGTATCTAAAAAACAAGAATTAAACAATGGCATTACCTCCATGTGTTGTAGGTGAGCGAGTCAGAGCATTTCAGGGCTTATATAGAGAAGCATTGGATTTTGTTCAGATTAAGTTAGGGATCAATCCAAACCCCTCACTGGCAGCGCTAGGCTTTGACAGTGCCATGTAGTCACCACCACTACCACAGTCCTACCAGTCACGCCAGCTAGAGCAGAAGGTGGCAGAAAGGTAAAATATCCCTTTGCTGTGCCAGCACCCTGGTTGATGCAGCAATTAGGTCTGGATAAGGACTGTTGCCATCATGTTGCAGCAGGGTGGTCAGCACAGGAGATCATCCCCCAAGCACCCCCTTGCGGGGGAGTTTTCCACTGGCTACTGCTGGCAAGTATGCTGGCAGTAGCAGCAGCTTCTGCTGACCTGCCTTTTGGGTTGGTGCAACAGGGTGCAGCTGGTGAGACTTCCCTGCCAATAGCACAAGGTGGTAGAACCAGGCAGAGGGATAACTCTGTCCCATTCAAATTCCCTCCACCATGATAGAACAGGAATTTAGGTTGGTCTGTTAGCTGCTTAATTTCCATTGAAATCAGTTACTGACCAACTTCTTCAAATACAACTAAATCTGGATCCAACCTATTGCATTTATGAAAAATCATTGGTTTTATGTATGACCTTTTCACAGACAGTAATCTGCTATGGTACGGATATGTATGGTCAGAACACACTGGGAAGTATCTAATTCCCTTGTTCCCTCAGCGCAAGGATTTCTTCTTGCACAATGGGACTTCCCTGCCTCTCCTCCTCCTGCATCCTCTCGCAATCTATTCCAGAGGGTTGGGAAAACCTTCAAAACAGATTTGAGGTGTGTTCAGGGGGACAAGATGGGACAAGTGGACAAGTGGAAATCCTGATGTGACAGTTACGTAGCACTACATTGGATACAAGCCAGAATATAAACCATTTAGTACAGAGATATAAGATACACTTGTGTTGCAATGCAAAAAAGAGTGTATTCATAATGTAAGACAATAAGCAAATAGGCAGTTCTATCTTTTGCAGATTCATGTATAACCCTGCATCTCTCATTGTTTAGAAAGATCCATTCTATTTAAAATTCCAACAGATAATAATAGACTTAAGGCTGCACTGTAATTTAAATTTAAATCCACAATTAACATATTTTTTCCTATGTTTATTCTGGGCCTGCTTCATGCAAGGTCTTGGCTTATAGGTTACAGAGGGTTGAGACCAAGGAATGAGTCTTAAATTTACACACTCTCCCCGACCACTCACAGCACCTAGAGTATAACCACACAGTTCATCTACTCATTTTCCTAAGTCAGACTAATTGTTTGGCAGGATCTACTCACACAAGAATTTACATGTATTCTCCACCCCACCCATATGGCAGGGCTATATGGGAACCAGCTCCTAGTACAAAATAGTTGTTTAAGTATTTTTAAATGTGAAACCCTGAGAGAAAAAGACGTACTGAAATTAGTAATTTTACTACCTTTCAACGAAGATGAAACTAGGCTGATCTCTGTATTGATTCAGTCTTTCCAGTTCTCCACAAGAGTAAGAACATTGTAAAAGGTGTGTATAGGGTGTATGTACATCATTAATAAAACACTTCTATATGGTCTTATTGTGACAGGAAGCCTGTCTCAACATGTGCTTTGAAATTGTCACATACAAGTCCAACAGGTTTTATAAACAGCTATTCAAAACATTTATTTGTCATTTGTCTCATCATACAACTGCAAGTATCCATGAGTCTGCCTTGGTACAAAGTAATGACTAAATAAACCAGGCCTCAATCATTCTATGTGACTGAAGACGGTCACATGATTGATTGATTAATTACTCCCCTCCTTGCTAAAATGAGCAATTTCCTACCAAAACCCCTAAGTCCTTCCATATAGCTAAAGTACTTTGCTCAGTCTTGATTTCCCACTTTCCTCCCTCAATGTATGACACTTCCCCCTCCTTTTTAAAATACAATTGCCATTCCTGCTTTGGACAGTAACTGCACCTGCATAAGGTAACCTTAAAGCAACAATAAAATTCTGCCAGTTAAAAGCTTTAAAATCTCTATCTCCATGAGTAATTTGGGGCACCTAATTATGGAACATTTAAATCTGTTATGCTTCTATAAGCATAGCAATTCTGTGTACTGTGCCATTTAATTCAAATGGCTTAGGCCTGAGAACTGGATTCAGTAAGAAATCAAAACTGTTAAGTTGCAGAATAATTCATATATATTCCCCTTCCAGACACAAAACCGAGGGGGAAGGAGAATTAAGATCCAAAATTTGGATGGCATAAAGTTTGAAATTGGAATATTTGAAATTGGAAACCTAAGTCATACAGCATGTTCTGGGATCTATTGTGCATGAGCAGACATAGAGCCTAGTACAGTTGTAACTTGGAAATCAAACAGAATCCATTCCAGAAGTCCATTCAACTTCTGAAACATTCAACTTCCAAAGTGCGGCTTCTGATTGGCTGCAGGACGTTCAACTCCCAAGGTGTTCAGGAGCTGAGGTACGACTGTAAAGTAAAAAACACACACCCTCAAACTGATATGATAACATGGCTTTAAGGAGGGAGACCTTCACTGAGGATTCTAGATCATACCAGCTGAGAGTTGAGCTACAGTGCTAGAGTTGTATTTACAGGCTATTTGCATGATGGGGAATAGTTACATAAAGTGAGTTCAATATATTACTATTAAGCAGATTTTTCAGTTCGGAGCCAAATGTCAACTTCTTGGCAAATGTCAACATGGCAAAGTAATTATTTACAGAGCTTTCACACGACTGAATAATTTCTTACTCCCATTGAGTAAAGAAAATCTAGTGTGTGAAACAGCCCATAGCTACCTTCCATGCTAATTAATGAAGGGTTGTGACTGCATACTTCTATCACAGTAAAGTCAATGCAATGACTTCATTCATTTCTTCCTCCATATGCCTAATTTCATTGTCCAATAGCAATCGAAAGTCCTGTCTAAACTGAAACCTTCAATTCTATTACATTAATTCTCCTTATAGATAAGGAGGTTTCCATCGAGGCTGCAAACTATTTCCAACATCAAGGCTATGAAGGGTTACCTACACATCATTGAATTCTTCTAGTGACTTTGCAGGTGTGAACACATCTAGAAGACCAATAACCTAGAAAGGGAAAAAGACACACAAGGAATAACATTTTCCACATTTATCTGCCATTTCCCAACTCACATATATACACTGTCCCAATTCAAAGTGCCTACTACATGAACACATGGACTTGCAGATAAATAAGACTTTTATCCTTACACAGATGCAAACTCAAAATAGTTCCTTTAAATCTGGCAACTTTCAAATATCTTGTAATGTGGCATGTTGAAAAATATCAGAGAGCAAAATCATGTTGCATGCATGGACTCCTCCTGCTTCATCTTTGGCTCCAGATCACTGTTTTCGTTGTAAACTATTTTCCTTAATGAAAAGAATCGACAATTGATTTTTTAAAAGCATAACTGCTACTTATTTTTTCAAAAACAAGGGGTGTAAGCATATTGAATAGCTCAGCGCTACCTCCTAGGTAAATATGCAGTGATACACACTGGGTTGGTGCACACAATCGTATCTCAGCTTAATAAGATGAGATATAAATGAACCTTGTGGGTGCACATGTAAACTCTTCCCTCTCCTTGCTGTACGAGTAAACAAGTCAGGGACTGTGCAAGTATAGTTTCTCAACAGCTCTAAAATGGAGGCTTTTGTTACCAGCTTCAGAACAAGCCACAATACGAGTTCTAACTTCAAAGCATGGCTTGATATCCTGCCCTGTTCAAAAGAAGTTAACTATAGGTTATGAGCTCAGACGTAATGGAAATCCATAGTTAACTGAAGACAACCTAGAGAAACAAAGTGGCTGCATGTTTGGACAAAAGGCTTGTTCATCTCTCATTTGAATGTGGCCACTGGGTACAAGTCTAGGTAATTTGGTGGTAGTATTTCAACTAAACTAAGTACTGAAGTCAGTGTCAGCTAGCTAAATAGCTCACTGGCTAGTTAGTACTATAGGGTAATCAAGGGGGATGGGGGGACAAGCATGCCATCACTATGTTCTACGAATACTCTCTGCCCTTACAAATGCATCTTGGAACTCTAAAGGCAGAGGAAGGGAGATGTGACTCATCTGCTCTTAATCACCCCCTAGCAAACTAACTTTTCTAATTAAAAAGGGCTTTCAGGATTCCATTACACATGTTCTACATGTAACGTGTAATTTCATACCAGAGACCATAAAATATGACTTTGTACGTTCACCTATTTTTAATAGGCTTAAAGTAGGGATACATCATATTAAGTAGAATTTGGATAAGAGGGTTTTTAAAAACATACATTTGCAAGTACTGCTATCAGTACAAACCTCTCCAGCACTGATAAAAATGTTCTGTTCCCTCACAAACAAAATAAACTAAATGTAGGGAAAATGTGACCAGAAGACTACCACATGCTTCACACTAGAATAATAATCCCACAAATATACACATATGGTAAATAGGAAAGCTAATTCATGGCTCAGGCATCTTGACTAGTTCTACTCATTCTACTCATGTTTCTTTTCCCAAAAGGCTGATGTAAAGTGAAGATATTATATAGGGTAGTCATATTATGATACAGGCTCCATCTCTGAGGCATACAATATTTTCAATCATGTGCACAGCTGAAACCCAAGTGTGATAACTTATTTCAACTGCAGAAATCTATACTTATCACTATGCGTATATCGAAATACACACAGATCAGTGGATGTTTTCAGTACACAAAATCAGAACTAAGAAACTTCTTAAACAGTTTATAACATGGGTAGGGCAACTAAAGCCCGGGGGCCGGATCTGGCCCAATTGCCTTCTAAATCCAGCCCACGGATGGTCTGGGAATCAGCGTGTTTTTACATGAGTAGAATGTGTTCTTTTATTTAAAATGCATCTCTGGGTTATTTGTGGGGCATAGGAATTCGTTATTTTTCTTTTTTCAAAATATAGTCCAGCCTCCCACAAGGTCTGAGGGACAGTGGAATGGCTCCCTGCTGAAAATGTTTGCTGACCCCTGGTTTATAACCAACTGGCTCTAGTATGTTGAAAATACTATGGTACACATGTTACATTTTCTCAGCTTTCAGTCAAGATGAAGGTATTGGGAATGAACTTTGGAATAATTCATTCTCTCGCTCTGGCCCCTCTACTCTTTTAACAAAACCCCTACACTATGGTCCGCCATTTTATCTGTACCAAGTACACCATGGTTATCAAACCAGGATTCACTCCTAACCTAGGATTTGAAACCAAATGAAATGTACATTTCTAGTTTTCTCCTCAAACTTACATTTTCATGTTTCATATGTTTAAGCAGACGTAGTTCACGGTAGGTCCTTTTGGCATGAATGATGGACTGAAATGGTCTGGACAATTTCTTCACAGCCACTCGCAGGCCAGTTTTAGCATCAAAGGCAGAGCTAAAAAGCAATAGTTAAAAAACAGCATTAAATATGCCTATTAAGACTAAAATAGGATCCCCCCCAATGAAAATGATTCAATAGTTATCCTGCTTCACTGGGTGAATATAACTTTGTGCTCAAGAAGAAATAAGTCACAAGTTTAAGGTTTGTGTAAGAGCAGGCAGGAAAACAAAGGTGAAGGTACTTACAAGTTTTAGAATGAATCATTAGAAGAGTTTTAAGAATGTATTGATGAGTTTGGGAATTACAGCTGGATTTATAAAGGAAGAATGACAATTTTGCAACCATTTAGTGACTCACAGCAAAAGATATAGCAATGACTTCCTGTAACTTCGAATATTTCAACCTTAACAGCATATTGTGACATTTCAGAAGTTAGTGCTCGCTGTATCCAGGTCACAGCATTAGCAGACACATGATGGATTTCTCCAAGCGAGTTGTTTGTAGAAATACAGCACTGAATACCCCTAAGATCTCTGGCAGTAAGTGAATTTTCAGGTGATGTTAGCCAATAGCTTCACAATGATGAATGACTTGAAGGTGGTATGGTACAGCTGTCACTGCCTATGGTACACATTTTGCAGATTTTTTTTGGCATTCCAAGTTTTACCATCAGAAAGCCAGACTACTCCTCACCCTAAAACACACATACAACCAAGTGGTTACAACAGCATACTTTGGTGTCATTGTCATTGGCACCTATCTGTACCTGGAGCAATTGTTTTTCTTAGTGTGGAAAATAGGTACTTGTATACATATTAAGTCTTTTTTTAAAAAGGGGAGTGGAGCGCAAGGCAAAACATGCCTGATAAATGAAGTTGATTTGGTTTGCAATTCACCATTCCACTAACTTGTGTTAAATTAGTAGAAACACCTGCAGATATAAATGATGCAAAATGAGTTTCTGCAAGGATCCACTGATACATCAAATTTTCCATTCTAGAGCAGGGCTAGTGCCACACTAGCAGAAAGCTGGAAGCCACTCGCACTTCTCAATTGACTCTAGACCAGTATGTATTTGCTTTTTCAATAATGCATGTTTGGTACCTGATCATAATATGGAATTGATGGGGCATTTTTAGCATGCTTATACTGAAGCATTGTTTTAAAGAACAAGTTCCCTTTTACTGTACCCTGTCAATATGGCACTGCCCTGCACCTTGCCTTACCACAGAATACATGTTGCAAGAGCCAGGAAAAAAATGTTTAGTTGCAAACAAAACTCCACTTCTGCTTTTTATTCCTTTTTTGCATTTAAATCAAGTTTTCTCTGACAAAAATATTGTGAGCATAGACTTAAATAATCTGAAATCAGGGTAGGGATAAGGCATGATGAAAACAGTAGAAATATATGTTAATTTTTCTGAAGATCTTGGAACAAGTGCCACACAATTTAAAAAAAATATGTAATGATTTGTGATAGTTACTAAGTTAGAGAGAAGTGCAAACCACCATCCTTCAGATCAGAACACATACATTAGACATATCTAACAATTCAAGTCAGAAATTATTTGGGTATTTTAACAGAAGCAGTTTGCATCTGAACAAAAATGGGAAACGCTGGTATTTTTTCTTGGTGATTATGTTACAAAGGTCTGTAAGACACACAGTATGCATAAGTGCCCCCAATAACTCCTTTTCTGGACCTAGCTAGCTGTAGAGAGGAACAAGTGAAAGCAATACAAACTTAGAAGATGAAGCCTGGAAATAATTACTGGGTGGTGGTAGTGGGCCACAACAAATGAGAAATTCCTTCATATATTGCAAGCTCAGGGGTCTGGGTGAGCAGCTTCATCCTCACTTATACCATGAAAGTGAATGCTACATTATAGAGAATATAGATACCTCTCCCTCACTGCAGTATATGGGAGTTTCAGGAAGACTTGCAAGGGTTTCAGTGTATACCCACTATGAGTAGTGCTCTACCCAGCCTGAAACAGAAGCTTTATATCAGCTCGAGTCTCTAATGATGAGAAAAAAGCACAACTTCTTTTAACTTTTCCATCCCACCCAAAACTTTCCCCTGCTGTATTTTATAGCTATGCAGTATAGTGATTCTGATTAAAGGGAAATGAATGCTTTCCCCCACTCCCAAAACCACCATATATAGTGTAGCGTGGTTGGTAAAGGTAAAGGGACCCCTGACCGTTATGTCCAGTCGCGGACGACTCTGGGGTTGCGGCTTTCATCTCGCTATACTGGCCGAGGGAGCCAGCGTACAGCTTCCGGGTCATGTGGCCAGGATGACTAAGCTGCTTCTGGAGAACCAGAGCAACGCACAGAAACACCATTTACCTTCCCGCCGGAGTGGTACCTATTTATCTATTTGCCCTATGACGTGCTTTCGAACTGCTAGTTCACATACCTAACCCTAATTCAACAGGGACACAGGTGGCACTGTGGTCTAAACCACAGAGCCTAGGGCTTGCCAATCGGAAGGTCGGCGGTTCGAATCCCCGCAACAGAGTGAGCTCCCGTTGCTTGATCCCAGCTCCTGCCAACCTAGCAGTTCGAAAGCACGTCAAAGTGCAAATAGATAAATACAGCAGTATTTACAGGGTTGCGTACTTAATCCGTTCCGGGTTACAGTATGTAACACGAAAAGGACGTAACCAGAACAATTTGTCGGGAAAAACGTGAAAAACGCTCTGCGCATGTGCAAATCGCGCGCTTGTTGGGTTGCGCTTCCAGGTTAGCGGAGTTCGTAACCTGAAAAGTACGCATCCCAGAGCGTACGTAACATTTACCTGAAGCCGCTGGGAGAAATCATCAGGGGGTTTGGGCTGGGTGTCCATCAATATGCGGATGATACCCAGTTCTACCTCTCTTTTAAATGTGAACCAGTGAAGGTGGGGAAGGTCCTGTGTGAGTGCCTGTAGGCCAGGCATAGGCAACCTTCGGCTCTCCAGATGTTTCGGACTACAATTCCCATCATCCCTGACCACTGGTCCTGTTAGCTAGGGATCATGGGAGTTGTAGGCCAAAACATCAGGAGAGCCGAAGGTTGCCTATGCCTGCTGTAGGCAGTTGGATGACATTCAGAAGACATCTGAAGGCAGCCCTGTTTAAGGAAGTTTTTAACCTGTGACATTTTAATGTATTTTTAATCTTTGTTGGAAGCCACCCAGAGTGGCTGGGAAACCCAGCCAGATGGGCGGGGTACAAATAATTTATTATGATTATTGTTATTGTTGTTGTTGTTGTTATTATTATTATTATTATTATTATTATCCTGAAGCAAAGTTCTTAACCTGAGGTACTATTTCTGGGTTAGTGGAGTCTGTAACCTGAAGCGTCTGTAACCCGAGGTACCACTGTACTTCTGTGTGCCTAAGTAGGCCACTACTTTCATTCTCCGTGACTCCATTTTGCTTCCAAAATTGATGGGCACTCAACCACCTGAACTTGATATTAGAGGGAATGGAGATATATGTGTATTTGCTTAATGGATACCAGGCACAAAACTTGATTCTTAGTGACAAAAAAGAGGGCAGTGGAATTACCATTAATTATTCTGCAAGCTGATTACTACAATAACTAGATGTATCCGCAGTAATAACTAGCAAAAAGGCTAAGGTCTTTCAAAACTCTGCAGTATACATTCCTATCCTAACACGGCAATGGTGTAATGAGCCACACCTGCCTATCTGAGAGTCATCAATGAATGCAAATTTCTGAAGCCACCAGGATCTATGTTGTAGGTGTTTAAAAAACAAAATTTCATTGCTTTCTCCTATGAGAGCTCGTCTCATAATATTGTTCTTACCTGACAAAACACAAGCAAGTCAAATATTGTTTCAAACAAGACATGAAATAATAAAAAAGTTTAGATCAAGATATGTTTTTCTATGAAAAAATGCAGAACAAGAACTCTGAGTTTTGTTTAAAGCAGTAAATAGGCTTAATATCTATAATTAAAAGAACGGTGCTATGTAGCTGCAGAAGAATACAAATACACAGAGTCTGAGTCTTTGTTTTCAGTTATCACATGAGCCAGTTTGCTCCTCCCAAGCCAAGAACAAACTTTTGCTACAGATCATTTGTCTGGAAGGAAATAAACCACAACCCCTGGTTTGGACACAATGTTAAGCCACAGACTGGGCTAGCAGGGAGGAACAAAGTGGCTCAGACTTGTACTTTCACTGCAAACCATTCACTAGTGTTTACTGTTCCATGTAAATAAGATAAATATATACATATAACTCTAGCTAAACTATCACAGAACGCTGGTAGTCTGATGAGTACAATACAAGTATTTGTTACCAAAGAAGTTATGACTACCTTGAACTTGCAATGGTTATGTCGTTTTATATACAAAAATACTTGCATTGCTTTGCCAGCATGACTAAACTGCTTCTGGTGCAACGGGACACTGTGACAAGTCCCAGAGCGCACAGAAACACTGTTTACCTTCCTGCTACAGTGGTACCTATTTATCTACTTGCACTGGTATGCTTTTGACCGGGCCGTCTTAAGTAAATCCAGCGCCCTGGCGCGAAGATCCCTCCGGTGCCTCTCGCGCTCTGCCGGGCAGGGTCAGGCACAGCAGGCAGCCAGAGGGCGTGGTGTGGACGCCGAACTCGCGCTCCGCCGGTCAGGGCCAGGCGTGGCGGGCAGCCGGAGGGCACAGAGGAGCGGGTGGGAACGCTGCTAGCTGTGCTCCACCTCCACCTCCTTGGCCGAAGCGGCGGCGCGGTACTGCCATCCAGGGAGCCCTGGCTGCAGCGCCGAAGGGAGGCTCGCCGACGGCCTCCCCGCATCAACAGCCCAAGAAGAGGTGGGTGAGAGCGGTACTGCCGGTGGGGCTGGAGGGTGCAGGCGCCTTCTTCAGGCCATGGCGCCTTGCGCCAGTAGCCTCAATGGCTAAGACGTCCCTGGCTTTTGAACTGCTGGGTTGGCAGAAGCTGGAACAGAGCAATGAAAGCTCACCCGGACGCACAGGTTCGAACCGCTGACCTTCTGATTGGCAAGCAAGCCCAAGAGGCTTAGTGGTTCTGTAGCCAAGACAACATCCATTTACTGTTGGATTCTTGAATAAGTTTCTATGCTTTCTCCAGGAAGTCAAACTGTAATACATATTTTTCTATGAGGAATGTGGTAGTGAAGTCAAACATCTATGGATAGTGCCTATGACATCATGAGATGAATCACAAATTCTTCTCCTGCTAATCTCTGCTACCCCTCACCAGCCGTTTTTCCTTCAGCAGCTTTGCACTCAACCTCTTCAGTACACAACTTCCCCAGTTGCAAGTAAACTCTTATTCCCCTACTCTCATTCCCAGCAAGATCAGTGTAAGAAACTGGGGGAGATCCAGGTTCATGGTGTTTATTGAGATACCAGCCTATCCTACCTCACAGACTTGTGAGAATAAAGAAGCGTTGGGGAAGAAAATATTAGCTTCTTCAAGCAGTGCCGGAATAAAAATGCAAAAAAATAGTAAGACTAATTACAAGTTATTTAATTGTTCAGTGTCGAGAATATTGCTTTATGTTCGTTTTCAAGATTCTGCTAAAAAAACAAACCTCATTCAACACCCAGCAGTTCCCAAGCCAAATGGAACTAAAATAATCAAGAAGTCATTTCCTACCAAAGACAATAATCTTGGCACCACAAAGCAGAATACAGGGTCGTGCATAAGATGCTTAACATAATGCCTGTTAAAAACTGGAGAACTTGAAGAAAGCCACTGTTTGGTGCACATTTTGATGTTTCTGGAGACATTGCTCAACTGTGGACTTCACGGGTTCTGCATTTCCAAATAAGTAGGGAATGAGTTCATAGCGGTTACGGGAAGAAGTGACGGAGATCAAGGCACTGCAGCAGACGGAGGACAAGTACATCAAACGCCTCTACTACTTCTGCTGCTAACTTGCACTGCCCCAGCATTACAGTGCAGGAGAACCAAACAGGCAACGCTTTTTCTTTTAGTACAGTATTTGCAACCGAGAGCCGGTCCCTCGGAATCACAGGATCTAACAGATTTCCTTTTGCAAGGAGGATTGGGTGTGGACATATGCGAGATCCACCGCCTTCTAAGGCCGCTTTCAGGGATCTCCCAGCTAATAAATCATCCCATTCAGAATGACAGGCTTTGGTGGCGGTGGCGGCTGCTGTCCCGTACGCACGAAGGGCTGCGGGGCCGTGAGAGGGGGGGGGGGATAAGGGAGCGTGCGGGTAGAGAAGTTCCCCCAAGCCTCCTCCCTCCTCACCCCCGGGAGAGCGGCAGCAACTTACCAGACGGAGCCGTAAGCCCCGGAGCCCACCGGAGACAGGTTCTGGTAACGCTCAGGCACTTCCCAGACCGTCTTGTTCAGCTCCTGCCGGTAGAACTTGGGCCGCTCTTGGGTCATCTCGACCCCGAGCCCGCCCCACCCAGCGCGGCCGGGAGGGGGGGGAGACCCTCGAGCAGAACCGTTGGCTCCTCCCCCTTCGGAGAAAGGGGGTTTCCTGCTCCGAGGGTAAAGAGGTCGCTCGCGCCCAGCGGCCGCCTCAGTAACTGGCCACGGCCGGCCCAGGCGCCTCGTGAAGCCGCAGACACCCCAACCCCGCCCCGCGGCCGGAGGGGAAAGCCAGGCCAAGCGGGGCTTTTCTGCCTCCCGCCGTCTGTCGGGTCTCGGGGCAAGCAACCCTGCGGCCTCCTGCACAACCCCAAGTCAGGGAGCCTAACAGGTGGGCGCGAGGGGTCCCCCTGAGGAGAGCAGAGCTTGCACTGAGCGGAGCGGTGGGGGGAGCAAAGCCAAGCAGCAGCGGCGGCGGAGACGAGGAGGAGGAGCAGCTGCTGCAGCCGCCTGACTTCTCCCGACCTCTTCCTAAAGTCCCCGATTGCAGAGGTCTCGCGAGACCCAGGGCGCGGAAAGAGATTTGAGGCGATGCCCCAATATGGAACCCAGCTCCAGAGCCCTATGATGAGCGCAACCAGAAAGAGAGGAGCGTCTCGCGAGATCTGGAAGGAGGCGAGAAGGAAGGAGGAGGAGGAAGAGGAAGGGTGGAGCGTGATGCCGGCCAGGGTTTAAGGCTTGCAGGTGCTGCTTCTTAAAGGGCAGCGGGAACCTGGACAGGTGCCTTCTCGGAAGGAAGACTCACACCCCGCCACCTTGTGACTTCCTCATCCCGTTCTTTCTGTGCCCCCGGGGAAGAAGCGCATTAGCTGTTTTGTGCTTGCAGTTGTAATAATAACGTTTGTTAACAAATAATCATTGGAATGCAGTTCTTTTCATAGCAACCATTTAGAGTTACAGTCCTCAGCTAGTAAATTGTGGTAGCTAGCAACACAGTCTTCCTTGTTATTGATTAATGCGGGATGAGGGGCCATTTTCTAGCTCATGGGCTGCATTCCCTTCTTGGACCAACTTCTGGGGGCCATATTCGCGGTGGGCAGACCCTGAGGCAAAAGTGCGTGCAGCAATGGATGTAAATTTTACCTTCGTTCTGTTTCTACACGCCCCCCCCCTTTTCCCTGACAAGCCAGATAAATTAGCTGTGACTACTGATCCTTTATTGCTTAGATTCCTATGCTAGGTATGTTGTAAGCTTTAAGTTTCTGAGTTTTATTGGCATAAACTCAGAAGATAAGCCATTTTTTGCTTACAACAGGTCCACTTTGCAGGACTGTCCAACCTTTCCAACCAGAAAGCTATTTGTCACTATCTTCAGTGACAAGCTAGGCTGCTTTCATTCACCATCCAGGTGCAACGTTGCTTGTTGCACGTACGCAGCACCAGACAGTTGCCTTTCCTGTTTCTTGCAAATAGAACTGGTAGCACCCAAATGTTGGCTTCTAACCATTGTTGAGGACAACAAACGTACACTAAATTCATTTTTAATAAGCTGCATACATTAAAATAACTTATAAAAGTTCCAACTGAGTAAGCCACGCATTCGTACAAAGTCATATAAATTGTAAAAAAAAAAAAGGTTAATTCGAGAATTCGAACGTTAACTTTAGTTGCTGCGAGTCATTGCGCCACCTGGTGGCGCAAGGGGTCCATAGCAGAACACATCTCTTCCTCCCATGCCGGCTACGCGTGAAGCTGGAAAACTCGCCCGGACCCAGAACGCGTGGCGTGCACGTCACAATCCCATCTCCGGCGACAGCACGCAGTTACTTGTATACGCGCTACGCCACTTTTTATGCCGCCCCCACCTCCCTGGCCCTAGTTAAATCCGGCGAAGCCCCGGAGAAGCGAGCTGTGGGCTGGGACACCGCGAGGCGCATGCGCTCCGCCCATGGGACTAGGGGAGGCGGGCGAGGGGCCTGACGCGCGGCTCCGGCTCCTGCCTGTCACGCAGAGCAGGGGGCGGTGCCGCAAGCGTTTGGAAGAGCCAGGGGGAGTGGCCTTCCTCGGGAGCCCCAGCTCGGAAGGAAGTGACAGCAGCGGCGAGGAGATCTGGTGGCGCGCGCAACGGCGGGCGAAGATACCAGTCGTACGCACGCGCCGACCGGCTCTCCCGCGGCCAGCGCAGGCGCAGGAAATATCCTTGGAGCGCACGCGCGGGGGGTCGCGGGGGCTGCTGTCTCTAGCCGCCATGGAGAGGAAAGGTGAGTGCGCTTGGCCCCTCTGCCAACCTCCCCCCCCCCGCCGCCGCCGCCGCCCCTCCCCGCCCTCGCTCGGCCCCTCGGCTCTTCTAGTCAGGCCTCAGCTTTCTGGGTCTTGGCGGCTCGCTGCCTCCGAGTCCCTGGTTGTTGCCCCAATTCACACGAGATCGAGCGTCGGTTTCCTTTTGTCAGGTCCCGCTGTTATTCGCAGAGTTCTTCTCACGGATCCTAACTGCCGGTCTTAGGGTATCCTGGCAAATGTACGGCCCTTGGGCTTCCCTTCCTCGGCCTCCACCCCGCTACTCAGTATGAGATAAAAGAGGGTGATATAATCGCCTGTCTCCTCCAGTAACGTGTTTGGGGATTTTTTATATATATATATATATATATATATATATATATATATATATATATAAATAATATGGGTACAGTGAGTCTATTATGAGCACGTGTCTCACGAATCTGGTTCGTTCTTGGATTAATGCTGCTTCTAGGGAAGAGGGGGTTAATCTTGGAACAAAATAAACCGGATAGGTTTGATGCTGCGAATAATGTGCCCTTCTTTTTCACCCTGAACAAAAGCTTACTGATTCTTGCCCCACCCCTTCGTTTTCTTCCCTCTATTTCTTCCTAGTTCTAGCATTGCAAGCCCGGAAGAAGCGGACTAAAGCCAAGAAGGAAAAAGCCCAGAGAAAGTAAGTGTGACCCTATTGCCTTAAACAGAGTGAAATGGTGTTGTGGACAGTGACAATAATTTCCTGAAATGATGTGCAGAAGCCAGCCTGGTAGCCTTGGTTGCATGGTAATGAGAAATCTTACAGATTTTCCAATTCTAAGTGACTCTTTACATCCTGAGGGTAGCCTCAGTGTTAAAAGCACATAAACTCACATGAGTGATATGCCCTCTTCTGCATCTTGTGCATATTTTAAGTGGGCACCACTGGGTGCCTATCAACTTGCTGGTAATATTCTCATCTCCTTTTCCAAGGATAATATTTTAATCTAAAATAGTAGATAAACTTAATGGAGCAAATCTATTATTTATTTATATACATTTTAAACCGTAGTAGGGTGAAATCCAAGCCCTGGGCGCTGTCCAACAGGGCCATTGCAGCATCTGCAGCCTTGCTGCACATGCTGGCTGGCAGTCAGGCCTGCTGCTGTCACATGACAGCTGTAAGGCTTGCTCAGCCCTCTGTCTTGAATGTCTTCCATCCCAGAAAGTCCCCCTCCCCACCAGCAGCAATTCTGCACACAAATTCAGCTGGCAAAATGGGAAACCACACTGGCAGATAGATGCCGATTTCACTCTGCAGGCAGAGGCTGGCAGGGCTGGGGGAAGCAAAATCTCTGCTTAATCGAGCCCCACAGTCTGGTGCAAGCAGATTTTGAATTGTGACCTTAATATAGGATACATTGCACAAATCAAATATGCATTACTGAATTATTCACATAGATGTAATAGTGAAAAATAATGCTATAGTGCTGTATATAAAGTTTGAGATTTATATTTATATTGTATAGCAAACCGTTCTGGCTAGCCGTGTATTTCAAGTGTTATTTTCATAGTCATAATAAGCTGTTCTGGCCTTGTAGATCCAAGAAGCTTGAAACATGTTTAAAATTGTGCACTAACTTCTGAACATCTAAGTTGCCCGTAAATTCAGCAAACTAAAATGCAATAGAAATATGTTCTCTGTGTGGTAGTATAATACTGTTATAAGAGTATTTAATAATCCCACTCAAACTGAAGGGTGGAACTTACTTTAAACATTTCAGATATCACATAGAAGAGGGAACTCTTCTCTTTTTCACCCTGTTACTATAACTCGAAAAGAGATTTGACCATACCGCACTCTATGTAGCTGCTGTTGGTGGACTAAATTGATAGGCCAGTCCTCTGAAATTTTACTGAGAAGTCCCACTGAAATCAGTTAAGTGTGGTTAAGATTGTGTTCTGTGTGTGTTAAGCGGCAAGTGGTTTCAGATTAAGAAAATGGAGCCAGAGAATGTGCATTATTTAGTGAGAGTAATTATCAGAGTTGATAGTTCTTTAAGCCTGGAATATTAAGGAAAGTAATCCCTTGTTTAAGCACTGGCCAAGTACCCATATGCAAGCAGGAGTTACATGTGGAGAAGTAAGAGGAGTGGCAGATGAGGAGTGAGGTGTTAAGTCCCCTCTCTGCATGCAACAAAGAAACCAAGCTAGCTGCTAGAAGAGGGAAGCTCCCTCCTCCATGCTGAACATAGAAATGCAATTCTCTGTTCCTCCTCTGGTAGCCTGCAACTGGCAAGTAAAAGTTTTTGCAAGCTAGTAACTTAAAGTGGCACTGTGGGTTAAACTACAGAGCCTAGGGCTTGATGATCAGAAGGTCGGCGGTTCGAATCCCCGCGATGGGGTGAGCTACCGTTGCTTGATCCCAGCTCCTGCCCACCTAGCAGTTCGAAAGCACATCAAAGTGCAAGTAGATAAATAGGTACCGCTCTGGCGGGAAGGTAAATGGCGTTTCTGTGCGCTGCTCTGGTTCGCCAGAAGCGGCTTTGTCATGCTGGCCCCATGACCCGGAAGCTGTACGCCGGCTCCCTCGGCCAGTAACGCAAGATGAGTGCTGCAACCCCAGAGTCAGACATGACTGGACCTAATGGTCAGGGGTCCCTTTACCTTTACCTTACCTAACTTGAGGTGGAGGGGAAGGATTACAGTCATACCTCTGGTTACGATAGCTGCAGGTTGCGTTTGGCACGGGTTACGAACACGCTGAACCTGGAAGTACTGGAATGCTGCGCGTGTGCGCAGATTCGGCGCTTCGTGTTGCATTCTGCTCATGTTGCGAACGGGGTTCCGGAACCGATCCCGTTCGCAACCAGAGGTACCACTGTATTTACAAGACTCAAGCCCTGTTTAAGTGAGACTTCTAAGTAAAATTTCAAAGGATTGTACTGCACAGCCATTGGAAGCTTACATGTGTAGATACAATCATATGCCATTAAATGCTCTAATAATTTTTTTAAATTTCCTATTGACTTTGAAATAGGCCTGAATTGAACCCCTTTGCATTTTCAAATGGTTATTTGTTGTTGTTGTTGTTGTTGTTGCCATCTGAATCTGCAGTTAAATTAACTCAGGTACCAATAGTGGGGGAAATATTTGCCTTTGAGCAATTGGAAAACCAGATAGAGCTAGGCTAAGTGCACCAATATTCTGCCGTGGTGTCAAGTGGCTTCTTGTATTCACCTACTCTATGCTTCTTCTCATCCATTGTTCACTTCACTAATTTTTGTCCATGTAGCATTTCTGTCACTTCCGAACAGTCAAGGCAATTTTTGTGTCTGGAATTATGCTGTCTGAAATCATGCTGTGATTGCAAAGTTTAACAGTTGTAGCATTGTTTTCAGTGTAGTCTCTTGTCTCGAATATTTTACTCTATTTAGAGTGAATCAATAGTGATAACCCACTGCATGAAGGTTTACTGCAAAGTTGTGGCAAGCTAGTAATATCCAGAAATTGAACCCCAAATTTCCCAAGCCCTTTCTTCTACGTATTCAAAGCTGTCATGCACTTTGGAAGCATTCTACTAAAAATTAAAAGAATTGGCCAACAGTTAACTTAATTATACAACCCAAAACCATTATTTACAAATTCATATAGTGGCTTAAGTAGAGTGGTTTTTATAACATGTTCAGCCAAGGTAGCTTCCCATTTAATGCTAGTGCTCTGGGAGAGTTCCGGTTTTTTAATTGCTTGTAGAAAAGAACAATAAAAAATGTTCCGTTCTTGTCAAAAAATCAAGGACTTGACATAAAGTTGTTTATCGCTGTTTCTGCAGTTAACGTGTCTTGAATGTTCCATATGTAAGATGGCTAATACTCTGGCAATTCTAAGAGCCTTAAAATAACCATGGCTCTCTTTTATCATAGAGGAAGAGAAGCAGTAGAATTTTGCTGTAATGAAGTTAGGCTTAGGACACAATATATACTGAACTGCAAAACCCCATGCGTTTCAACAGAGCCCCATTTCTCCCCAGCTGTGGTATGTGTGGAAGAAGTATAACAGGATCTGTGCATGTTTCCTATGCCTTCCTTTTTCATTCTCTCCCACTCCCAATTGATGCCCATTCATACACTTGAGTTGGTTGGCAGAAGAAATGGGTCTTTGAGCCCTAGGTGGATTTCTCCACTCAGAGCTGCTGCTTGTGAGATTTTGCTCCTGAACTTGATGGATAGGCTTATTTGTTAACAGCAAACATAAATGTAAAAGATCAGGCTTTAATGCCTTCTTTTTTGGAATAATTTTGAGCAATAGCTATGTTACTATGTATACAAAGCTATCCGTGATTTATCAAAATATATTTTAAGTTTAAGAAACATTTAAATATACAATGTTGACTTGTATATAATTGTGCAAAAGATCACAAAAATGTTTCTAACCCACCTGCCTGCACACACTAATGTTAGTCATCTGTCTTCTAAAAGCAGTAGTTTTTATCAGGCTTCCCTGCATAGAGGTAAGCCTTGCTCATAACCAGGCAAATGGTTACCAACAAGCTGCAGCAATGCATGTGGTATTTGACAGTCAAATATCAGATCTCGGCTAAAAGCCAATACACTTTAAAGAAAAGAAAGAGAGCATTCAAGTCAAGGCAGAGGACAAATATGGAGGTGATAAATGGCAATACATATACTGTAGAGTGTTTTCTTTGATTATAACCTGTGATCACTGCAAAATATGTGCTGCTTTCTGGCCATTGGTTTCCTTCTGATAACATTGGTGCTTATACGTAGAACTACTGTTTTGTTGTGTGTGTACCCTGTGGGCCTCTTCACACACACAAGTATGCTATGAATGTTTGAAAACATGTCTTCCATTCACTTGTCAGTCAGGACCGGGTGAAGCTTCTTGACAAGTGTACTCTGAGTGGGAGCCTGGGCTTGCTGCTTTTTAATGTGTTCCAAGGTGGTGGTTTTACATACTACCTACACCTTTTAAAATACATTTAATGCATTTATAACCCACAGGCCTGGCCAGTATGTCTTCAGTACAGGTCCTATTGGTTGTGAGCATTAGTTGCCTGCATTAGCTAGAATGCATCAATGAAGGCTCCTTTCCCTCCCGAAGCTTGGAAAGCAAGCAGTTGTTGTTCTTGCTGCTACCTCTATGCATTTTTGTTAGTGTGGAGATGCCGCATTCCCCCTCTTGCAATTAAAAAAATGAGAATGACACACCCTTCTTTGCAGGGTCACAAGGTTCCCCAAATCCCTGTACTTCAGGGCTTTGAGGAAATGTAGGTCTTTGGGGAGAAGGACTGCAGAACAGTAGCAGCTGGTAACAAGTCAAGCTCTCACACTTCTCTACATCCCAGCTAGGCTTTGATTTAATTATGATGGAGAGCACTGGGGAAAAAAGGGAGATATCCACTTGCCCTCCTGTCCGTAGAGGAAAGAGTGCCTAGAGGTCTGTGAGTATGTGGCCATCAGGGACCTCCATGGAATTAAACTTTTTTGCATGTATAACTCTGAAAACAATATAGATGACATTTTCTTCTGAGCCATAGCTATAGAATAAACTAATGCTGTTTCCCTTTAAGTAAATGCAGCCATTCTGTGTGCTGGGTCTAATTTTTTTGATCTCCACAACCATGAATTGTTTTAACATTAATACACAGATCCATCTGTATATGTCTGCTCTGTGTTCTGTGTCATATGTTCTGTTCTTCTGACATCACTGGCACTACTGAATGAGTGGGAAAATATGTAGGAGCGTGAGGGTAAGACACTCCTGCAATACTGTTTTTCCTTCTTTGTTGTCTTGCTTCCTATAGACAGAGAGACAAGGGTGAGAGCCCTTAAACCCCAAATTCCTACTTGCTGGGAGTTAAATGCTCATGAATACAAGTGCTTTTTTCACCTCACCCCCACCTTTGAAGTACATGCTGTCTTCACTCATAAATCAGCATGGTATCTAATGAAATGCTTGAATGTTCATTGTTTCACCTTGCGATAAGAAGCTACATGTTAATTGGCCTTTTATTTTTTTATCTGTTTCCTCTGAATTTCTGTCTAGAACAGTTAATGGTTACAGATGGGTTGGGAGTGCATCACCTTATTTCTTTATGCATTATTATTGTTCGAACACAGTTTGGTGTCATTCATCCTGAGAATGAATGCCTGAAGGAAGAAATGAACAAATTAATCTGGTATGTGTTCTCTGGTATAAGTAGAATAGATAAAATAGAACTACCCTATGGTTGTTTCTCAGTGATAGAAGTCATACAGTTTTATACCGGTAGTTCTAAAGCTAGTGATTAATTGGCATGTTTTCTTTAAGAGACTAGAAAACCTTCTATTCTCAGGTCTGTGGGAGAGGAAGCAAGAGTTTTTGCTTAATTATAACTTTTAAGAACAAGAACTTGACTGGTTTTTCTTCATAGAATATGAACCTTACTGCATTCTCCATACATTTAAATATGGGGAATGTAGATTACAGTAAAGGACTAAGCATGCATACTGTAAGACGGTACAGTCGTACCTTGGTTACTGAACGCCTTGGAACTCGTACATTTTGGTTCCCGAATGATAAAAAAAAACAGAAGTGAGTGTTCCAGTCTTCAAACGATTTTCAGAAGCTGTACATCCGGTGCGGTTCCTGCAGGCAATCAGAAGCCGCACCTTGGTTTTCGAACAGTTCTGGGAGTCAAATGGACTCCCGGAATGCATTCTGTTTGAGAAGCAAGGTATGACTTATGATGTATATATGAAGACTATCTAGATTATTCAATGAAACAGTCAGAATGGCAATTCTGCTACCAGTTCTGCACCAGTGAACCCCATGCATTTGAATGGGGCTTATGCATGTATAACTAGAATCAAAGTTCCAGGCAGCCTTAGTTAAGGACTGTTGGTTATATGAATTGCATATGCAATCAAGTCTGGGATCCAAAAAGTATGCCCAGTAGATTTTTTATTTTGAACAGCAAGCCTCATGCCATATAACAAACTGTGTTTGAAAGATCCTAGGGGTTGGGACAGTTGCCATTTGAGAATCTCAAGCCCCACACCCTCTTCAGTGAGTGGAACTAGTTATTTGATTCTTCAAAAAAAGTTCTATTGAGTACATGGGTGTTTAATCCCGTGTAAATGCATATTGGATTCCAGTCTTTGGCTGTTTTTGCACCATCTGGTTTTCATGGGAGGAAGTATTCAGAGTTTGTCCCTCTTTTCCCTGGTTAAGTTCTTGTATCTCCTTTTACTTGCATGCATTCCACACCCACCCAGAGCAACCAAGGAATTACCTAAAAGTAACCGTTTGGTTTTAGCATTTACCGTATTTTTCAGTCTATAAGACGACCCCATGTATAAGATGACCCCTATTTTGGGGGACTTCGATTTAAGAAAATGGGGGGAGATGGCCCCCGTATATAAAATTTGGACATTATTTTTTAGGGAAAAAACCTAGTCTTATACACGGAAAAATACGATAGTTGCAAGCAGATTCACAAGCTGTAAAAGATTTCAGTCTGTTTTCTCACAGTAAGTATAGTCGAACCTTGGAAGTCGAAGGGAATCCGTTCCAGAAGTCCGTTCAATTTCTAAACCAAAGCGTGGCTCCTGCAGCCAATCGGAAGCCCCGTTGGACGTTCGGCTTTCAAAAATAGTTCGCAAACTGGAACAGTCACTTCCAGGTTTGCGGCATTCGGGAGCTAAAACATTCAAGAACTAAGCTGTTCAAAAACCAAGGTACGACTGTAGTACTTCTTTCTTTGCTGATCTGTTTGAGAAGAAAAGCTGCAGCAGGCTAACCGAAGCCAGGCAGATTCACTTGCAAGCAAGAGCTTCTGTTGTTCTCCTGAGTAGATCTGTTGGTGGTGGAGGCGATAGCAGTGTACCTTGAGATACCTGGAATGTTACAGCACAAATTAGTGTTTATTTGAATGTGTTTGCAGGCGGAGCCTCTGACCACACTTATTCGGACTGTATTTCAGCTGCATCTTCATTTGTCTTTCTTCGTGTAACTTTTGCTCTGCCTTTTCAGCTGTATACTGCTTTTTAGATAGACAGATGAGTTGCTGTTTGGTTTTCATAGCTCATCAGTTCAATTTATCACTGAAATGCCAGCATGAACTGAAAGGCTAAATATGTTGCAGAATTACCATACAATAGCCAAGAATGATACTGGCACCTGCCTCTGCAGTTGTCCAGTTTGTTTATTTCTTAATAACAACATGTGACATGAAGCTTTTCTTGTTTAGGTTGGGATGCCTTTATGAAAATTGTCTTCCATCTTTTCCATAGAATTGTTTTAGGCAGAGCTAGAAAAATAATTGACACCTACTGGCACAGAGAAGCTAATACTTTGAGCTCTTGTGCTCATATAATCAATACTGTGATACTGTTTTCTTTCAAAGTTCTGAAGGAAATTTATTATTGAACAGGAAACTCATAGCTTCACCTCAGTTAGGCTACATAGTTAGTATATCTGGAAAGACTTTGGAAGTTGGTCAGCATCAAAATAATAGAATGAGTTTTTGGTCATTCCAGAGCATGGCTAAATTTTTTCAGGAAGCAAATTAGCTGAGAGCAACTCTCTTCAGTGATGCTGCAAGGCATTTACCTGCAATGCAGTGCTATGCATCTGCAGCTAGGTGGTGGAGGCAAATTCCTTTTCTCTCTTGCTTTTGCACAAAGCTTTGCTGTGTTCAGGAAGAACCAGCCCTCTGCTTGCAATTTATGTACCCCTATTACTTGCACCAGGGTGCCATTTAATTTTTGATGGCTCTTTCGAAAACTGTTGGCCCGACTTCAGAGATACCTTCATCAATGGGAGTCCGTGCTTCATGCAGGTAAGCTTTCCTTTTGCAGCATTTTTTAAAACCCAGATGGAAAAAAGGGAGTTTGACTGCCTCAGTGAGGACTTCTCTGAATTCTGTTTAAGCTCATAAATCTTCCTGAGGACACTGATGCAATTGTCACCCTCCCCTAGCATGTAATCTTACCAGATACTTAGCTTAAGAACAAATCCAATGAAGTTAGGTTGTAAAAGCAAGTAGATGTTCAGAAGCCCAAGGTGCTTGTTGGGGTGGATGTCTGCCAAATGTTCTGATATGTTAAAACGGATTCATTCAAGGCTTCTGTTAGCATTTGATGTGTATCTAGCAGTGTAGCAGTTCTGACAGCCGTCTGTTTCTTATTCATTGAAATGCAGTCTCTGGAACTCTCACATCAGCCTTTTGTCCCTGCTTACAAGCTGACTTCTAAATCGTTTAAATGAATCAGAAGATGCTTTCTGGTTTCTCTTCTTAGTAACAATTTGCTCGAATAAATCATTGTTTAGAATCAAATGATGTATTGAAATAAGGTTTTTGTACCTCCTATGCATGTTTTACCATGCCTGTTTGGGGTGCATTTTAGGAGGGGTACATTTTAGGAGGGCGGGGCAGGAGCAGTTGTGGGGATTGTATTGAGCATTTTTTTTAAAGATTTAATACTAAAAGTACACATACTTTCCAAGAAACATTAGAGAGAGAATATTGCCTTTGAAAGGTAATCACATCTCTGCAGTGTTATGTGGTCTTTTTCACTCGCTGGCAAATAATAGTTCTCTCATTTTGAAAGTATAAGGACTTGAAATAATTAATTGCAGAGATATTGAGCTCTCTGAGTCTTTGTAACATCACTCAGTGATAAGACATTATTACTTCCTTTAGATAAAGGATCAGAATAGTTCTCAAAAGCTTTATGAAGGCTTTCTAGTAACTTCTTTGCTGCAGGAAGATTCTGCTTGTGGAAGAGATGTGTGATTGCAGAATATTCAGGGAATTTCAAATAGCGTTTTTGCCTGGAAAATTAGCTTTAAGGCTTACCTAAATCTAGTTCCTTGTCAATGCATACCCTAGAACATTCTGTCATTAAAAACCAATCTAGTAAACCTTAACAATTCAGCGTTCCCATAGTTATGACGTAATTAATGAAGAAATTTGCTGTGGTGGGTGTGGCTTCTAGAGGGATCACATTGATTTCATCGTTATTCGTTTCCTCTCTAGGTTTGAGATTTATTGAGTAGTGTTATGATTTTTCAAAAATCATTGTCTACAGTTGTCTTTACTCTTGTTTAACATTTGGATTTGTGTTTATTCCTGTATGTGCTCTGCTCGCATTAGGCTAACTGTGAATATTTACAACTTCTAATTTTTGCCAAAGAAAGGTGTAGGGAGTTTAAATAAATCTTCAAGACATGATTGTGTGGAGGGAATAGTCAGTTTAGAATGTGTGTAAAATGTTCCAGAAGTGTACATGAGCACTCTTTGCAAGTATGCTGATTTATTTTATTTATTTTTGTTTGAACATCCCTACACCAAACCCCGCAACAGCTGTAGTTCACAATTGTTTTATGAAACCAGTTACTTTATAAAAGGTTTATTTGTTACTTTGCAAAATAACTGTTATGTGTTGTATATAATGGTGTCACATAGCTGTCAGTAAGGACAGAATGAAGAGGGAAGCAATTTTTGGCTATTCCCCCTACCACCGGCAACTCTGTGCACACACAAAAATCTTCTCCAGAGGGTTGGGGACCCCCAGAGTGTTAATTTATGCATTATGATCAGCTGAGCAACTCAGTATTTAACAAAAAAAATCCAGGGACAAAACAAAACAAAATAAAAAATTTCTTCCAGTAGCACCTTAGAGACCAACTAAGTTTGTTCTTGGTATGAGCTTTCGTGTGCATGCATCCAGGGAGTTACTAGATAAAAGTATGTTTCTCTTTGTATTCAAATATAATATGACATAGATCACTGTAGCAGTCAGTCTAACTAACACCTGACAACTACTAGTTGACAGCATGCAAGTTGTAGTTACATGCTTCAAGATATGCATGACTATTTTTCTTTCTGCTGAAAGATTGGGTTTTTCTTTTCTGCCACTCTATACAGCAGCTTGAAATTCCTGTTTTTAGGGAGCTATAAAGATGGGTTTGTCCCACTGCATGGAAGCACACTGAGTCAACTTATAGGGCTGGAATGCATTTGGGTACCTGTAATAGGATGACTAAACTGAAGCCATTTTGAGGGGCTTTCTATAGAAAATAATTCAGAATCCTAAAATTTCCCTTCATCCTGAACCAATCACCAAGCAGTTTTCACTGTAAGTATTCTGTGAGCCACTGGCAGTTATTTTTAGCCTAAGGACTATCCTACACTGTTGAAGCCTTCTGAATGCCTATTATTTTTTTATTAAAATATTTTTGAAAGCCTGGGGAGGAATTCCAAAGGTTGGGACCACCACTGAGAAAGCCCTGTTCCTAGAACCTACCCGCCTTATAACAGGCCAGAGAGCAGGATCTCGGACTCTGATCTTGGGCAGATTCATACAGGTATAGATGGTCCTTCAGATAAATTAGGCTGCTAAAGCTACTAGCCTGCTGAAATGTTTGCTGTTCCATTGAAACACTGGCAGCCTGCATTTCCCTGCTGGCTGGAGAGGAACGGAAGCCCCTCCACAACCAGCATGGAAATGAAAGTTCTTTAAAAAAAAAAAAGAGCCCTGCTATCAAACAGACGTGACAGAGAAGGAACAAAATGATCCGCCCCTCCACCATCCTGCTTGGTTTTCACACTGATCATGGAGGAAGGTGCTTTCCATCCTCCATGGTTGGCATGGAAACCAAGTGGACTGGACAAAGGATGGATGGAAAGATCCATCCTCTACCAGCTCACTCCCTTGCTGGTATGAAATTCCTGTTTGCTTATAGCTACAAGGTTAGTTACAAGCCTGAATTCTTGCTGCTATTACTCTCTGCCTGCCTTTCTCGCCTCTTGATTGGCATTTTTTGGAGAGTGGCAGTCATTTGGCCCAGCACCTCCAGCAAAGGACCTTCTGCTACAGACAAAATGCATCACAAAGCACAGCTGTACCTGGTAAAAGTGCAGTTGACTCCCCCCCCCCAATGACTGAGCAAGGCAAATACCTGGCATAATCATAGTGGGAGTGATTGGCGTACTGCTGCTGTGCAACATTTGATTCTCCATGGAGACAGCTCTAGATATTGGTGTGACTGGTTATCTTTTGAGACTGTACTAATTTGAGTGTCGGTACTTGCTGCACACATGGAGCTGTCTGCACAAGTTGTATCTGCTGAGAGGGTTTGTTCCAACCAAAGTGATCTGAGATAGATGTGATGAATCTGCATTTCAGTTTTTTTAAAAAAAAAATGAGGAACATTTCTTTTGCCTAACATCATCCAAGCTCAAACTGCATTTTAGTCTTTGCATATTCTTTCTTCCTTTGCTCCAAGTACACACAGTAAAAAGCTTACGACTTACGAACTTAGGGTGTCTCCTAGGCCAGAAACCCAACATCGAGGCCCTGCTGCCCATTCAGAGAATGATCTTCCTGAACAAGAAGAGGAAATCCTGGGATCAGATGATGATGAGCAGGAAGATCCCAATGATTACTGCAAAGGTGAGAGGTTTTATTTTACAATTTGAGCATCATAATTTTAGACCAATAATTAAGGTTGTAAACCTGGTTTGGACTTTGGTACCTCCTTTGTATCAGCCAGTAAGTGACTTTGTTTTGTAGATAGAAAAAGGAGCTCATCTATGGGGACTTGGTAGACTAATGCTTCTTCTTATAAGACCAGTCATCTACCAGACTATGTCCTCCTTGTTTGTTTAGCAAATCAAAGTTAATACATCAAGATATATGATTGCTTAAGGTATTTCTCAGTATATTTATTCATTTAACTTTTTACTACTTCTCCAGCTTTCTATTTCAAATATGTTCCATATTTACAACTGAAATTAAAGTTAATATCAAAACTGCATAATAAACATCAGAAATAAAAACATAACAGTAACAAAAAATAGAGCTTTAGGAGCTATAAAATTCGTCAGGAAACCAGGAAATAAACAAAGCCTAATAGCCCATAAGTGCGGCGAGTGAAAAGTAGTTGCATAGAGAGGTATCTTCATGTATTGCCTAAAAATAAAACTATGTAGTTGTCTGGTAGGCCTCTCCAGCAGGGTGATGGGTGAGATTCCAAAGCAACATCACCCTCATGGAGAATGCCAGGGACAACACTGGATTAACCCAATGCAGTGGTAGAATTTGGAATAAGTAGAGGGGGGAATTGTTCTAGTCAGAGGGAGACTGCATTCCCGAGGGTAGTTACTGTCTGTAATCCATAGTTTGCAGGAAGCTCAGTATAGGACCCCCAGTGTGTGCTAGAGAATACTGGGTGAGGCAATTCAATTTGTACTGGTACCTTTGGATACCTGCCAACACTTAGAGCAGGCATCCCCAAACTCAGCTCACCAGCTGTTTTGGGACTACAACTCCCATCATCCCTAGCTAACCGGACCAGTGGTCAGGGATGGTGGGAATTGTAGTCCCAAAACAGCTGGAGGGCTGAGTTTGGGGAAGCCTGACTTAGAGAAAGCTATTGGTTGCTCTTCAGGTGCTGAGATTGTGCTTCCTGTAGTTACCATATAAATCTGTACATTTTGGGTCCACTTGCTATATATAAAGCACTGACATAGTGTCATACAGGAATTGGCAAAGGACAGTAATTTCCTTCACTTAAATACCATACGTCCGCCTTCACATCACGGAATTCTCAATGGTAAAATGTTGCAAACTTGACTATATCTGCCCAATCCTGGCTGTAGTTACCCAAACTGGTATACTTAGCATCACGCTCAGTGGAATAAACTGAATGAAAAACATGTCATGTCTCCACTGCCTTCATTTTGTGTGGGTGTGCTGTGTGCCCGGCATAGAAATTTAGCAGGCTGGCAGCAAAGGCATGGATCTCTGTCTTTCTGATGCCAGCCAGCGTGTTCTATGCTAGATGTGTGCAGGCGGGGTGTGTGTGTCACCTGCTGTGCCTCTATATGAAAACATGGTAGACTGGTAGCAAGAGGGAAGGAGCAGCCCAATGCGAACCCTCTTGCTTTTAATGCTGAACACGCAGGAGGGGGCTTACCCATTGTCAGCTAGCTTGGAATGGCAGTGGGCTGTCAGAAGAGGGATGGAGTGTTCAGACTTCTGCCTCCTGTCAGTCTGCCTGGTTTCTTTGCTTAACAGAAGGAGGCAGTTTCCCCACCATAGAAACCCAGCATAGAAAGGATGCTGGAGAAGGGAATGAGTGCTCAGCCCCCACCCCCACCCCTGGAACCTCCTCCAAGCCCAGCATAGAAATGCAGCAAGCTACCAGAAGAAGGGTTGAAGCACTCCATCGATCCTCCAGCAGCCCAGTCACTCGCCTGGATGAAATTCCTTGTTTCCCATGATGACCAAGCAAGGGTTTAAAAACAAGCCTGCTTTGATAGTTCTTGCATTATAGTCCTTGCATTATCTAATCCAATATACAGTAGTGATCCAGAAATATATTTTTAAAATTAATAATGAACTCCCCATGCTGAACAAACCAGGCTTCAAGGAAATACAGTCATACCTCGTGTTGCGTACGCTCCATGTTGCGTACGTTCGGGATACACACTCCTGCCCCCTGGAAGTGTTTTCTGGAGTGTGTGTGTGACCACCAGATGTGCAGAACGCTTCTGCGCACTTCACGCATGCGCAGAAGTGCTCAAATTGCACAACGTCCGTTTTTTTGGGTTTTTTTTTTACATGCGTTCGAGTTACGCACGGCAACCCGGAACGTTCACCAAGCCATTTCTTGGTGGGATGTTGCCTGTTTTGCCCTTGTGTATACCTGAGAGTAAACATATTTTAATTTAATGGGACATTTTTGTAGTAATGTATGAGATGGCATTATTAGCTTTCCTTCTTGTTAAAAAGCAGGTTCACACAATTGCAAACGATGCTTGATGTTGTCATGAAGTATGTGTGTAGGTGTAACAAGTACAGCTTGCGGGCCTAAATGGATGTGCTGCCCTCATGGATCACATTGATGTACTGTAGTTGCCTGGCGTGAATGTCAGAAAATGAATTGTTTTTGTGTGAAGGAGCTCCTATTTGAGGTGAGCTGATTTGGGTTGGCTGATGATGCCATTTAGGTGGTTAGGATGTGTGAACCTCTTCAGATATGCAGCTTCCTACATGGTTGGACCCTTTGCAGTTCCCCATAGTGGTGGCAACCGTAGCACAAAGGTAATGTGAGAAGGGGGCAAAAATGCATTGGCAGAAATAGGAGCTCACATAGGTCATATTTTTTCTTAATCCAGCATTGCCAAGGTCCAGGGATAAGTATCAAAGCCAGTAATTCAACGACATACACCTTCATACATCAACTGGCAACGGATCCCCACCATGCCCGTCTTCTCTCTAGATTGTTTTTGATAAATATTGAGTAAGCTCTTTGAACAAAGGCAGGGCTTGAATGTATGCATCTCCATTGGCTTCTATTAATAAACTAGTGGTCAATTATTTATCTGGAGGCAATTTTAACATGAACAAGGGCAGGCAAACTGAAATTTAATTCAGACAAAATGGAGATACTGTGTGTGGGAAGTTGGTCTCCTCCAAAAAGAGGGTTCAGTTGGCTCTGGATGTGGGGTTGCACTTTGCCTGGAATTCCATGGACACAACCTGGGAATCCTCCTGAATTCAGTAGGTGATATCCAATTGAGAAAATACTGGGTGTTTTTTTTTAAAAAAGGTGGCTAACAAATGCGTTAAACGAAACATACACATCTGTAGTAGCACATAGAATTGACATGTTCCCAGTATGACCTTAATACTGAGCAGATTACCCATCAGATCATTCTCTTATCTCATGGCTAAGGTTCCTCATGGAAACCTTAGAGACATGCTAGGCTCTCATTCTTTTAAGGATATTGCTATGCTTTAGCTGAATCATTCTGTTCTGTTATGAGCCCAGCATCTTATGAAGAGATTTGAAGAGTAGCCACCAAGTCTTCTTAATATTGTGACTAGACTTTACAAATCACCATCCCCTTTCAGCTGCAGTTGCAGCCAAGTGGTGTGTCATCATGTGTGTCACCAAATAAAGAAAATCCCAGGGTAGCATTTCTGTTATTATGGAGGGAAAGAAAAGCATTATTAACTCTGAATGTTTTTGCTACTGCTAGGAGAAAGCAGTTAGCAACGCATTATATCTCTCCCAATCCCAGAACTCATAGCTAATGTGACATTTGAAGTTCCTTAAACAGTATTGTTTTTAAAATATATTTTTTCTTATTGTGGAGTATATTTACTGTATATTCTGGCATATAAGACTACTTTTTAATCCAGGAAAATCTTCTCAAAAGTCGGGGGTCGTCTTATACGCCGCGTGGAGAATCTGCGGTCAAGTATATCTCAAATTCTATATTTTAACTGGAAAAGTTGGGGGTTGTCTTATATGCCCAGTCGCCTTATACGCCGGAAAATACGGTAGTAAGAAAATTGAGAGATTTGAGAGTTCCCAGTGGGATTGTACCACCTGCACATAGCCATGCTAGTCTGCTTATCCTTCCCACATAGAGGAATAGCACACTGTAGAGCTGTTTTCCCTGCAGAAGCCGAGAAGGAAAAACACACCATCTATTCTATATTGTGTGTAATATTATTCTTTGATAAGCTGTCAGGATTTATATGCATGATATCCAAAATGAAGAAATTGCATGGTTCTACCAACAATTGTGTGCTCTCAGTGTGCTTTTTTCTTTTGTTTTTAAGAGAGATTAAAAGTGGCGGGTGTGTAGATTGACCTGTGAGTTCCTCAGTATCATTGAGGGTTCTTGACCCAATAACTCTTTTTACATTTCCTAGGAGGCTACCATCTTGTTAAAATAGGGGATCTGTTTAATGGAAGATACCATGTGATCCGGAAGCTGGGATGGGGACACTTTTCTACAGTGTGGTTATCTTGGGACATCCAGTAAGTCTTTGCTTTTTGGAAGGAATGTCTGCTAATTGCACAGAATACTGTAACAGACCAGCAACATGAGATTTTTCCTCAGAATGTTCCTCCTTGTTTTCAAATCCGGAGGTTTCATCTCATGCTTAAAAAAAAAAGCATGGTAACAGTTCTATGTACAAACTGAAAACTGATTCATATCCCCCCAGCATATTATTTCTTCAAGTTTACTTTTTATTGCACTCGGGGGAAATTATGCATTCAGGAGTGATGGAGAACCTGCTTTTGTATTTTGTAGGAAATGTTCCTGAGCCTTCAGATCTTTTTCTGTTATTGTTATCTGATTCCTGAAGGCAGTTTAATACTAAACTTTGTGTCCACTTAGGGGGAAGAGGTTTGTGGCAATGAAAGTTGTAAAGAGTGCTGAACACTACACAGAAACAGCATTGGATGAAATCAAACTGCTGAAATCTGTGAGTATCCACAAGTAGATGATTATGATTCAATTTCAAATTATATCCTTTAAAAATATCAGCAAATGGCTCCCAGCCATAATATAATCTCTTGCTCCATACTAGATACAAAGGGGAATGCTGTACACAGGATTAGATTAGGCATTTATTATTATTTTTCTTTAATTTGTAAAGGTCAATTTTTATCTCTGTTTCCAGAGCATTTTAAAAGATGACGTAAGATTATTTATTAAATTGGTTAGTCGTTTTATCTTGCCCAAGGCAGCCCAAAGCAACTTACAACCAACCAACCAAACAGACAAAAAAACAAAAAACAACCCACAAGAGATATATTAAAACCAAGGGTGGTGGAATACATTTAAAGCATCCCACACACTTCTAAAAGGCCAGAGATAATTAAAGGTCAAAGGCTTGGTTAGAGATGAAAGTTTCTGCCTGGCACTTAAAGATATGGCTATTGTAATTATTGCAAGTGGGTAATTCATCTCAAGTTTGGTTTGCTATTTGTGTCATTAGTTGTAGGTATCATGTCATCCCATTACCTTAGCTGGTAATCTTAGTTTCATGTATCCAGCAGTACATTTTCAATCATTTTTATGAAGGGAGGGAAAGGTAAATGCAGGCTCATGAGAAGTAACAGCATTACTACAGCTACTTAGACAGTGTTGTTTAGGAATTGGTTAAAGAAGCCCCCCCCCCCCCCCGGCTGGGGCATAAGGCAAGGTTCGTATGGACATATTTGCTCAAGAATAGTCAGAAATGCTAACATAAATTGATTGTTTGATTTGCTAAATAAGAATGTGGGGTGAGAATCTGGAGAGTGTCTTGGAAATCTATAGGATTTGATAAAGATAGAACCTGCATTAAATGGTTTTTTTTGTGCTGTTTGATTTCCCCCCACCCTACAGGTCCGCAATACTGACCCAGACGACCCAAACAGAGAGAGAGTAGTTCAGTTATTAGATGACTTCAAAATCTCAGGAGTAAATGGTTCCCGTATCCTTTTAATAAAACCAGACTTTTCTGTGATCTTTAATCCAGCAAAATGTGGGCTTTAATCAAATACTGGGCTAAAACATAATGGTTGTCTTGCACAGTTATGAAATTTGACAACGTGAAATCGTAGCCGTTTGGCACAAGTATGTTTTCAGTTTTCTTCAGCCATATAAAGAAAACAACCTACAAAAAGGTTTCCTTTCTAATTTTGAGTGGCAAGAGCCTTTTTGAATGTTGGAAGTTGAGAAGACAATTTGAAAAAAGTGAGAGTATTGTTTGGGTTTTAGCTTCATCTGTACCACCTTATGATATTTCTGTATCCCTGTGAAAACTACATGCAGATAGTCAGGGGGAAATGGGTATATACGCAATAACTAAGCATGAAATTTCTTTTTTCGTGTTGCTATGTATTCAGCAATAGCTGACATTGTGAATGTTCCGGGAAATTCAGCCTTGACTCAGCTACAGATATTTGTATGGTGTTTGAAGTTTTAGGGCACCATCTTCTGAAATGGATCATCAAATCAAATTATCAGGGTCTTCCACTACTCTGTGTAAAAAGAATCATCCACCAGGCATGTTATATATACTACATTTGTGAAAAGTTGTTTTCTGTCAAGTGTTTGGTGCTCCAAAGAGCAGCTGGAGGCTCTCTGTGATGTCAGTTGCTGCACTTTTGGCTGGTGGAACAGATCAAAATTGTAACAATCACTTCTCATTGGTGGATATCTTGTGCATCACATGCTCTAGGATCCCAAGATCAGGTCCTTCACGCAGTATTTAAGGATAACAAGAAACTGTTGTGAATCAGTAGGCCAGTTCAAGAGTTTTCTCATGCTTTCTGTCTAATAGCAGAATCAGTGGTCCTGTTCTGATTGATTTGGAAGCAAAACAGGGTAGGTTATTGCATATCACAGGAAACCACAAGGCACTATTCTAAAAAGGCAGCACAGTTCCCAAAAGTGGAAGCAAAGGGCTGTGCATGTGTGCTTTACTGCTCCATGAGCATTTTTGTTTGCTCCAATCGGGCTCATATAAAATGTGTGTGTGTGTGTGTGTGTGTGTGTTGAGAGGGAGGGAATCATTTGGGTGGGTTAACTTGGGGAGGGAGACACAGCTAGAGTGAAACAAAGGGAAGATGTAGGCACTCTTGTTACTAACTGTGGCAGGTGGGTGCCATCCCCCAACTGCCTTACACACACACACACACACACACACACACACACAGGAACAAAAGGCTGGATGATCATGATGGATAATTGGTTTGCTCACTTCTGTCTGCCCCACACTTTGGCTGTGGGAAGAGGTGAAGAAGAGATGGAGTGGCAACACCTAACTAGGGTAATAGGTGGAGTGTTGCTCAGTTGCCCTGTTCCCTAATGGGTGCAACTAAAGGAGGTGGAACCAAAGAGGCTTACTGACCTGCTGCTTCTTCATTCTGTGAGTACGGAACAGCCCCTCGAGTCATTAGGTGATACACAAAAGGAGTTGGCAAAGTGCTGCCAAATGGACATCCCAATATGTCACAGTGGTGCCTCCACTCAAGGGCCTGACCTGATCATAGGCATCCTTATTTGAAAACAAGCTCTAATGGGACTTGTTCCCATGTAAGGTTGACTGGGTGTGTTGTTCAGGCTGCAAAATGTATCTTCCCTTTATATATCACACACTTGTCCATTAACATATAATAATGGAGGCATCATCCTGTTGAATAACACACACACAACACACACAAACGTGTTGTACAATGCTTTGTTGCAAGTCCCATTTGTAATTTATGCTTCCAGAACAGAAATGAAAGCTGGGAAGGATGGGGAAGCCTAGAGTAGAAGAATAGTGCTAAAATGAATGGGAATTACGCCTTCAGCAACAGTAGGTTGAAGATCAAGTAAAGAACGCTCATTTTGCTATAGTTTCCATAGTAACCTGGCTTGTTCACTGCTTGCTTCATAATAAAATGAAGCTTTCGGTCACATTGTGCACCACAACTACCAGATCCTGGCTGTTCGTATACTTTGGAAGTTACACAATGACATTTTGTCGCCTGTATGTGACTTTGCTTTGTCGTTTGTTCTCTGCAGGTTTTGCAGGGACTGGACTATTTGCACGCCAAGTGTCGGATTATCCACACTGATATTAAACCAGAGAACATTCTGCTGTGTGTTAATGACCAGTACATCCGCAGGCTGGCTGCAGAAGCAACAGAGTGGCAGAGATCTGGAGCCCCCCCTCCTTCTGGCTCTGCAGGTGCTTTTTATGTTTTAGCTTAAAGTCAGTTCATTCTGAAGTGGTTTGTTAGGATATGACAAATATTGGCTATCCAGAT
The DNA here is from genome assembly GCF_009819535.1 of Lacerta agilis. Classification (NCBI taxonomy): domain Eukaryota; kingdom Metazoa; phylum Chordata; class Lepidosauria; order Squamata; family Lacertidae; genus Lacerta; species Lacerta agilis. The sequence goes on along the minus strand of NC_046317.1, from coordinate 49,309,104 downwards.
CACCCTGAACATGATTAATATGGAACATCATTTCAGTTTGTCTATAAAATAGATATTCATTGCAGTACTAGCTGTATGGTTCTGTAAAGAGCTCATGAAAAGTGTGTAAATTGCCACACTGGAGCATTATTTAAAATGCTGTTTCTGATCTCATGATAGGCCAACTTCTGTTGCGTTGTATGTAAAAGAGCTTATAGAAATTCAATTTTGAAGGCCTCTGCAGTGAGGTGCATCCCGGATATGCCTTGCTCAGTCTTTTGTATTCTCCAGAGAGTTTAAAAATTATTTCCATCATACATTCCGTATATATTATGTATAAGTAGACTCTCTATTAAGTGGCTTTACTATTATAAGTGTTCAATCTTTTAAGACAAATCTGATATAGAAATGGAATCCTCTCTGGTGCTGCCAAAGAGCTGTGCAACAGTATCTCTGGATTACTTTTGAAGAGCATTGACTAATGGTAAAAGTGGGGAGGGTGTTCCCAATTTGGTCTCCACCAAATCTGTGGTGTTTTATTGAGACTACATGAACTCCATCCTTTTCAGTCACCAGCCAAGGTAGTACACTGTACCTGAAGCTTTCATCTAAGAGTATGGTTACAGAGCAGTACCATAACAACTGTTTAATGTCTTGCTGTATCTGTATTCTTCAAGACCAGTCAGTTTTCAAAACAGAGGTCCAGGCGCCACAACCCTGTCCTTCTCCAGTGATCAGGCTCTTTCTCGTCTCTTAAACAGTTTTACCCCTTGATTAAACATTATAGGTCTGCAAGGGACCAATGAAAATTATTTTTGTGGGCTGTCATCTGACCACCTGCTGTTTACTATTTCAAGTACAGTCATACCTCAGAAGTCGAATGGAATCCATTCCGGAAGTCTATTTGACTTCCAAAACGTTCAAAAACCAAAGCGTGGCTTCTGATTGGCTGCAGGAAGCTCCTGCAGCCAATCAGAAGCCACAGAAGCCCTGTCGGACATTCAGCTTCCAAAAGAACATTGGCAAACCAGAACAGTCACTTCCAGGTTTCAATCGTTCAGGAGCCAAAACGTTCGAGAACTCGACTGTTTGACTTCCAAGGTACGACTGTAGTTAATTGGAAACTGATGGAACTTGAAGTGGACTTAATGCACTCTTGACTTACTTATTTGTCATCTCAGTTCACTTTATAAAATAGTGTGTATGTGCTGCTGTGTTGTCTCACTGCATGTAATTATTCCCCTTACTTTGAAAATGGTTGAGTGGCCTGACAATTGATAACATAATTGTTGTTCTGTATAATAATCTGACATCGAGTTCTCTCTGCTTCCATAAGAAGGTAACAATTTAGTGTTTGGAACAGCTTCTCAATGTTGCAGGAGTGATTTAAATAGATGCCTGTCTCCTAATGTTGAAATTTAATCTGTTGATGACTTGATGAGAACATTTTCCTTTTTTTCTATACTGTAGTCATGTTGCTGAAGTAGTTTTCTGTTAACTATAGGATAGTTTGAGTAGTATGCCACTTTAATAGCATGATTGCAGGCTTATTAATTGTATTTCTTTTTTACTTCACAGTGAGTACTGCACCACAGCCCAAACCAGTAAGTGTGATAACTTGTGCATGTTATAAATGAATTAAACTTTGCATTCAGATGAACACTGTCTTTTTACAGAGCAGTTCCAGTGCTGTGGGAAGGCTCCTACCAAACAGCACAATTGTGTCTGGACATATTTAGGTTTCTATTTCCCACCATTCCAGGCGCTCAGATTTTAGCATGCTGCCATATACACTTCATTTCTTTCAGTTCTCTTAATGGTTACCCTTTCTTTGCCTTAGTTGTACTGTTAATAGTTTCGCTATTTTTCTAGCTACTGCAATTGCAGGAATTTCTGATGACAAAATCTATGATTTTTCTGTTCGTATCTTATATTTATTCGTATGAACACGTACTTGGGGGTAGTCTGAACTGCTCATTTGAATGAAATAAATATGATGTGAACTGGTCTGTAGTGCACAAAGGTTCCTGGTTTAATATCTGAAATATCTAGAACAGGCATAGGCAAACTCGGCCCTCCATATGTTTTGAGACTACAATTACCATCATCCCTGACCACTGGTCCTGTTAGCTAGGGATGATGGGAGTTGTAGTCCCAAAACATCTGGAGGGCCGAGTTTGCCTATGCCTGATCTAGAATGTGGTCAGTTATTATCAATGAGTACTAGCAATTTACACAAGGAAGAATAATTATAGATAATTTTTCTGCTTTGTAAATGGTATTGACATCCAAGAGTGCTCACCACAGAGAGGCTTTGTTTGACATCTTCTAATTTGCACTTAGACTGCAATTCTATATCCACTTACATGGGAGTGCCATACGAATTCTGAGTAAGCTTAGGAGTGCATCATTAACAAGCACATACTAGAATTGTGAGAATAGGATTGAGGCTTGTTTGAAATACTGGATTTATGGTGGCAATCCTTTACTTGCAAACCTGGAAATAAGCCAAATTGAGCTCATATAAACATTTATTGGATTGCATTGTAAATGTTCATGATATCTGGATGTTCTTTATGACCAGAGGGATGGTGTTATTTCCTTCTGTTTTCCCTTATTTAACTACGTTTTCTGTATAAAAAGTCTACCAGATTATTTGCAATAGGCAATAGATGCCTGAGGGTTGGTGTATTTGCAATCACCCTACAGGCTGACAAAATGTCAAAAAATAAGAAAAAGAAATTGAAAAAGAAACAGAAACGACAAGCGGAGCTGCTGGAGAAGCGAATTCAGGAAATTGAGGAGATGGAGAAGGAAGCAATCCCTCTGCAAGTAGAGCCTGAGGAGCAGCAAGAGGAGCAGCAAGAAATTCCACAGCCACTTGAGCTGCTCTTAAAAGAAAGCCCTCCAGATGAAGAGCTGCCAGAAAAGACAGGTCTGGATTTCTAGAAAAGATGTGCTTTGGGTGTACTTGGTAATAATGCATCCTTTGAAAGGGAGGAGGTTTTGAAATCATCATTAATAGACATTTCTTAAACATAACACACGTAATGATAAAAACTCTAAGGAAAAAGAAAATATTAACAGATCATTATCGTTACCATAAAAATTAGGATTTCCCCAGCATATGTAATGGACATCTTAAGCCACTGTTTATAAGTGGTTAGAACAGCTGCAGTATTGGATACTGTTTGCACTTCGTACCTAATCACTAGTCATTAAAACAAGTTTAGTTATAACTCCATCCTCCTCAATAAGTTTTCCGGTTTTTCTGTTTTATCTAGATGACATTTCCCTTGTATCAGAGCAAGCTGTCTTAATGGAAGGAGTTGAAAAATGCATAACAGAGATCAACTGTAATGGAGTGGTGCAAATGGCTGCCTTCTCAGAGTCCATCAACCAAGTGTCAGTGAGACTCGAGGAAGACCTTCACAATGCCAATGATTGCAGCAGGCCCTCTCAGGAGCAGGAGGAGGAGGAAGAGGAGGAAAGCTGTGCTTACAACCAAAGTAATGGTGGCCCAGAGGCCAGAATACAGGAAGCATTTTCAGACTCCTGCGAGCCCTTAATTTCGGAGGTTGCAGATTCAATGATATGCCAAGCAGCTTCAAGCGACCAACAGTATTTTAGTGAACAGCAGATCAGCCATTTGCAAGAGAGCATCAGGGCAGAAATCCCTTCGGAGGATGAGAATGAGAATAATGAGTCATCTGAGAACAGCCAAGGTACAGGACATGGGTTCTGTATAAGCAATAAATTGCGCCATTTTGACGCAAACTGTGTTATGGAATATGCCACAATCATGTTGATATATTATCAACATTCCCTAAGTTTTCAAAGCACTTCTCACACTTGATTGTGATAATCTTACAGTAGCATTCCTTGTAAGGCACGCTAGTATTGTTTTTTTCCCATATGAAGGGAGAGGCAGGGAGAAGCCAGATAATGGCTTGTTTAAAGTCATCCAGCAAAGTCTGAGGTGAGATTAGACAGGGCATGAGTTGGCTTTGGTTTATTCTCTGTCCATTACACTGTGCTTTATTGTGAAGTGAAAACTTCCCTATTACAGCTGGCCCTGGTCCTAAGAAAAGAGAACTGTCAAGGTTCTTCCTTTCTCCATAACACATGGCTTGAAGATTCTAAAAGTTAAATAGTTAAAGTCAACCACAATTTGCCAGGTTTGGAAGAAGGGACAAGCTGTGATTGATCACAAATGGAAGCAAGAGCTTCTGGTCTTCCACTTACAGTAGCACTGAAGGTGGAGGGGGGAGCACATGAGCTCAAGGCTTGTGTATTTCCTGTTGCATTAAGCCACGGTTTATAGTGACATCCAAACCAACTCATTGATGTGAAATTTTAATACTTGACTCCAGACAAGGAGTGACTCTAATAAGTACTCTAATAAAGCAATGATGCTTTTAGAATTTGTGTGGCAGATGGTGGGCCTGTCCATGTGGAGTTAACTGGCTGTTGTTTGTGCTGTGCCTAGGAAAATCGGCTGCTGGAAATTTCCTCCTTAATCCTCTTGAGCCAGTGAATGCAGATAAGCTCAAAGTGAAGATAGCTGACCTAGGAAATGCTTGCTGGGTGGTAAGTTTTAAAGCTCTTTCCATACTGTTAACAGAAACTGCTGTCTCTTTGCAGTTAGCTCAGGTGAATGTAGCAAACATACCTCTGATATTCCCCCCATTAATACTGTTTATTAAAAATTGGTTTCTTACACACAGACACCCATACAGACCCCTCACATTCCCACCAAATAAGCAGGAAACCAAACAGTAGTGTTACTGTTAGTAGTGGTATTGAAAAATACGCTGACTACAATGAGAAGTGAGATCTAGCTTCTTACAGGCAGCACATCTTCAATGAAACATTGAGAGTTCACGTGACACTGTTGGATCAGTTCATTGCAGCAAGTTAGTTGGTGACCGGGGGGTCAATGTATGCAAGCAGTATTCTAAACTAATCTGTCCACTTCAATCAAGCCTGTACATAGCCTGATTATGTAAGTTGGGTTTTCTAATAATGGAAGGTTCCAAACTTGGTTCCTCCAAAGTGAAGGGGGAGCTCTGTTTCCAATGCTGAGCAACCTCCAGCTTCACAGCCAGCAAAAGAATTAGAGTAAACTCCTGGTACAGAAGTTCTTACATCTCCTGGAAAGATAGAGAGCAAGGCCCACTGTGGCAAGGAAGGTACAATTTGTGATATGATAGCAGAGATTTCCTGTAATACCTGAGACCGAAAGGTCTGTACCACTGTGTATGAGCACCGCTTGTGGTAGTACATGTACCGCGATCAACAGGCACCCAGCATTCCATAGGGAGTGATTCAGTAATCCTCTGTTTGGTAGCAGTACAGATTCATCTCAAAACATGTTTGAGACTGGACTCAAGGATAGAGTCAGGGGCTTTTTGGCACATTGATTTCCAAGGTGCCTCTTCAAATTGAGTACCCAAGTTTGTCTCAGCCCCATATTAGAGCCACAAAAATGATCACAAGCCTTTGTTGATGTTGTATAGCATCCTAATTAGCACTGGGGTAGGCAGAAGGGAAGATGAGGGTGAGGGAGGGCAGACCAAGTAAAGGAATGAGCACCAGATAATTGAGAGCTATATTACATCTTGCAGATCTGTCCTCTAGGGGCTCTGTTGACATCAGCTAGTGCCTATACATTGCATTGAATTCACTGGGATTTATTTCTGAGACGTATTCATTCCCTAGTACATGTCTACGTGGTCTCTGGAATCTCCTTTGTTCTCTCATCTTAAACCCACAGCATAAACATTTCACTGAGGACATTCAGACACGGCAATACCGATCTTTGGAAGTATTGATTGGAGCCGGTTATAGCACCCCAGCTGATATTTGGAGTACAGCCTGCATGGTAAGTTCAATCACATTGTCTAAATCTTTGAAGTGGTGTCAGTTCTTCTTCCTCTTCTTCAGTTGCAGAATTCTGCAAGAATTAAATTACTGTTAAATTGCAATAAGCTGATAGTACGTTTGAATCCGTTTTAAAGTTTTGTCTGCTGTTTTCTTGGTTTCGTTGTGTGTGTGTTTTGCATTTGTTATATCTGTACTGCCCTGAAATGAAATGAAAGGAAGCATGCTATTAAAAATTAAATGAATATTTTCATGTAATAGAAGCAAGATTTTTACTTTAAAAAAAAACTATTACTACATTGCCAATGTTTGGTAAGGCCTGCTTGTTTCAGACTTCATGGACAAAGTAATTTACAGGTATAAAGCCTAACCAGTAATATGTCTGTGTTCAGTATCAGCAGTTTGGTGAGCAAGGCATTCTGGGATGTGGACCTTGTTTTGAATTTGTGGACCTTGACTAAAAGAACCCTGAAGTATTCATGATACTCTTTCAGCACCATAATTTAGAGTGAATTCCTTTTCTCTACACACTAACGTGTGATTAGGATTGTGGCTTTTATACTGAATGACTGTATTCCCCCCAGAAACCCTGAAAGTTGTTTGACATTTTCTTGTTCAGGCCTTCGAACTGGCTACGGGTGACTATCTGTTTGAGCCTCACTCTGGGGAAGATTACTCAAGGGATGAAGGTGAGTACCTACTACTTCTAGTACTTTAAATTATTTCTGCACATAGTTCCTATGCAAGGGGGTTTGGAAGTTCTAGCTCTACAGAGCAAGACCTCAAAAAGAGATCTAGCCTCTTTATTCTGTTGAGAGCTTTTAATACTGGTCTGCTGGAGTCGACTGGTACATTACGCAGCTCATTTTCAATACCCATCAGATTCAAAAACAGATTGTTTTAGGTTCCAGCGTGTTACTGTTAGTGATTTATTACATAATCAATGGTTTGTTTTTAACAGCATTAAGTTCCTTGAAATATTTTTAATAGAAAGGTAACACATAAAAAGGACTATTCCCAATGTAGAGATTTATGTCTGCCAGAATAGACTGACCCAACAGGCAGAGCAATAAAAAACGGGGGGAGGGGGGGAGAACAGGACAAATACTCAAATTCAGCAGCGAAGAAGGTGGAAGGAGCACATTTTTCCTCCCCACTCTGTCAGCCTCCTCATGATTTTCTCTCCCATTGATCCTATCTGGATGAAAGCCATTGTGTGTTAATAATAATACATATTATTTCTTTCATGCTCTCTCCTGGGGAATACAGACCATATTGCATTAATCATAGAACTTCTGGGGAAAATACCTCGCAAGCTCATTGTGGCTGGAAAATACTCCAAGGAGTTCTTCACCAAAAAAGGTAAGGGGAAAATAATCCGAGGTTGAATGGCTGAGGGTTCCAGACCTGGGGTAGTTGGAATATCTAGTTTTTATTCTTTTGCTTGTTTGTTTTCTGTTATAATAGCAAAGTGCCCATTTACTTTGCTGGTGTATATGAGCAATGGCAGGGAGGGTTGCCCATTTGCTTATAATTATTTCTACTTTTCATTCATTGGAAACAAAGTCAGACTTCTTTAACCATTGCAGCCCCTTGGGCCGCTGGTCAGGAAGCTTCAGCCCACAGGCTGGATTAGGCCCAGTGAGGTCCCATTTTGGCCCACAATGCCATTTGTCCTGCCCGCCTGACATTGTATGACAGCAGGTGTAGAGCAGGCTATAAAGGAACAATTGTGGAGTCTTGCTGTGAGTTACGGATCATCTTCAAGCAGGGCTTGCTTTCTACACCTTTAAAATTTGGCACCCAATACAAACCACATCTGGATTAGTTCCGCTTAGGAGCTCCAGAGTGCAGCTGATGCCTGCCATGTGGAGGGCTTGCTCTCTGCACTCTGCACTGAATTTAGCACCAGGTGCAAGCTCCACTTTCAGCAGGGAAAGCAGCAGCAGGTGCTTCTTTTGTAGCTGCAGCTTTAATTAAATCCAGCCCTAGAAAGGAGGAACCAGGAGCGCACTTTGAATGCATTCCTAATTCTTCCTTTGAAGTGTGACCACCTGATGATTGGCTGCAAACCTGTCAAAAAGGGTCCGTGGAGCGTGGGCCAGTTGTAGGTCTAGCTCACTGGCTGGATCCAGTTCCCCCCCCCTCCCACTTTCGACTCTAAAGGGATAATACACAAATGAAAGAGAAGAAGATAGGGCAGAAGCTTGACAGCCATCTGTCAGGAATGCTTTGATGGTGTTTCCTGCTTGGCAGGGGGTTAGACTGGGTGGCCCTTGCGGTCTCTTCCAACTCTATGATTGTATGATTCTATTCTATGATTCTAGGGCTATTGTAATAAAGAGGTGTGACTATGTTTGTACATTTTTCAACTTCAAATAACAAGTTAAAAACAGTGTGTATTTGGCAAGTTTTGGGGGCCACTTACTTGGGCATCTTACTCATCTCCAAGACTAGAACTAAACAGGGTCATCTTTGCTGTTAAACTGCACTTCTGAATTGTGTCAAGATTGGGAGACTTTGTGCCACATGAAATCTCAGACATAGGGTTGCCAACACCCGCAGAGTTGTTGGGCTTTTTAAAGGAAGACCTTCCCAAAAAATAGTGGAGCTGTTTCTGCTGCTTTTTGCATCACATTGCCATACACCTGGGTTTTCCCTGACATTTTACCAATTTGGCAAAATCCCCCCATGCCATTTTTACACCAAAAATACAGGACATGTCAGGAATGTTCTTGTTGTATGGCAAGCCTATTCAGACAAGACTCCATCTTCCACCCCGTGTGGCAGTAGAAAGGATGGGCAGGGCTAAAGCAACCTGTTTTTGTACCTAAATATAACCCTGTGTATATTCAGTTAGGATTGTTGTGCTATGATGCAAAGTGCTGCATGAAAATATCAAAGGCTGAGTAAAGATCTGGATATATGTAGCATCACTTGAACATCACTTCAGTAAATGGCATCATCTTTAGGAGGGATGCCGGAAGGGAGCTTGTTAAGGAAGCTTGTATTCACTGGCATGTTTCTTCTTCTAGAAATAACATTAAGGTAACTGGATTGGGATTTTGGCTTTTTGGAAAGTGAGGAAGACAGAGAACATGGAATACCAGACTTCTCAAAAAAATTCCCAGAGTCCAGACACTTCCTTAAAGTGTAGCCCATATTCGGCACAATGCTGCCTAGCTATCACTACTTCATACAGTCCATAATTTACAACCTGCCTTGCGCTGGGTGTTAAATTTGAAATACTCCTTTTTCTATTGAGCAATATCATTTAGAAGGGAGCATTAGAATCCTGATATCTGTTCTGTTGGCCTTCCTGTTCATGTTAATGTGAGCCTTGTTAATCTTCCTGTCATTGTTCTCAGGTGATCTGAAGCACATCACCAAACTGAAGCCATGGGGCCTTTTTGAAGTTTTGGTGGAGAAATACGAGTGGTCCCAAGAAGAGGCAGCTGCATTCACAGACTTCTTATTACCTATGCTGGAACTGAATCCTGAGAAGAGAGCTACAGCAGCACAGTGTCTCAGGCACCCCTGGCTCAACTCCTAGATGTATTGGCCCTATAACTGGGTTTACAGCATAATATATACACACCTAGATGTCCCAGCTGCCCCTTCCCTCTCCTCCCAGGTCAATTTTTTCCTTGTTGATTTTCAGAGTGAAGCTTCTCCTTGAGGGCTTTTGAGATTTTAGATAAATCTAACCGTTCATGTGAGTTTGTGTACTCGACTCAGTAGGGACTATTGTCAGCCAGTGGGCGTCCAATTTGTTTTGCTGTGATTGGAGTTTGCCAAAGAGTTTTTACAGGAATGTGAAATGACCCCTGACTCTCTTCCTTACTCAAGTACCTAACCCTGAAGGTGTGGGGAAATCTCCATTGGGACACACTCCCTTAACTATATTGCAGTCATCCCAAGGGGGATGTGAAGAGCTGTGAATCCCTCCTTAGCTCACTGACTCTGGGAGTCATTTTCTTAGTGCACATCCAGTTGCTGACAGTAAGAGGATAAATGGCAGATGGCACCAAGGTGGTAGCTCCATGTGGAGCACTGAACTTGACTCAACTCATTCCTTAGGTGTCTGCTCTGCTGCTTGGGTAACTTTCTTTTTTTCTCGTTATTCTTTTCAGGTGTACTTTTCTCTAGTTTTAGCCATTTAATCCTTTGAAACGACCTCTTAAGAAATGTATCTCCATTTTTTTAGCACCATTTTTTGTCCCCTCAATGTTCAGTTGAGTTTCTGAGTCCCATGGAATAAGCTGCTCTCCAAAGCCGTAGTATGTGAACTCGATTAAGTTTCACATGGAAAATAAAGGCAGCCGACATTGGTAGAGGTCACTGTCTCTTTACAAGTATGGCTTTATGCATTTGTTGGCTGCAGAGGAGCAGCCAGGTTGCCCAGGTTCAGTGCCAGACTTGCCCAACATGCAGCCCCAGGCAATACGGGGCTTGCCAAGAGTGTACAGTGGCCCAAAAGGCATTTGATGATGGCATGGTTTCTGCTACAAAAGCCAGTAGGTGATCCAGCCTGTGGCAGACCACCTTTTCCATAGGTCTCCCTTATGCCCCCAGGGGCCTTGTTGGCCTTGTGTGAAATGGTCTTTTTAGGAGAGAGCAGTTACGTTTTCAGTCTGGAAAAATAGGATATGTTCTTCCTTTTCAACAATAAGGAAAGATAATATCGGGGGCTGTCCTTCCAACTGTGCCCAGACTGTCAATCGCCCTATTTCCAAAGGTTAATGAATGTAATGATATATATATATATTCCCTGTTAACTGTCCAAGGTGCTGGACTCTAGAAATTCCCTTTCAAATAGAATTTTTTCCTATGTATTAACAGCAGAACAAATAATCTAGGGGAACAGAGTAGTTTGAATCTTACCCACCCACCCCTAGAGATGAAGTGTCAAATTCTGTTCTCCAGAATCATTACAGCCATTGTTGCTCAGCAGAGAATATACAACGCAAGCTTGTAAACTCCTAGGAAAAGGGGTTAGTTGTGACTGACTCTTGCAGGCTTTTTATTTTATTAGAAAGATATGTAACTCTTGCTAGTTTTACAATGAGTATCTCCTAGGTTTTCCCAGGTTTGTTTGTTTGTTTGTTTTTAAATCCCCAGCATCTTGCTCAAATGTAAGGTTTGGAGACTTCCCATGGACCAAATAGGCCTTTGAGATTGCAAAATTCTCCCAGGCTGGAAACTGCCGGAGGACTCCGAATTGAAGGCACTCTGAGGGACAATTCAATGCAAAAGCTACCAGCAGTAAAACACTATTCGCGGTTGTTTTCTCTTTGCAGAAATCCCAGTTTATAGTCATCTTAAACCCTTGTTATCCTTTGCAACAACAAAAAAATCTGGTGCAATTTTATTTTACTTTATTTTAAATGGAAGTTTAACCATCATACTTCCTTCACTTTCAAATTTGGCTGCACGGTCATATTATACCTGACTGAGGCTTTTGCAAAATCTGTGCTGCATGTCCATTTAGGAGATCTTAAGCAATGTTCTCTTTGTACAATCTTAAGATGAAAAGGAAAAGGTTCCATTAGTTTTAAATGATACTCCTGTTATCTAAAGTATCTTCTTCACCTCCAAGAAGCACTTCTTTGCTTGACTGTAAGGATCGAAATAGAATGTATAAATACATACTTTCTTTTTTAATACTGTGAAAACTTGCTGGCAGGGAGAATTGAATTTCCGGTGTCAATGCAACCTAGTTTGCGTCAACATCTTGCCTACCTGAATGGAACAAAATGCTCCTAGGTGTGGGGCTGCATCTCTTGGGTTTTGATATAGGTTCCCCTCCACTGAAGAAGGCTGCTCTTTTGCACTAAGAGAGAAGTTCTGGGATAATACAAGAGGCAGCTTGTCAGGATCGCCTACATATTTGGGGGGCTCACATTGGATTCACTCAACTTCCAAATTGCCATAAAGTGCTCACTAACAGATTTGTACTTGTTTTGTCGTTCTAAAACCTGAAGGGGAAAAAAATACATTTTTATTCTTTCTATTGGTTGCATTGTCTTTTTTTCTTTGTAAATGCAGCAGCACAATAAACAGGTTATTAAATAATCCACAGGTACTTTTGATATGCTGTCTATATTCATCCACAGGTTTGGTACAGTAGAGCCTCTTATCTGAACAGGCTGTGAGACAGTGAGAAGCTTAAATTAAATCCAAGCACTGCTGTGTTATGGGTGATCTAGTGATCTAGTTGCAGGGCAGGAAAAGGAAACAAAGAATATTGGTGGCTGATGAGTTCAGGAAATGGTGGTCTGCTTTTAGACTGCGGGAGAAAAGATGATGAAATTAATTCTTGAAAGCATAAACCACAATGCATAATTGATCAGACATTTCATTATCATGGTCTAAGTTAAGATTTACATTACAATACTAGCAGCTTATTTTAACTCTATCATCTTAATGCAATACTGGTCTCATTGCAGGAAGAGATGTTTGAATTGTCCCAGTTAATTAACCATAAAGAGAAATCCAGTTAATACTCTTGGGTTTCAGAGTAGATCTGTTTTGCATAATCTTATATTTGAGCTTATTTCTAATACTGCTGCCCACTTTTCCATACCTGTATTTGGAACAGATACGCTCTGTGCAGTGGACAGAGCCTACTGTAGAGATGCATTACCAACTACTAGCATGTTTTGCTTGTTCTGTGGTTCTTTTGGTATCTTAGTGGGATATTTGGTAAGGGCAAGGGAGGGGAGGGTTAGCTTTGTGGCTGATGTCTGGGACTTGCTGATAGACCTATTTTCCTTGGGTGCCAGTATTACTGCATCTTGTTGGAACTACTAATTTTTGCTGCAGATTTCTTTCATCTATGCTTTACGGAAAACCTCAGTAGGCTACACTTAACATAAGAACAGAATAAAAGACCAAATTCAGAAAACTGCAAGCAACTGCACACCTAACAAGATATATTATCCATAGTCAGCAGCTCTCCTTGATGCACAGCAAACTCATGACTGGACAGAAGTTTCACGATCACTCTATAGTGCAGGATAGAAAGTCATTCTTCAAAGAAGCAAGTCTGTCCTCCTGGGCATGCCTATCATTGGGCCTCAATTACTTTTGTGGCTTTCCCCTCTGGCTTCATGTAAACAAAGGAGGGAACAGATTACTTCGCATAGGCTGCTTGTTACTTATTATATGCCTGCATTGTCTCTTGATTGATTGGATCCCTCAGTTAAAAGAGATTGTCATGAATATGTTGATTCTTGCATATCAGATCTTCAGTTCAAGAATATTTGGGTATAGTTTTTATCAAAGGCAAAGGTTTTGAGAATCTAGTAGGTGATCTTGTTGGAGAAAGAAGGGTTAGTTTTCCAAAATTAGTCCTCCCCCCCTCCTTTTTGTGGTGTCTTTGGTTTTGTGTCATAGCACAATTGAATGTTTGCAGGCAATAAAAGCCTGGGAGCATGTATCAAGCAGCCTTCTGGACTCCAGCTTCATAGTTGGAATGTGTATGTCGCCCACTTCAATCAAGGTACACTTAAGGTTGTTAGTCTTCATTCATTTCCTTCTTCTGCAAGACAAAAAACAAACGAACATTCAAATGGTGACCCTGAAAATTATCCAGGCCTCATGACTACTATTTAAGGAGCCCCCTGTTTCATGGCCCAAAAGAGTGTCACGATGTACACGAGCTCACACTTACTCAGGGAGGGGAGAAAATGTGCAGCCTGAACCTCTAGTACTAAATTGAAAGCCATCACTAGCCATGATTATATATGCAAAAAGGATGTCGCTCCCTTTCTGTATTTGCCAGGCGCTTGCAGTTAATGAGAACTGGCTCAATTTAGTACCCAATGTACCAATAAGGACTGCACTGGAAGTCTTCATCACAACTGACTAGACCTGAATTACATGGATGAGCAGGGCTTTGAAGGATGATGAGCAATGAGGAAAAGATAGACCATCTGTTCACAGGGCTATTGCAGTGCTGTTTAGTATCTCTTGCAACATTATATATCTTTAGGGGGAGAGTCATAGCTACACGTGCTAGGAGCTTGCTTGGAGTTGTATACATATGCTTGAGCTTTTGGCATTCATGCAGAAGCATTTGCATTGCAGGCTGCTTTTCCAGGGATATAGTTACCTGTATGCAGAAGCCTTGACATGTGTACCCCTCAAGTAAGCCCTCTCTATTAAATACTTGGTTTCTCCCTGTACCATGGCACAAGGACTGAGCTCCCCACCACCACATGATGAAGCAACTGTGCTCAAGTAAAGCAGATGTGGTCAGTACCTGGATGGGCGGCAAGTTGGATACTATTTGCCAGCTGGAGTTTCACCATGAAAGAAAGGCTGGATATAAAGGTAATAATTGAAATAAACTCAAATTACCCACTGCAGTTACTGTTCCTGCATGAGCACTCATCTGGGTAAGCTATGCAGTTAAGCACAACTCAGAACCATCATTCCCTCATCATATCCCATAGTCCTAGCACTTCTGAATGCATGCCTAATACTATCCTACAAGGTACTAGTAGGTTGGAGAGTGGTGTCTGCCCTAAGAGAGGTTCCATACACACAGTAGGGTCACCTTTATTATCCACTTGGAAGTCAGATGGAAGGAGATTGTCTTGCCGGTTGCCAAGCACAAATGCCAAGAAGGAGAGAATGAAGGCGTCCAGGATCCCAATGATGCAGAGGATGTATGCCCAGCGCACTGTGCACACCCCCAGTGTGTATTTGTCAGTCTTCTCGCCACACATACGTTTCACCTCAGGTGAGTCCCAGCCATCAGGGTACAGCAGGCAGCCTATTGCCAGGCCTGCACCTGCAGGGAAAGATGCTCTGCATTAATAAGATTTCCAAATCGATGACAGCAGGCATACGTGATGGCATCTTGTCTCATTCAGGATGCTTGGTGCAAGAAAGTTTTTGAACATAATCTTGGTTCCAATAATGTCTTTCAAATCTCTCCCAGAAATTGTGGGATGGAGGGGGGAAAGAGGTTGAATGAAAATGAAGAGAGCCAAACTACACAAATGGGGTGCTTTTGCTCAGTGTTGCATCAATGGAGACAAGGCAGAATCTCTTGCAAACTGCCACTCATCTCCACAGCATGGAGAAGGTCATTGCCATTCAGCGTCTCTGGCTTTGATGGGCACAGTTCTGTGTTAGCTTAACTAGTGATGATATGAATGTGTGGAAGCAATTTTCAGCACCAGGTCCTTCACTACCATGTCCTTCACTACACTCCAACCTCACTAGGAAGAAGACTGCTAGATATGGATTGTCATTGTAGTAGGCACCTTGTTTTCTGGAATATAACATACATGCCTCATGCAATCTACTTTTTCTCTTAAGGGCACATGCATCTAGTTTGCCATGGCATCAGCCTATTATATATTGTACATTTAAGGGGTATGGTTGCAGCATGTCTAAAGAATAAGTCTTACTTCTTGGAGTTTCTTTGATGAGAGATGTACTTTGGCATCATTTTTGTTGCCTTGGCAACACTTCAGTTCCAGGATCTTGAATGCAAAATGACTTCCCTTGGGACCACTTGTGCTATTTATGACAACTTTATTTAGATATCTGATGATAATACATCGCCACAGTTAAACACAGAAGATGCTTTACACATTACAAAAGGGATCCGTGGATTGTTCTCCAGCAGTGCTTGGGGCCACATCCATCATAGGCAGCTGAAGTGTGAGGACCAAGTCCTCTGCAAGCACAGCAGCATCTTCGCTGCTGAGTTGTGCCGCTGCAATATCTCTAATGTAGATCCCCTTTGTAATATAATCCTGTCTAAAGAGGGATGCAGAATGGTGGTCGCAGTGCATTCATGTGTTTCTACAACACTGCATTCTAAGCCAACGGGAGACCCCCAGATTCAAGATGTTACTGGCTTTATTTTGGGGCATTTTATCTACACTACTGATATGGTATAGCTAATCTGATGGACTCATCAATTTCTGCTCCTTAGAGAATCCTGTAATACTAGCTCTGTGAGAAAGAACTGTGGATTTTTCTTGGCACCTCGTCTAACTCTGAATTACATTAATCTTTGGGGGAAACTATGAAAGTTAAAGGGTTAGAACAGTAATATGCACTTGTGGTGCTCCTATTCCCTTTGAAATAGAATCCAAGAGCTGAATGGGACTGACAATCAGCCAAGGCTGGCCTGTAGCAAAGAGACCAGCCACTAACAAGATATCTACAGATCATTAACCTCTCCTACAAGGAGAACAGAAGCTGCTAATGGAGCAAAGAGCTCAAGATGACTCATCCAAACACTAAGCTGTAAACAACCAAATAAGCCAGGATTACTGCATAAGTATGGAATAGGGTTCATTTATGTAGCATTGCTGTTCTGAATTAGACTTGTTTAACTGCTTCTGTTGTCATGGAATCATTATTTGTATGTTAACACAAGCCCTTCTGGGCTGCCAAGCATTTTTCATCACTGGCAAGTGTGGTAGAAAAAGCATCCGGTAGGGCTCTGTTAATATCCATTGTGGATGTTGCTTTCTGTGACATGCAGCAATTGATGCTCTAAAGCAGCCACATGGTCATAGTTACAGTACTTTGATATACTACTATACACCAGTGCATCAAGCGACAGTATAACCTCTGTTGCAGAGCATTCTTTCATGCCAGTAATAAATGTGCTGCCTTCTTTCTGTCTTCCTTGCTTGCAGACACAATTGATCTCTGCCACTTGGAACTGTGATATCCTAGACTACAGTGCCATAACATGATGATGACTCTCTGGCAC
Source organism: Lacerta agilis (assembly GCF_009819535.1). Classification (NCBI taxonomy): domain Eukaryota; kingdom Metazoa; phylum Chordata; class Lepidosauria; order Squamata; family Lacertidae; genus Lacerta; species Lacerta agilis. The sequence goes on along the minus strand of NC_046317.1, from coordinate 49,292,492 downwards.
TGCTTTCTCCTTAGGATGGACTTTATAAAGAAAGAAAACTGTGATTTATTAGCTTCCTCTTCATTATAACCCGCATCCCTTCCTGTCTTAGATCTTAATTGGTGTTTCTGCTGGGACTTCTACTTAATGTGCCATGCACAGTTTGATTTGACCTTCTCTCCCAGATTACACTGTATAAATTACACTGTATAAATATTATCTTTCCAGAAAGCAGAGGTTCATTCTTCACACCCTGAGATCTCAGACAATTCTGTAAGTCTTTGATAAATAAGTTCAATGACCCTCCAGTTCAGAATAAATGGGTTCACTGGTCATGTATGGGATTAAGATACTAAACCGGTAAGATGAAGAGTCATACATGGTTTAAATAGTCTCCTACAGTTATGCAAGCGAGTATCATAAAATAGATCAATGCTGCTATTTTGCATCTTTCTTGGCAGCCAATATGGCAACATGAAACATGAACTTTTGCACATCAAATCATTAAACACACACATCCCCCCGGCTTACCCATCCTTTTCTTTTCCTCCTGTGCTTCTGCTCTTTGGTCACTGTGAGCCACTTGCGGGCCTTTTCAAGCCTCTGACTCCCAATCTTTGGATTAACACCCAAAAGAACCAAAGTCACGAACAACGCTATACCAAACACACAAAGATCGTAACCGGCTGATAAAGTAATCTCAGTTTCCCATCATTTTTACATATAAAATCAAGGCAGACAAAAGTCAAGCATAGATGTATACCCTCTATACTCCTGTTGATCTGCGTTTGCGCATTCACTTCGAGTGCATACTTGTTGCTGATGAAGCCAATTTTGGCGAAACAAGGACTGTAATCCGGGTAACCTTGTCCTTTTTTGGTTTGCGTTTTCTTCGTGGCAACTTCACCTGTATCCTTTGGAGCGGCGAGACTACAGTGCCATCGCCAGCCTCTACAACCTGTGTCATGCTCCACAATATCTATCACACCCCTCTGTGGCAACTTTCATGTTGCAGACTGGCAAGACTATAATTTTTACATCTATGCTTGACTTTTGTCTGCCTTGGGACCTTGATCTGTTTTATGTGGATCTCGTGATACATATTGACACATGTTGATGTCATATATTTGCAGTTGAATAGTTGTACCCATGTATTATTATGTTTGAGTTCTATATTATATCTGTTTATATGTAAAAATGATGAGAAATTGAGATTACTTTATCAACCGGTTATGATCCCAATCTTTGGAGACAGATGGAACCAGAGGCTTCTATTATTATTATTATTATTATTATTATTATTATTATTATTATTATTAAAATTTGTATACCGCCCTATACCCACAGGTCTCGGGGCAGTTCACAGGATAAAATCAGAATATAAAACCACAAAATACAGTGTTGTTCATCTTGGTTTATGCCACCAGTGTCTCACCAAATGTATCTTCCACCTGTTGAAGCAGAACTCTGCAGGTAATGTAAGAAGGCTATCAACATTTCTCACAGGTGTAAATATTTCAAAAGGTTTCAAGTGTCTTGATTATATGTCAACTTCTTCTGCCTGTAGAATTGCACAGACCTAGCAGGACTGAGTCTGGACAGCTAAAAGCTTCACCAAATCCTAGCTGTGCCTTCTCTTGGACATTGCCAGTACTAGCAGGGCTTAATTAGGCAGTCACTCTTATTCATTACGTAAACATCAGATTAAACAGGATAATCTACAGAGAGTAGAAAGTTGACTGTAGTCCAAAAAGCTTATGCCATAATGAATTTGTTTGTCTTTGAGGTGCCACAAGACTTCATCATTTGCACGGCAATAGACTGACCTGCCTAGCCCTCTGGAAATTTAAGGCAAAAATGTGCCTATGGAAGACTTCACATATTGCACGTTCAAAAATAAGAAAATATGAATTGTACAAGGATTCACTTGCCCTCATATGAAGCATATAGGTGCAATGAGCAATGGTTGGCTGCAGCTCCCTTCAGTGACAATTTTGGGTTTGCCTCCATGAAATCTGGGCAACCACTTGTATAAGAAGTTGGAAATGCTTTATTTCCTCTACAGAACTTACATATACATCGCAAAACCAATTTCACCTACCATCTTATGTACTGGGAGCTTCAGCAGCAAATTTAATGTTCCAAAACCTGGTTTGTGTTGGTGCCAATGTAGTGTGAATCCAAAATTGCCACCTGCAGATTTGAATTATATCTACACAGGTGGCCTTTGGAAAACAGAGGCAAAGAGCTATGTTGTCCCCAAAATGATATTGCTTGGCCCTGAGGCTATTCTCATTGACGCAGGTGTGTGACTCTTACAATAGTGTCTTCCCCTCTCCCTCCAGGTCCCCTAAGTCCCACTCACATGCTGCCAGCTGCATCCAAGCGCACACCTTGAAGACAGTGGCTGCGTTGCAGAAGAAGAAGAGGCTGAAGCAGAAGATGCAGCCAATGATGAGGAAGGTTGAGATGCCCACAAAGAACATGGCTGTTTTGAAGGCACTTGAGGGGATGGTGCCAAAGTCCAGAGGGCTGCCCTTGCAGATGAGTTCCCCTGTAAGGGCATTGCCAATGCAGTAGGAGAAAAGCCCAAAGTAGCCAGCCTGTGGTGTGTCAATGCTGTCCCCGATCCAGTAGGGCTGGATGAAAGTCACCACCATGATCACAGCAAAGCAGAGGGTGAACAGGGCCCACAGGACCCCCATGGCTCGGGCATTCCTCACATAGTTGGTGTGGTAGATTTTTGCTGCCTCCTGGGCCGGGAGCATCTTCGCCATGGTGACTCCTAGGGTGGGTTGTTTCTTCTAGGAAACAGGTGGTAAGGGTCAGCACTGGACAGGAGTCCTAGGAGGTGAAAGTCAGACGCTCAGCATGCTGGCTGCTTCCTTACGCCAGGAAATGGGAGAGGGGGAGCAGCGGGTAGATGCTCTGAAGCTGCGGAATTGGGGCTGCAGGCTCAGCTAGCCAATCCTAGCCGGTACCTCAGGGTTCTGGGAAGTAGCTCTAGGCTCAGAGACCCTTCCTGGGCTTCAGACGCCGGGTCTCCAGAATGCCTGTTAAGTTTCTGTTCTGATCTGCTCCCTGAGAGCCTGCGAGAGCCTGAAGGTTACTTAGCCGTGGCTCCTCCTCCTCTTTCTTTCCCCGGATCTCTCGGTTTCTAAGCGGCGGCTGCCACATGCCCTTCGAAGCTCCTCCCTGCTTGTTGCTTTCCCCGTTCTCTCTGTTTCAGCACCACGGACAGCGGCCGGCAGAGAAAGCCAAGAGGAGAAAAGGGAATGGAAGGCGAGTAGAGCGAGGGGGAAGGAGGCGGGCTGGAACAGCTGCTCACAGCGCGAATATACACTAAATTGGACTTGAGGCGGGGGATACAATCCGATCCAGGTGTAGGACGGAGGCGAATGGCAACTCTGAACATCTCTTTATGCCGTTTGGCATCCAAGTGGGCACAGTGGTTTTCCAGGCCTTCATCAGCCACGTCCTCCAGGACTAACTGAAGCTTAGTGGGATTTTATCAATGAATTGCTCATTATTTTCATGATTGCCTCTGTTATAATTCTGACCTCCCTCAGAGACCAAGTGCTCATACCTGCTGTAATGCAGAAGAATGCTAGCTGCTCTCTGTTCACTGTATAGAATATATTCATTGCAGTAGCTCCTGAATCACAACACTTCATATTCTGTGGTTTGAGGAGGTGTTCTGCAAGGATGGAGACAACTTTCCAAGGTAGCTACATTTTTGCATTTTTCAAGGTCTTTGGAATATTCACTTCAAGGGAAATGTAGCTTGAAGTTTAGGGTTAAAAGATGTTATTAGAAAAAAATCATAGCATTAGTTTAGATTCTAAGGCACTTTGTGTGTTAGACGTGTTAGACAGCTAAAGCTCCAGAATGCTCTCATTCTGCCATCTAGGTGAGTTTGTTTGCAGCAACTTTCCAGTGGCATGGATAATACAACTATGGGTTGAGCAAGGAACAGGGTGAAGCAACCATAAAACCACATCTTCATTCCATCTTCATGCCATGCCATGCCATGCCATTCCAAGGTTTGGAAGGGCTAGAAGCAAAACAGAAAATGCCACCCCCTCCCCACTGAGCACCCACAGCACTCGCACCCACCTGCTCCTTCTCCATTGCACACCTGCAGCCTGGCTGGCACTCACCTACGCACCAGCTGCTACCTGTTCTTGGCAGGGGGGGTTAAGCACACAGAAGGGGGGTCAGCAAGCACAGACCATGCTTCACAGAGGCTGGGTCTGCCACCCCTCCCATCTTTCCAGAGCCTGCCACCCCAAGGCAACTGCCTCATCTCACCTCATGGACCCACAGTTTCATCCAGAATGTTCCCACCCAAACTCATAACTATATGTTATGTGTACCTGGTCCAATTCTCCCTTTCCTCCTTCCATGTGCCCCTGCACCTCCCCCAATCTGCTCTACAGAGTTGGGGGGAACCCAAAGCAGGTCTGGGGTGTGAGGTACAAGGGGCATACAGGGGAGGGTGGAAGAGGAAGTTCAGTTCAACAACTGGAAGCTTTCCTGCTTGTGCGCATTGACTTGGCCATTGCCCATATGGACAACAACCTGTGAGAGTTACAAGCAAGAACGATACCTTCAGGTCACTAATACCAGAGTCATGAGCTGCCTGAGTAGGTAATCTAGAATGTCTAAACCAGTGGCTCCCAAACTTTTTTTGGCCATGCCCCACCTAAGCATCTCTAAAATCCTGATTGCCCCCCCCCCCGCGACATATAATTCTTATTATTCAAAAAGTGAACTATTCATGTGGAGGAAGCCTAAAAGGCCATTCACTGTTAATAACTCATTCTCAAATTGCCCCTCTTAAAAATCAAATTGCCCCTCTGTGGGGCATGTGCCCCATGTTGGGAACCACAAGTCTAAACCGAAACTTACTTAACTGCTGAGAGCGTTCAAAAAATCATCTCCCTGAACACCTGAGCCTGGCCTTGCAATCCAAAAAGTCCACACCTGTGCCCTGAGAAAGTTCCAGCAGGCTGTACCTGTTACTGGACTCAAGGTAATTCCCTATCTCAGACTCTCTGAATAATAGCTCTGGGAAAGAGCAAGCCTTTCACACTTGCCTGCTGTTCCTTATGTTGGCAGTCCTGCTGGTTATTCAAGAAGACAAAAGGGCCATGAAATGAGTAACAGTGAGCAATAAGCTTTTCTGTTGTTTTTACCCAGTAGCAAGTTATCCTTTCCTCTGGCAGTATAAGCCTTCCATGAAAGGTAAGAAGGGAGGACCTGCTAGATTCATGCCTGGTGTGATTATTTCTGCTATATCCAAACATCTGCACACGTGCTCCGGTTCTTTCTGAGAGTGTAAACATGCAGGAATAAGCAGCTGTCTGATACAGGGATCAAACCTACAACCTTGGCATTATCAGCACCATGTTCTAACCCAGTGGTTTTCAACCAGTGTGTCATGGTACCCTGGGGTGCCTTGAATGATGGTCAGGAGTGCTGTGGGCAACACTGGCCCCTGTCCCTCTTTCCTTCCTTCCCTGCCTCCTCTGATGCCCTCTCTCGTGTTTGCCTCCCAAAGGCTTGCACAGCTGTTCGTTGCAGCAGCCATGGCTACAAACTCCTCAGGCGAATGATGCCTCTGGCAGGGGGTGCTGTTGCTGGAGCTGAGATGACCCTGGAGTAAGTAAGCAAATGGGCAAGGGAGCCCAGCCAGCCACCAGCCCTTACTGTTGGGAATGGGCAGACAAGTTCCAGGCCCCTGAGGGGCAGTGTGAGGAGGCACCTCTCTTTGGGGTGGAAAGGGGGGGGAGAGTTCAGAGACCAGGGGTGGCAGCAGTAGCTGCCCAGAGGACTCCCAAGGAGATGTGGCTGAGGGAACATTCCACAATGGAGGGAGTTCAAAAAACAGAGAGAGGCTGCCAACTTTGGAAGCAAGGGGTGACATAACTGGGCTCCTGAGCCCCACAGGGGTGCTGCAGAAAGAATGTAGTTGGTCAAGGGAGCCATGGACTCAAAAAGTTTGAAAACCTCTGTTCTAACCAACAGAGCTATCAAGGCTGACTGCACATGATATTCTCCTGTGGCCTTGTTTGATTTTGACTGGCTTGTTTGTTTTTTCTATATTTTTCCATTACATGTACTCATATCTTTTGCAAGAAGGCACCCATGTGACTTTGAGGGTAGGCTTTATAAGTCTGCAGCATGCCACGTTCTGGATTCTTGTCCTAGGTGCACCAGATCAAACCTTTGGCTTACTGCTAAGAAGCAATGAAGAGCACTTGGGTTTTGTTGCTGCTGACACTTGCCTTGGCAGAGGCCTTTTCTAGCCAAAGAGGACTCATCATGAATCTGGTAAGAGGTTGCTGGGTACTCTTGCTGTACCCTTTCCAGAGGCATCCCTGATGCAAGGGATTTGCTATGTGTCTGGCTCTTGGGATTCTCTCTAGTATTGAAATTGCTACCCAGCCATGTAATAGGGAAAGACTTTTACAGGGAGTTCTTCAGACACTTTGTTTGATTTATGCATACGATCCATTTCAGGATTCATTTCACAAATGCTTCAGTTACCCCAGTTCACTTTAGGAATAGGAGTGTCAAACAAACACTTTGAGCATTAGGGTACTCTAGGATATCAGCATAAAAACCAGGGCACACAAGATATCTTCCTGCCTATATGGGAATTTTCTTTTGTGAGGTTGAGGGATGACAACAACACAGTATCTCTAGTAGCAGCTTGTAAAGGACAGGAGTGATGCAGAATCAACTATGTTACTTAAATATAAGGTCCATAAGATTTCATGAAATCCTCTATTCAGGGAATATAGACCTGTGAGAGCTGGGTTTGGCTTCCAGCTTTCATTTCACTCCCTTGGTTGGCTGGCTTTGTTCTCTGCTATGCTTTGGTAATGGATGGTGGTTCGTCTGGCCTTCATCTTCATGCTAAAGCTAAAAGATAAAGGACTCCTGGATGGTTAAGTCCAGTCAAAGGCGCCTATGGGGTTGCGGCACTCATCTCGCTTTCAGGCCGAGGGAACCGGCATTTGTCCACAGACAGCTTTCTGGGTCATGTGGCCAGCATGACTAAACTGCTTCTGGCACAACAGAACACTGTAATAAGAGTGCACGGAAACACCATTTACCTTCCCACCACAGCGGTACCTATTTAACTACTTGCACTGGCATGTTTTCGAAGTGCTAGGTTGGCAGGAGCTGGGACAGAGCAACGGGAGCTCACTCCATCATGGGGATTTGAACCGCCAACCTTCTGATTGGCAAGCCCAAGAGACTCAGTGGTTTAGACTACCTGTGTCTTCATGGACATTTATCCTGTTGCTCACACCTTATCTAATCATGATTTCCTTATAGGACAATGGAGAGCTATGTCTCAACAGTCTCCAATGCAAAAATGGATGCTGTCACAGAGGGAGTGGCCTAAGCCTGGCTCGTTGTGCAGACAAAGCAGCTGAGTTTCAGGAGTGCTCTCGGTGGGTAAGTGGCATTTCCTATTCCTTAGGAATCACTGGTGTTTCTTCTGGCCTTCATCTTCTCTGTTAGTGGCTTAAAGATGCCAGTGGAGATTCAGAAGAACGTCAGACAAGAAAGAAGAAACCAATGGAGAGAGGAATAGAGAGAAGTGTTGTGATCATAATGATGGGCTGGGAAGATTAAGCTAAGCAACAGAACTAAGGATAGAGGGAATGAGTTTAAGTGAAGGATGAAGCAAAAGGAGAGAGCCAGGGAAGGTAATTACAACTGTGAACCTGAGAGGCACTTAGGAAAGTGAAGGAGGATGTAGTGGTATTGGATGAAGTAATGAATTTTGGAGATGTTGAGAAGTTGAAAAGATTTGTGTGTGAGAGTGAACATGAGAAGAAGCAGAATTGAATTAGATTTTTTTTAAAAAAATCATCTGGAAGAACCCATTGCTCACTTTAAAGCAGCCATATATATGTGGCAAATATTCTGAAGTTGATATTGAATACAGTGAAAAGTGAGGAGTGCAAGAGGCTGGATGATGTCCAAGCCTGGTCAGCTTAGCAGAATGGAGAAGACATTGTATACGTAGCTTTTCCTCTAGTCAAATTGAGAATTCTGATCTACATCTTTGTATCTCTTGCAGCACCTTACTGGGATTTACTACAGGTGTCCCTGTGAAAATGGATTAAGCTGTGAGGTTGACAGGACCATTATTGGGACTATCACCAACACTGACTATGGCATTTGTGAGGACCCAGCGAGGAAATTAAAAGTTGAGGAAAAACATTAAAGATGCACTTGCTCTCCTATTCTCCTTCATGATTATTATTCCTCAATATAATTCCTACCTCTGTACATATGTTGCAAATTTCTAAAGAAACCCACATGTCATCATAATTTGTTCACACTGAAAATACTTCCAAACAATATTCTTCCAAGCTGCTACAAACCTTTACTTGACATTTGTCATGCCCTTCTAACTTTCTGAAAACATAATTATACATGTTCAGCATTGCATATTCATATGCACATTGACAGCACAGGTGCATAATGGCCACGGCAGGTGAAGGGAGGGCCAGAAGAATGACACAGGAGACAGGTTGGGTTGAATTTGGCCACAACTTAATTGATTACAGGAAAGAGTGGGTTTGGCTAAGGCATTGGGCATGTATCCAGCATCAGGAAGCCTGCCTAGCTGGTTTGGGGGCAGTGGCAGTTGGTTGCTCCATGCCTGTCTCCACCTCTGCTGGTGCCTCAATCCGATCCATTCATTGCATCATAATCTGAAATGTCTGGAATACGATCTGGGGTGCAAGAGGCTCCTCACAAGCCAGGAGGCTTTTGATCTAGGTGCGGTGGCAGCCAGCAGCCCATTCTTATTTGTTCTAATCTGTGGCACTTCTGAGGCTCTGTGTCCAGTGTGACTGAACCAGTGTGGTGTAGTGGTTAAGAGCGGTAGACTCGTAATCTGGTGAACCGGGTTCGTGTCTCCGCTCCACCACATGCAGCTACTGCTGGGTGACCTTGGGCTAGTCACACTTCTTTGAAGTCTCTCAGCCCCACTCACCTCACAGAGTGTTTGTTGTGGGGGAGGAAGGGAAAGGAGAATGTTAGCCGCTTTGAGACTCCTTTGGGCAGTGATAAAGCGGGATATCAAATCCAAACTCCTCTTCTTCTAAATCTGCTTCTGCTGTGCTGTGCGCATTTTCCCAAACACACACAAAAACTGAACAAAACGAGCTTAACAAGTAAAGATAAGCACCAAAACTGCAGTAGCCAATATGCATTGTCTCTTTCCTCCAGCATGTCCCCAACAGCAACTATGGCAAAGGGCTCTGGGCTGCAAGGAGCATGCAGTTTAATCGGTCACATGGTCCTTTCTGATGTCTCAGTGGAAGAAAGCAGCTGACTCATCTGCAGAGTGAAGGAATGTAGCAAGCAGGTGCATGTGCATAGGACTCAGAGAGCAGAAACCAACATTTACAATATAAACACACGCTCCTGTTCTCCTTCACACACCCATGCAGCGGTTATCATTGCCCAAAATAATTCCAATGTCTGCACATATCTCACAAGTTTCTAAACTAATCCACACACCACCACAATTGTTTAAATGGAAAATACCGGTACTTCCATATACTGTATATCCCTCATCCAACCTGCTAAAAGCCCTTATCTAACACAGATCAGACATACCACTTTCTCAAAACATCCGTATACATCAGTTCAGCACAGCATATTCATATCCATACTCTCAAACCTCTTTTGTCCATTCACATGAACCACACCATTTCGTTGAAAATAATTTTATTACTTAGTATACCCTTTAGATTGCATCCTTTGGTCTAGAGCAGTGTTTTTCAACCTTTTTAGGGCAAAGGCACACTTGTTTCATGAAAAAAATCACGAGGCACACCACCATTAGAAAATCTTAAAAAAATTAACTCTGTGCCTATATTGACTATATATAAAGTAATTTTTCAATTTTTCCCACGGCACACCAGGCAACATCTCGCGGCACACTAGTGTGCCGCGGAACAGTGGTTGAAAAACACTGGTCTAGAGACCATGTGCCCACTTTTAACCCAAATATGCATTTGATGGCCCATTTCTTAATCTTTTACCATTTACTTGCAGGGTGGTAATGCTCCTGTTGCAACCAACCTTGTATCAGGCCACAATCTACTAGTGTGTCCGATTTAGAACATGAACCACACCGTTTTAGAAACAATAACACTTTCAGCTACAAGCTTATTGAGGCCTATAAAGAAATTGTATCACTCATAGGGCCATCATTTAGCTGAACCAACATTAAAGATTTTTGTGGCCAAGATTGTGTCTCACCTTTTATATGGTGCACCAATCTGGGGTTACCATTGCAGGGAGGAACTAGATGCATTTCAAAATAAATTCCTGCGTGCGATGTGGGCACTGCCACACAGTACTACTGGAGCACTGCTAAGGACTGAATCAGGTCTTCCCTCTATAAAGGCTCGTATACACAAATCCATGTTTTTGTACTGGGGGGGAATATCATTGCAGCCGGAACAACACTTAACCAAAAGTTGTTTTTTGGATTTGCAGAAAAGGGAAGGCTGAGTAAAATCTTGTAGAGGTCGGACGCAGAGTTATTCGATCTCCCCAGCAGTAATATTGTCAGGTGCTCCTGACCACAAGATATGAGATATTGTGTTTGGCGAAGATGAAAAAAAAAAAAAAAAGACCTTGAATATACAAAAATTTGTAAATCCGCCACTTGGTACAGTAAAATTAAAAGAGACCATAAAAGGGCTATGTACTTGCAAGAATTAACCTAGCTCAGTTTTCAAACAATGCCTACTGAATATCTGGCTGGGAGATATACTAACAAATCTGTAAAAGAGCACCTTTGTATATGTAGATCATACAGGTATATATATTGAGGATCTAGTACATTATATTTTATATTGTCCATTGTATGATTCACCCAGAGCTAAGTTTAACTCCCTTTTCAGAATGCCTTAGAAGGTCAACCAGATGATTTGAAAGTTAAATGGTTGCTGGCAGAGGTTGATAAGTGCATCAGCTATAGGCTGCACTATTTGCATTAGTGGCAAGAAAGATAAGGGCAAACTTTCTGGATAGTGCAAGTGCCAAAACCCAGGGATGCTGACCAGAAGGAACATTCCTAAATTTTGGACATTGTAGATTTGTTCCAGTCTGGTGCATGCAATGTCTTTCGTTTTGTAGTTGTGTGGTTTGTGCCCATACAATGGTACCTTGGGTTAAGAACTTAATTCATTCCAGAGGTCCGTTCTTAACCTGAAACTGTTCTTAACCTGAGGTACCACTTTAGCTAATGGGGCCTCCCACTGCCACCGCTCTGCCACTGCACAATTTCTGTTCTCATCCTGAACCAAAGTTCTTAACCTGAGGTACTATTTCTGGGCTAGCGGAGTCTGTAACCTGAAGCGTCTATAACCCGAAGTACCATTGTACTGTATTGTGATGACCATTGGTTATTAACAAAAAAAAGCTACACACCAGATCTTTCTCTCCAGGCAACTTTCCCCATTATTTGGCAAGGGCTTAATGTTTCTAACCTAACTCTAGAGACACCCCTTCAGAGACCACCGTGAGTGCAGGCTGGCAGACATTCAGATGGACCTGATTTTCTGAGCACTCTGAAACTTGAACTGGAGCAACAAAGTTCAGCAGACCATACATAGATGGTAATGAGCAAATGATCAGTACACTCCAGATCTGGGGAAATGAGATTCTAATGCACATAGAAGCTCTGTTAGGTAGAAGGTAGGATCCTGAATGCTTACATGCCTGGACCTTTTCCTTACATAGGGAGAGACAAATGGTGATGTCCTCTTTTCTCCAACTCTTTTATCATTCTCTCTTTCCTTTAGAAATGGGCCCTTTAAACACCGTTGTCACTCTCACCCGAATAGCAAGGTGGAGGGATATTGAAGCTGTTGTCTCTTTGGTCCTGAACAATGTGGCTGCTGACGGTCTCAAGGGGGTAGAAGCTGTGGTCAGCTCTTGGAAGGGGATAGAAGCTGTGTCCAGTCTCATCCGTGCCTAGGATTGTGTGGAAACTACGCCCGCTGTTGTCATGGGTGCTGTCAAAGGAGACGTTGGTGCCGGTGGGCTCAGAGGGGACGTTGTTGGGACTGAGAGGCTGGTTGCTCAGGTCAGAGGGGTTGGAGACTTGGCTAATCCTCGTTGATTCCAGGGGGTGGACACTGATGTTGGCGCCAAAGGCGGGGGCACTGACCACCTTGCTCTCTTCCCTGTTGAGCCGGAGGCTGAGGATGACCTTGCAGGCCTGAGCCTGCACCTCCTCCTCTGGGTGGATGATGAGAGCAAGCAGGCGGTCGGAGAGGCGGGAGTTGTTGCCAAAGATGGTTTCGTGAAGGGAGTTGTCGCCGTACTGCCACTGCATCGATTGGTACTGCGGTGAAAGGCGCCCTTCGCTGAGGCGCTCCACAAAGACTAACATCTCATAGAGCATGTTCCCTGGCAGGGATGGTTGGAAGAGGCTCAGGAACTCAGCGGGTGTCTTGGGGAGAAACACCACAAGTGGCTTTAGTGAATGTCTCATCCTCCTTCCCCTCATTCCTCCTCATCCCAATAATAATAATAATAATAATTATTATTATTATTATTATTATTTTTATTATTTTTATTATTATTATTATTATTTATTATTTACACCCCGCCCATCTGGCTGTGTTGCGCAGCCACTCTGGGCAGCTTCCAACACATAAAAAACACATAATAAAATGTGAAACTTCCCCATACAGGGCTGCCTTCAGATGTCTTCTAAAAGTCAGATAGTTGTTTATTTCCTTGACATCAGATGGGAGGGCATTCCACAGGGCGGGTGCCACTACTGAGAAGGCCCTCTGCCTGGTTCCCTGTAACTTTGCTTCTTGCAGTGAGAGAACTGCCAGAAGGCCCTCAGCACTGGACCTCAGTGTCCGGGCTGTACGACGGGGTTGGAGATGCTCCTTCAGGTATACAGGACCCTGATCCATGCATGTGGATCTGTGAATAAGTAGTTAATGACAATAGTAACCCTCACTCTCAACCTCTGTCACTGGGGATGCTGTAGGAAATGGAGCAGCTGCAACCAGCAGGATGCCATTATTTCCTTTGTCCACCGAGAGGGTCTGATATTTTTACATGCACCAGAACACAGATTCCTGAGCATGGTGCAGCTCCCTACACTCCTGTGGCAACAGAGAAACTTCTGTGCCAGTGGGGGCAGGTGTGAGTGATGGTAAAAGAGTGAGCCACCAAACTAAAACCCTGAACTTGGTTCCAAGACCTCCTGGGTTTCTGCTCCAGAATTGGATCCTAATTTATGGGATGTGTGGTCATGTGTTCTACTCTATAGAGGACAATCCTCTGGTTAAAGGGCTATCCAATCCAAGTCTAGTTTAAAGACAAAGAACCGTATGATGGGAGAGCAGGAAGTTCCCTTGAATTGTTAGCACATGGACCACAGACTGAGCATGAGCACAGGTCATCAAGTTCAGTCTTCCCCGCTCTGGTGACATGTACTGTAGTGTTTTTCCATTTAAATTACCGTATTTTTTGCTCCATAAGACGCACTTTTTTCCTCCTAAAAAGTAAGGGGAAATGCCTGTGCGTCTTATGGAGCGAATGGTGGTCCCTGGAGCTGAATTGCCCAGGTGCCAAAAGAGGATCATGCTTTTTATTTTACAAAGAGAAAGGGGAGTGTTGAAAGGACCCCGCTCAGCAGCTGATCAGCAAGAGATCGGGAGAGAGATAAGAGTCCCGGCTCCCTTTCAGCCCCGCCCTCCATTGTTGAATGTGCTGCAGAGGGAGGTTGTTTGTTTCCCCAGCGACATGTGACTGGCTGATTAGATTATCTGTCTGGAAACTGTAGAAAAGGCTCCCTTTCCTTAAGATTTTTCAGAAATGTGAGTTAAACCTCATAAAAATGGGGCTTTTCCTCTTTGCTTTTCCCCCTTTGCAAAAGGAGCTTTGCTTTTCCCCCTTTGCAAAAAAAGCTGCAAAACTTTTAGCTGATCCTAAAAAAGCCTTTTGCCTTTGCAAAAACAGCTGCAAACTTTTAGCTGATCCTCAAAAAAGCCAGGGCTTTTCCCTTTACAAAAAAGCTGCAAAACTTTTAGCTGATCCTCAAAAAACAAAACAAACACAAAAAGGGCTTTTAGAGGAGGAAAACCAGAAAAATATTTTTTCCCTTGTTTCCTCCTCTAAAAATGAGGTGCGCCCTATGGTCCGGTGCGTTCTATGGAGCGAAAAATACGGTACTGTAACCATTTTAAAATTTGCACCTATACATATAAATTGGCATATGCCAAATTTATGCAAAACCTGTCATCTTGTTCGCTTTCATTGGTGATACATTTCCTCCTTTTGGTTAACGCATAAGCGACCACTCTGCTGACATAGCTCCCATCTACTGTGTGCTGCAACTGCATCCTTCAGTCACCTGGGCAGGCTAAAGGAGCCTAGCTGGAGCTTCCAGGAACTCCTGCCATGCCCTGTTTCCTACTTAGGCCAGAGCAGCCATGCTTTCAGCTCTCCAGCACTCCTTAAACCTCTCAACTAAGTCTCCCTATGAGAGGTTAAGGATTTGAAAGAAGAAGATGTGGCCTATTTCTCCACTATGGGAACTTGTGTATGTGCATGCTCCGCAGACACCAGAGTCCATACAAAACTGAATAATGCCAAAGGGGTCTCGTACGGCCGCCAGATTGTTTGGAGCATGCAAAAGGTTTGGTGGCCATAAAGCCAGTCTCACATGGGTCCCACCCACTGCACAAGGAATAAATAACCCTGTTCTGAGAAAATGAATTACCTATAATGCCTGTTAGAAGATTGACACTTCTAATATCAATATGCAACAATGAAAGGATGTGACTGCTTCCAGGCAGAGCAGAAATTGGGTGAGCTAGGGTGTTCGCCTTCAAAGGATGTGATTCTGGCTCCTGTTCATTCAGATGCTGGCTCTTGTTCATTGGAATGCAAAGTGGCTTCAAATGAGCCAGCATTGATTCCTTAGTTGCAGTCCCTGGGCAACATGTATTCTCATGCCTATGCCTGAATGAATTCCTAGAACGAGAGCACATATCCCACGGTTTTTTTTTCAGCCGGAACTCTCCAGATCTTAGTTCTGGCACCTCTCAGGTGGGCGCCATTGCCATTCTAAGAGAACAAAGGAGGTGTTCATTGTGAGTTCCAGTGCCTCTTTTTCTAGAAAAAAGCACTGACCTTTCCCAACCTCTGTCCTTCTGATACCCTTTGTCCCCCACCCCAATACAAAGCTTTCACACGCTGGCAGGCACAAGGGCAGTCCTTACCCGACAATTCATGATGTCGTACAGGAGGTCTTCCTTCTGGGCTAGCGTGCTAAGAAGCTTGAGAACCTGCACCTGAGCAAACGGGAGAGAATGTCAGGGTGTGCGGACATTGGTGGGTACTGGACCCCCTTTGCAAGCTAAGTAATAATTATAATCTTTTTTTTTTAATGCTTTCTAGTTGGGTGGTGGGGTTGGGGGCAAACTGATGCAAAGAGATGAGCCACGCTGAGCAAGGAGGATGACATTTGCTCCTTTCAGCTGCAGGGAGCAACCTTCCAGGCTACATCATGTTCTTCAACAGATTTGGGTTTCTGAGGAAGAATAAAAAATTGAGGCTGTAAGTTCAGAGTTGAGAATAGATTGATCTTTCCCTCCTCAGATGATCAGGTAGCCTGGACTTACTGGAGGACTCGGGTAACACAAACCGTGGAGAGAGCATACTGAAATGTTTCAGACAAAAATATGAATGTGCAAAGTTACTTTATAGACTGAACCAGACCACTGGTTTCTCCAGTGCTTTCTACTTGAGCTGGCGACTGCTCTCCAAAGCCACACTGATAATTTGATCAAAGGTCAGGGCATAGATCCTGTTTCTCACTCTGCTTCTGATGTTCAGGCTGTGAGTGCCATCAGTTATGTAGCCAAGAAAGCACCATTCAGGAACAAGAGGGAGGTATCAGCAGCCTTGGGTGTGTGTGGCAGAAGTCCCCATAGTTTGCAGAAATACAAAAATAATATACAGAAAAACATCCTGAGGGGAGGGGTCCACAAAACTCCCAGTGGGGACTGAACATACTCAATGGCCACAGAACAGACTGCCTGTGGGTGAGGGGAACCAGAGTGCAGGGAGACTGAAATGGGATGTAGTGACTGGAACTCCAAGCAGGAGCACTCCAGGCTGCAACATTTTGTTGCAGACCCCACATGTAATAAATAAAAGGTTCATTTAGCAAAAAGGTGAAATACTAGTCATCAGCATTTCTTTCTAGGAACAACTAGAGCATGAAGTTGTACTACTTCCCAGCTCCAGGCTAACGCTGTACCTGAGGAGGAAGAGAAGGTACCTGCCTGTGGTTTTTGTACCTTGGCCAAGTGTTTGCCATGAGAAGGATTTCCAGGAAGTTCGGCAGCATCCCTCTCAGGAGAGTGTGGGTGTTGTCTGGAATATTCAATCCGTTCAGCAGCCTCAACCCAGCAACCTGAAGCGTGGGATCCCAGGAGCTGGTCACCAGCTCAATAATCTTGGGAACGTATTCCTGCATCAGAAAACAGACCAGCATTTTATTTTAAAGACTCACACTCTGCCCTTCAGCAGTATTGCACCCTACAGATGGCAACGAGTGCTTCAAAAGGCATTAAGTCTTTGTCGCAGCATTTCAGGCCGCCGGCTCATTCTGCCGAGAGGGTTCCCAGAGGCACCGCCTCCTAGCAATCCAAGGGGAAGTGTAAATAGTCCTTTTATGGCTATGATGAATATCATATCAGGGTATCATCCAGACCAGACTTCACCCCCTGTACCTGTTTTTCAGCTTCTGTCCAGAATCGTGGTAAGGAGCAGAATAAAGAGTGACTCAGAGTACCCACAGCATGTATTTGCTTTTGCCACTGATTATCATAGAATCATAGTTGGAAGGGATCCAGAGGGTCATCTAGTCCAACCCGCTGCAATGCAGGAATATGCAGCTGCCCCTTACCGGGATCAAACCTGTCACCTTGGCATGATCAGTATCACGCTCTAACCAACTGAATCATTGGTCATCACAGCTCATTCTATATTTTTAGTATTCGAGGTCAAGGGGTGTTGCCTTCTGGGAGATGTGAGCCTCAAGAGCTTCTCACTTCTTGATTATCAGGCTGGTACATGTTGCACATTTTGGTGCAAATGCTGTAGGTACTGGCAGAGATGCTTTAATTAAATTAAATAAATTAAATAAATTATGTATTTTTATGCATTTATTTACTTTTGTTTTATTTTGAGTACATTTCTATTCCGCCTTTCCTCTGAGGAGCGATAGGTTCTCCCCTTTCAGTTTATCCTCACAACAGCCCTGCGAGGTTGGTTCAGCTGAGAGATATGGTCTGGCCCAAGGTCACCCAGTGAGCTTCCCTGCTGAGTGGGGATTACCAGGTCCCAAGCAACCTATGCATGTCTACCCAGAAGTAAGGTCCACTGAATTTAGAGGGCTTACTCCCAAGTTAGTGTGTCTAGCATTGCAGCTTTAGTTTCCAGTCATTATGGTCTAGCACGGTTAATGTTTCACTCCACCAGCTTCCATTCCCTTCCTTCCTCACGCTCTGCCAGCCTAGTCCTTGTGAAATGTTTCACATTCTGCAAGAAATTAAACACTACAGGCAGAACGGATTACGTAAAGGAAGTCAAAATGCTCCAGATCCCTATTGTTTGTTCTGAACAAAGCCTTTGGCTTCCCCTGGCCCAGAATTCGGGTTTCAATTCTGGCTGCAGCTGAGGACAACCTCAGCCCGTTGCAAAGACTCTGCCCATTCAAAACGAAAAAATTACACTAATGTCTCAACAAATGAAATTGATTTGTAAAAATGTTACATGGGAAAAATATAAGAGAGACATTGCACTGCCTTTGTAAATCAAGAAAGTCTTTGATAAAAAATACTTAAAAAAAACACGAATTATTTTTTAATGTGAATGAAAACAAGGACAAAACACAAAGCAGTGTCTTATGTTCAGTGGGTAAGGTGTCCTCTGGTGGTGACAGGTGGAATTGCTTTTTTAAAGTGCCCTTGTAGTTCTAACATGCACGGGGCAAAAGCAGTGCTCCGTTGGGGCACAAGATGCCAAACATTGGTGAGACTAATCCAGTTTTGATTCACTAAAAATCATGGGTGGGATTCAGCTAAGTTTTACTCAGGGTAGACCCACTGATATGAGCATGACAAAGTTTATTCTGAGTAAAAACTAAATTGCATACCAGCCAATCACTGGGTTTACGGAAGCAGAAAGAGTTGTTTGTGCAGCCGAACATCATGTCATCTGCTACAATCCAAAGTTCCATGCAAACATAGGGACAGAGGTGGATTAGGGGAGCACAACCAGTTTGACTGCAGGAGGCGCTGCAACAATGACGAACAATGGGTGGGTGCCAAATTTTGGTGTTGCACAAGGCACCACTGAGATTGTAAAGCCCAAAGTCCACCACTGATAGGGAATGCAGGAAAGCTGCTTTATACTGAGTCAGACTCACTGGCCCATCCAGCTCAATACTGTCTACACTGACTGGCAACAGCTCTCCAGTGTTTCAGACAAGGAGTGTCTTCCAGTCTGACTTTGGGTCCCCGGGGATTGAACCTGGGACCTTCTGCCTGCAAGGAGGGTGCTCTGCTGCTGAGCTATGGTCCTTCCTCCATTGGTGGCCGAGGCAGAATTGACTAATTTCATGTACTTCCTGCGGGCAACTCCAAATGAAACATGATAAGGGAGATCCATGAACAGGAACCCTCTTTTTTTTAATGTAAAAAGCAGCTGTGGAGGGTGTTAAGATTTTGATTGGGGCTGCAGTGCTGGGGGTGGAGGGTTTAACCCTTTCCCTGTGCCATTTTCCTAATATATAAGTCCCTTCCATGCAAAGGCAAAACTATTTTGCCAACGGAGGCAGTGGCAGCCACCAACTTAATTGCCTTTAGAAGAGCATTGGACAAATCTGCAGAGGATAAGGTTATCAATGGCTAGTAGCCATGAGAGCTGGACATTGCCTCCAGTGTGGAGGCAGTAATGTTTCTGAATACCAGTTGCTGGAAACCAAAAAAAGGAAGAGTTCTTGAGCTCAGGTCCTGCTTAATGGTTTGCCACAGGCATCTGGTCGGCCTCTCTGAGAACAGGATGCTGGACCAGATGGGTCAGTTTCCTGAGCCAGCAGGACTACTCTTATATTCTTATGCTTCTGCCTTACAGAGGCAGGGCACTGAACCTTCTTGCTCCCAGTCTTTGTTTATTTTATTTCTTATAGGTATTTCCCTTGAAAATCTGAAAGGCAGCTTACAAAAAAGAATTTTAAAACAGTAAAATGAAAATAGGCAAAACATATGAACAATCGACATAAAATCAGCGGCAGAAATGAAACAGACCAAATTAATATTAAAAGTATGCTGAGGAAGAACGGCATATGGAGTGCATGGCAGTTGAGAAAACCTTAAAAGCTGTTTTCCTGCATTGCTAATAAATGAAGCCTTCTAGAAATGATCTAGAGTAAGAACTTGAGACACACGAGAGGTGTTTTTTTAACACAGTTTCCTTAAGTGGTTACCTGGATTTTGATTTTGAACCTCCAGACGGCCGTGAAAGCTTTGAGGGCATGCAGTGCCTCTGTTTTGACGGCTTTGTCTCCGTCATCCAGGAATAATGCCACCAATCTAATGTCATCGTTGGTGCAGGCATTTGCCTAGAAAGCAAGAAGCAGATCATCAGATGGGAATAAGCCCGAATTGAGGCCACCTGAATTAGAGTGCTCTGTGCATTTCATGTTCACACAGCACCTTGTTGCCAAGATGCTGAACTTGACGGTTCAGTCTAGGAGGTGGTGTAACTGGCAAGAGATGTAATGAATTTTCATCAGCACTTAACCCTGGGCTAGATTTCACAATGGGATTTCAGATATTGTGGCACTTATGGCTTAACCCAAGTGTTTACCAGCCCACTTTCTGAAACAGCCTATGATCTCTTAAGATTCAAAATGGAAAGAACAGTTATTCCGCTGGGACATGGAATCTAATCATGGGCAGATACCTCTGACTGGCAGCGCCAATGCATTGGCAAGCACCAATTTGAAACTAGACAGGGAGAAAAGCAAGTGGGGAGGGCAATTTGAAGCAGGGCAGTGGCAGGGGGGAAAGGGTTAAGTACTCCCCCCTCAGTTGCTATTATCTACTCATGAAGTGTCATTGGAGCTATAATATGCACATTGGTGCTTAGCATGTAACTTTCCTAGAGAAAGGTAGAAGGAACGTGGTTACTGCAAAGGACTCTTATGTGCTCAGAAGTTATACTCT
This sequence comes from Lacerta agilis, assembly GCF_009819535.1. Lineage (NCBI taxonomy): Eukaryota > Metazoa > Chordata > Lepidosauria > Squamata > Lacertidae > Lacerta > Lacerta agilis. The sequence goes on along the minus strand of NC_046317.1, from coordinate 49,272,186 downwards.
GGCTTCCCATTGGTCCCAGGAATATTCCTATTTTGCTGTGGGTAGCTATTCCCTATGTACCTGGAGTTAAATATGTATTAAGGTGACAATGTGCCTTTTGGGGCCAGCATTATATTTTGGAATATCTTATCCACTTTTGATTCACTAAAAATAATGCACAGAAGGTACACTGAAGCAGAGACAGAGTGTTTTCTTTTTTTAAAAAATGCACCCCATCAGCTGCTCAATTTGAGCTCCACACATGAACAGAGCTCCTCTTGCTGGTCAAGGGTTCCATAGGCACAGTGGGCTCGGTAATATTCCACAGTCCACAATGGGGAAGCTGTATTTTCACTTGCAAGGCTCAAGCTACCTTGCTGTTGCTTTTTAAAAAACAAACAAACAAAAACCACAGAATTAATATTAGCTAATATTAGGGGTGGGACCCTCCCCAAATGGTGAGTCCTGTCAGCCTACCTGTAGGCTTTCTGAATCTACAAAGCCATGCTGGACCAAATAGGATTTCCACAGCAGAGCAAGAGGCAAACAGTCAGGGGAGATTAACTCTAAAATACCTCTCCAACCAGAGACTGATACTCTCAAGTAGGGCCAGCTCAGCTATAGATTCACAGCCTTCACAATCTGTGTCATGTATTCAGCTTTCAGCTTCTGCTGAAACTCCCGCCTAGTTTTTCTCAGTGCAAGGTGGCACCTTAAATCCACACCAGTGAGAATGTTTGGCTTGAAAGATGCTGGGGATGAAGCCACATTTATCACTAAAGGAATATGGTAATGCTGAACAGGAGCCAACTGCACTATTCAGGCTTGATATTGCATGTTGCATCTGTGCCCTGTAACTTTTGACTTTCACCTCTGATTCCTTCAGATAGATACACTGAGTGATGGTATGAAGCGTTGTCCTCTTGGAGTTGTCATCTAGGTTTGGGCTGAGAGACAGCAGGAGTCTCCTGAGCTCTCCAGGAACGTTTGCTCTTGCAGATGCAACTGGATAATACTCAATGGCTAGATCTAGAAGCAATAAACCAGAGGTGAATTAGGACAACTTGCGGACGTTTTTGATCCAGAACTTCCTGCGTTTCTGCATCAGTGCAACAGAAGTGACAGGAAGCTTCTGTGGACATTTCAATACCTCATAAAGCATGTATGGGGAACCTACAGCCCTCCAGGTGTTGTTAGACTGAAAACTCCATCATCCCCAACCATTATTATAAAAATTTGATAAATCACCACTGTCATCATCACCCCCAACCATTAGCCATTCTGGCTGGAGTTGCTAGGAGTTGGGAGCCCAACAACATCTCAAGGGGCATTGGATTATCCAATTGGCATGGGGGTTCCCTGTGCTGATACCACCAGTCCCTCCTGCAAATCTACATAGAGCAGGCAGGCTGTTACACAAAAGTCATGTGTGATGCCTCAAGCAGCTGTTCTGAAGAAACCTAGATGTGTATGGGTGCCAGTGCCAGTGTTACTTTCTGTGTGTAGCTACCTAACTAACTTGGGGAAACTCTTCATGAATCTGAAGTAGCAGACTGCAGTGCACTGAAACCTATGCCATAGTAGGCTTATTAGTTTGAGGGACCACATTTTTTTTCCCTACACCCTGCTGCCGCACACTAATATGATTACCTGTCAGGAAATAGAGTTACAGAAAGACAAAAAGTGCCATCATTAACCACACAACAACCAGAGTGAAGAGTCAATGATGAAGGAAATGTATGATTAGTTCCTGGACAATGACACGTGTTGGGACTTCAGTACCTTCTATATTTACCCGCCCAAACCCAAACCCAAACCCAAACCCTAAGGTAATCTACAAACATCCTTCTCTGTGTGCCCTTTCAATCTGAAGCTTGGAGGGTGGTCACTAGAGGTAGTGCCGCCAGACACTAGAATGCTCTCCCTGGGGCCTAGGATATGTTCTCCCTAGGGAAGCATGCCTGGTGTCCACATTGCTGTCTCTTTGGTGCCTGGTTAACACTTTCCTCTCCCAGACCTGAGTTTATCAGATTTCGTTTTAAGCCCCTGCTATTCAATTGGTGGTTCTAATGTAGATATGTGATGGTTGTTTTAGTTATGTGCTGTATATTGCATTTTACTGTGCTGAATACTTCTTTTTACACTGGGGACTCAGCTATACAGCTGCAAATAAAACGTTTTAAATGTGCTGTAAATGTGACACTAGATGGCGACAGTGAGCTATGCCAAATTCAATTTATTTTTCAAAAAGCATTTTCACAGCTTTTTTTTTAAAATGTGTGTGTTTTGTATTTGTGGGTGTGGGTGAGGGTATATGTTGTTTGGAAAAATGCCAATAAATTCTTATAAAAAAAAAAATAAAATGTGTGTGTAGATTCCACCTGGATCGCTCTTAAACTTATTGCTCTTTTATTTTAGTTGGTTTTATCATTATGTTTTATTCTCTTCTTTTTTTTTATCTGCATGGCACATAGATAATTTGTTTTATTAGGTCTCTCATAAACAGAATGAACGTGCTGGATGGATGGATGATGTGCTATATGGCCATGACCCTTCTGGAACAACAACAAACAACAACAAACATGTGGCGTGAGAATGCTTCATCATCTCCCTATATCCCATATGACTCACTGGTAAAATTCATTTGATCCGGGTTGTAGGGGGGACTTCTGAACATTGATAGGAGAGTCTTGGACACCAGATAGATGGCTGTGGCTCCTGTAGCTGCAGTTAACACATTTTTTTTAGTTACCAGATCGTAGTATTTCTTCATCCTGCCTTGAGCTTACTAGGGAATCTGACTGAGTTCTGGCCACCAGCCACCCACCAACACAACCACCTATGGAAATACTTGACTGCTCATTACATGGTTTGTGATGTCACCTGAGTCCACCATAACAACTGTGGCACATCATCATCACAGGACATGAGAGGTAAGACTTCTGAGTCCTCCCTCCCCACTCGCTGATGTTATTAAAACATCATGAGAAGCTGACAGACTACTTCTCAATGTAATCTCAAACAGTAAAATACAGGAAGGGATTATAGTTCTGTGGAAGAGTAAGTGCTTTGCGTGACAAAATCCCCCAATTCAATCCCTGGTATTTCATCTTAGAAGAATCAGCTACTACAAAGAACCTGATGCCTTCCAGGTGTTATTATAATGCCCATCACCCCTAACTATTGGCCATGTTGGCTAGAGCTGATGGGAGCTGGAATCCAACCACATCTGGAGGGCCAAAGGTTCCCCATCCCTGAGGTGGGAAGTCAAAGACTTCTACTTGGGACCCTGGAGGGCAACTGCCAGTCAGAAAAGATAATAGTGAGCTACAGAGACAAACACATTGACTTGGTTCCAGGCAACTTCCTAATACGGGTCCTAATTTAAGAACCCCCCCCCTTTTTCCCTTTTTTTTACCCTGAAAAGGCAACAGAGAAGCCTGGAAAGGGCACATCTGTTTCATCGGTCCTCCTTTTTTAAATAATAATAATAATAATAATAATAATAATAATAATAATTTTTATTCATTTTACAAAAAATAATACCAACACATTGTAACAAACACAAATACAAATACAACACATTAAAGAACAAAAAAAATCTTATATAATCCTAACATAATTCCTCTCACATCTTATAGGTGACTGCCCCTGGATCTCCTCCTTCTGGATTTCATTGTCAAACTTTGTTGGCAGTTCCATATACATACAGTCATCTCCTATTATTTTATCTTATCTCTCTATTTTATATAATTCCTTTCATTACCGAAGACCTATAACGAACTCCCTAAGGGTATATAAATTTAAATAAAACAATATTTTTTCGAACAACATCTAAATTTCTTCCACTCTTCCTGCACCGATTCTTCTCCTTGGTCACGTAGTCTCGCTGTCAGGTCGGCAAGTTCCATAAAGTCCATCATCATCATTTGCCATTCTTCTACCGTGGGAATATCTTGGCTTTTCCAATTCTTGGCAATTAATATTCTTGCTGCTGTTGTGGCATACAGAAAGAAAATAACATCTTTTGGGGGGATTTCTTCCCCTATAATTCCCAATAGAAAGGCTTCTGGTTTCTTAATATAAGTGTTTTTCAACACTTTTTTCATTTCATTCTAAATCCTTTCCCAGAAGTCCTGTATCTTGGGACACGTCCACCACATATGATAAAAGGTTCCTTCTTTCTATCTGCACTTCCAACATTTATTATCTGGTGTATGATACGTTTTTGCAAGTTTCACTAGAGTTAAATACCATCTATCCATCATTTTCATCATATTCCCTCTCAACGCTGTACATGCAGTAAACTTATAACCATTTTTCCACAACCTCTCCCAACCGCGATCTCTCCCATCATCGGTCCTCCTTAGGTTCATCCATCGATTTCCTTCTAACAACATAACTACCTAGAGCAGAGGTCAGCCTGGGGGACACATTTCCTCATATGCAACTTTCTGGAGGCCACATGCTAGGGAATATGCATGAACTTGCTATGCTTTCCCAGAAATAAAATATGCACTGCATCAAAAATACACTTGTGCAGAACAATCCTAAGCAAACTTACTCAGTTGGGTGGCCACTTACATATTGCCAGCGAGAGAAGAAATGCATCTCCTCAAAAAGGACAAAGAGACGGTCCAGATATGCAAATTTAGAAATAATTAATATTATTTAAATATAAATAGAATGCCTCTCACCAAGACCGTGACTAGGTGAGCTGTGGGCATGCTCAGTCACCTCAGTGGGCAACTTTATGGTTTCCCTTCTCATGGTTCCTGATCTGTAGACCAGACTTGACCATAACAAACAGAGGTGTATCCTCTGCAACCTAGGACTCACAGCCAGCCTATTGCTTGGAAGCAATTTTACAGGCATTGGGAGTGCTTGGGTCAGGGCTCTTAGAGGTGGAAGGAGGCATCAGCCTTGCTCCTGGGACTCCTTGAAGAACCTCTGGCAGGCCCCAGAAGAGGGCAGCAAAACCCCTGAGATGGCCTGGGGCTCCCCAGAGACCAGACTGAAGAATGTAACACTTCTGTATGCTGTATCCTGGTGAGTCAGAAAGGAGATGTTGTGGGTGAAGAATGTTACTCAGGTTCCAAACTCGTCTTGCTTCCTTTCTTCTTTATTCAAATATTCTCTAGACATTTCTCTGCACAGTGAGTGTTACTTTTGCTTTGCTGGAGGCTGTAGCATTCCCCTTGCATTCACTGTGGGAAGCCAAGTGTGCAGGGGTTGTGTAGTCTGCACTGGATTTCGGGTCATTCTTCACAGCTCCGTAGATGTGCAGTGGACTAGCATGTTTTGAAACCTTGGTACATACAAGGATCAGCTGCAAATGTATTCAGGACTTCTGTTCCTAAGAGAAACCCCACACTGATATGGGAACTCTTCACCTACTGCATCTTCGGCAGGCTGTAGCAAAGGCTGTAGCCTCCCACTCACAAGATCTTCTTTTGCCCTTTCCTCCTCAAGTACCCATCTCTGTGGCTTTTCTTTTACTTGTCCGACTTTGTAAAACTATGCCATCAAGTCAATTGTATCACAGCAACTGCCCATCTAACCTCACATCTGCTACTGGCAATGGGCAGGAAAGGATGAGAAATTGCTGCACTCACGTTAAAACCACTTCCCTTTTGTTATTTTAGATCCGCTGTTTATTTCATGAGTTGCCCCTCTGGTTGGCATCCTCTGAACCTCAAAGCTCTAAAGGAAGTAGAAAGCAACAACCCCAAGACCACGGCAGTAGGGCAGGTGGTGGTGGAGAGCCTCCTTCTATGAGAACGGAAACACAGAACTTAGAACAGAATGGGATAAAATAGTAGGTTGATTTATTCATTTAACAAAATGTCTATACCGCTTGATTGCCAGAAAAATCTCTAAGTGGCTTAAGAGAATATAAAATAAAACCTAAAAGTTCGCGATTAAAATACGGGTATTTTAAAACGTTCAAAGGTAATTAAAATCAACGGTAGCTAAAAAGTGATAAAACACAGGTAACTTTAACATGTCTTGATATGCTTGCCTAAATAACAATGTTTTAAGCAGGTGCTTAAATAAGACAGCAAAGGTGTCTGCCTGATGTCAATAGGCAGTGAGTTCCAAAGTTTAGGTGATCCCCCCCCACACACAAAAATTTTCTGAGAAGTGTGGAATGAATATTATGTGGCACCTGTAACATGGCCGGTTCTGCATATTGAAGCAGTCAAGTGGGAATATATGGGGTAACGCAACCTGCCAAAATAAAATAGAATGATTCGCTCTCTTTCTTATGTTCAGGCTATGGAAACCATTGCTTTGTAGACAAAATGGCAGCAGCTGTGCACAGGTTAGAGGTTCTATCAACAGACCCAGAGGAACCCCAAGGCTTACAGAAGTATCTTTAAGGAATGATGGGATGCCAAAAACAGCTTAATGAGAACTGAACATGCTCAGTGGTCATGGAATGCTGACTGAGACAGCGTACACATTAAACCGTTGGTAGCACAAAAGTAGTTTTTATCATTCTGGAATAGTTCATGCTTGTCGTTATCATGCTGCTTTCAATCTAGATTGATTCTGATCCTGCCTGCCCACAAGGGCGGGTGTGGTTGTTTGATAAATGTTTGAAAACTTCCCCCTTGATTAGGTCATCCACACCTTTTCCTCCCTGTACACGCCCCAGGTGAATGGAGAAGGAAGCGGTGATTACGATCTTGGTATATGCCCACCCTCAGCATCATTGGGTGGGTAGCCGGAACTGCCTACATCTGTTTTCAAATGGGCACAGTGCAGAGTAATGCCAAATCAATCTACAATGAGCTTTTATATTTGGAACGAAACCAGATTCTCAAGAAGCACTTTTCAGGGGCAAAAAGAAGGAGAAAATCTAGATGGTGTGCAGATTTACGTAGGAAAAAACCAAGCCTCCGCTGATTCTAGAATAAGATGTCATGTGTACGCAGCCTGACTGTTGGGGTGGGGATGAAAAAATAAGGGAGGGGAACAGTGGAGCAGCTAGCATCTTGGACAGCAGCATTTCGCACTGCACCATTTTGTTGCAGATCTCATTTACAGAATAGTCATCTCATTCTCAAGTTATGTTGTGCACTTAGCTTCCAAGGTTTTCCCAGAAACCGTTCTTGGCAATGAAATAGACATGTATCTAACCATTTACAAATTATATTTGCTGACATTGCAAGACTCAGTTTTTTAGATGCAGGCCTTCTGACCTGACTGAAAGCTTGGGAACCACACTTTGAGACCATCAGCAGGAAAGACCCACATATTTTGAAGCTTTCTCAGAAGCAGACTCATTTAACCCCCCCCCCCCCAACCTTTGCTCAATGTTTTTAGAATGGTCTTGCTGGAACACTCCTGTGATGGAAACTATTCACATGGCAAGCCATCCTCAAAAGCTGTAGGAAATCTGGCAGTCCACACACAGGGTTCCCACTTCCTCCCATGCCAAAGTGTTTTCTTTACCAGGAAAGTGTAACATGTGAAGTGGCCCTCAAGAGCAACTGCAGATATGCACAAGACCAGGGGTAGGCAACCTAAGGCCCAGGGGCCAGATCCAGCCCAATCACCTTCTCAATCCGGCCCGGGAATCAGCGTGTTTTTACATGAGTAGAATGTGTCCTTTTATTTAAAATGTATCTCTGGGTTATTTGTGGGGCATAGGAATTGGTTCATTATTTTTTTTCAAAATATAGTCCGGCCCACCACGTGGTCTGAGGGACGGTGGACCGGCCCACGGCTGAAAAAGGTTGCTGACCCCTGCACAAGACCTTGGTCATGATTACCTGCTTTGCAGGGAATTGTGTTGGAGCTAAGGAGCAGAGTGATTCGGACCATGCCAGCCAACACAACTCTGTGACCTCTGCAACTTGACCCTTCCTGACCCCAAAACATCTTACTGGGGATAAAAATAGCCTCTGCCCATAAAATTCTGCTTGCACGTAGCCAAATCCACACGTTAGATGATGCTTTTTTTTCTATTTTAATGTACCTGTCATCATATTACCATTGCAGACCTTCACGTGAAATGATAATCTTCCTTATTGTACTCTGTCATGCCTTGAAATCTGTTGTGACGTTTGATCAAAGGTTGTCTAAGGCAGGATGGTATGTGTCCTTTCATTTCTACCCCTTTCTTTATGCCTCCATCGTTAAGGTTCTTGTCAGGTGTGTGTGTGTATGTTTGTGTGTTTAGGGGGACCACACTGGTTTGCATATGCTAATTTATAGGTACAGCTGCAAATTTAGAAATAATTACTGTAATTCAAGTAAAAATACCATACATCTCACCATAGAAGGGAAGACTGTGGCCGGGTGACCTGGATGTTGTCTGCTGCTCAGTCTGCCACGGGGGAGCTATCTGTGGATGAACAACTTCTAGGCCCTGTTCTCCCTATGGGTCGTTTCTCTAAAGTGAACTTGGGCAGCCCTTTCAACAGAGGATGGCCTGGACCCCTTAACATAGGAGCCCTGTCCTCTGTACAGCAGGGTACCACAGAAAGTCTAGCACAGTGCTTGTTAACCTTCTTAGGCTCATGGGCACATACAGTATGAGGGGTTTTCTTTCTTCCTTCCCCCCCCCTTCAATTTTATTCTTTCATATACTATGCAAATACAGAATATATAATGTTTAATATTAAAGAGAAAAGAAAAACTGAAAGAAAAAACAATAATAAAAGCACATATATAATTACGACACGTATTTTCCATTCTCATTTTATACTAAATCTCTATGTAATTTGTTCAGAGATTATAAATAGACTATAGCACACCTAATTAATGGATTTACATTTTCCTACACTTTTGCTACACTGTTTTTTTTCTTTTTTCTTTTTGAGTGAGTGCTATGGGAATCATCCCCACTGGTCTCAACTGTCCCCTAATGTAGACAGACAAAAGCATATATACAAACACATTTTGCTTCTCCAAGGGACTTGGATTAAAGTCAGTTCCAGTAGAATTGATCTGAGTCTTGAAAAGCAAATAGAGCTGGTGAAAGAGGAAGTTGGATAGAGTGTCCCTTTTCAAACTTCCTGCTTCATCTCTGTCGACTTTTGAAAGGGCATAAAGGTAGCCACCTTCACCACCTACTGGCCAAGGGGGCAGTCTATGTGGGAGCTCAGAGGTTTCATGGATCATGAGAGGAAAACCTAAAGGTGACCCTAAACTCACAGGTGCTGCACTATGACCCCTGCTCTTGTGTGTGTGTGTGTGTGCGCACACACGCACACACACTTGAAAGTATGTTCGGCAAAATGCACCCTCTGCTGCATGTTGAAATCTCCACTAGATTTCACAGGCCCTGCATAGCTCTACAAGAGATACTCCACACTTGATGATAACCAGAACAGAATGCCTATGAAATTGCGCTTATGACTACAGAGAGATGTATGATAAGATACTCCAGTATGGACAGTCATTAACAGCAGGGCTGGAACCTTTGATGCAGTCTTCTCCAACCCGATGCCCTCCAGATGTTTTGGATTACAACTCCCAACATCTGGAGGGCATCAGGTGGTGGGTGCTTTTAATGTGTTAATTTGTTGGGTTGATCAATTAAAAACCTGTTCTAATTGGCTAAAGAGGCGTCCCAGATTAATCAGGCAAACTTCTTCTTTTTTTAAGGGTCCATTAGTTTGGAGCAAGTAAGCTGAACATAGGTCCCCTTGAAATCAATGGAATAAGTTAGTCATGACTTAAATTAACACCCCTTGATTTCAACTAACATAAGTCTGGATCTAACACAACATTTTTTTATCTGCATTTCATATATTTAAAGCACTCTTGTGCCACTTTGGCTGTCATGGCTTCCTCCAAAGAATCCTTTTGTTTGTTAAGTTTGTTAAGGGTGCTGGGAACTGTAGCAATGTAGGCGTCTGCTAACAGCTCTAAACAGCTAAAGAACAGCAGTTTGTCAGCAAAGCCTGGGTTGCTTCTGAAACTGCTCTTTGCACATGTACTCACTCTTCCCACGGGTGGATCAATCACCTGAAGCTGCCTTATACTGAGCCAGCCCCTGGTTCCACCTAGTTCTGCATTGTCTACAATAGGGGTGGAGAGGCTCAGACCTGGAGGGTCAACACAGTCCCCCAGGCCTCTCTATCTGATCTGTGGTGTTCTCCAGAGGCCATACCTCCTCCTCAGCCAGTCACATCCCCTTCTGACCCTGCTTCACATCCTCTTTGAGTGTTTTTGCCAGGCTGGACTGTGCCCTTGGCCAGACACTTCTCACTTGCCTAGATGGAAGATAGGGAGGCATGAGCTGTGAGTCATGGGGTGAGGAGAGGGAGAGAGAGAGAGGGTGAATTCAACAGCGCTGAGCTTGTTTTGGGTTGTTAATGTTGTTTAGTGCCGTAATGCTTTGCGAGTTTCATAATATGACTTTTCTTGTGGTTGTCTAGCCTATTTTTTTACAATTGTTTTGTAAATAGTGTTTTACAGGAGCTGATGATTTGCAATTGCTTTCCTGGTGATTTGTTAGTTACTTTATATGATTTATGTTGCGGTTGTGATGTCCTATTACATTGCTATTTGTTGTATGGATGCTGCTATGTGGTTCATGAGAGTGAAAAGCTGCACAGAAATATAATAAATGAAACGAATGAGGAATATGTGTGTACAGGAGAGAGAGAAAGAGTGTGTCTGTACCTGTCCAAAAAAAGGCTCCGTGCACCTGGTCAACACTGACTGGCAGTGGCTCTCTGGCATTTCAGAAAGGGGACATGCCCCACCCTACAGAGGCGCCAGCGACCGGCCACGGGGCTTTCTGCATGCAGAGCATCTGCTCTGCCACTGACTGGTGGCCCTTCCCTCGCACCGAGACCAAGTTCCCATTTCTGGAATGGCCTCCGATGGCTCTAGCTGCAGGCCGAGGCCTGGGTGGTGGAGGGCGAGGGGGCTGACCTTGCGGAGGTCATTGCTCTCTCTCTCTCTGCTATTCCCAACTCGCTCGGCCCCGGCAGCCTTGCGAGCGACCTCCCTTTCGACACACACAGACGGAGGCCTCCCACTTCTTCTGTGCAGCTATTCCCTAAAGACAGCTCCTGTCTTCCTGCGCCCACCCCCACCGCCCTCACAGGGCCGTTTTTAATGCTCGAAGGTACAGGATGTTCTGTTCTCTCTCTCTCTCTCTCTCGCTCTCTCTCCCGCAAGCACACACTCAGGCACACTCACTCTGCTCACCCCTCCCTCTTTCTGTTCCTCACTCTCAGGCCTGTGGCCTTCACCTTTTTAACCCCTCCCCTGCCACTTCGGCACAGCTCTGTGCGAAGACAATACCAGAGTGGCTGTTGCTGTTGCTCCACTTCTCCCTTTCCTCGCCACCCCCGCCCCCGCCCCTGCCCCACGACTCCCTCCCAGAGCCTCTGCATTGCTCATCCCAGAAGTGAAAGGCAAACTCCCCGGCCTCTCATCACCATAAACTAGCAGCTCTGCCTACTTTTTATGAGGGGGTTTCCTGAAGACCTGGCCGGCTTGCTGGTTTACTAGGTGGCTTAGAGAGAGACACAGTGTTGCTTTTCTTTTCTCTCTCTCTCTCTCTCTCTCTCCCCTTCCTCCTCCTCCTCCTCCTCCCTCTCCTTTCCTCCCCTGACATTCAGTGGAATGAGACAACCCCTCCCGTCGCCTGGCCCCTGCGGATCGTGTTGTCTCTTTTCCTCTGGCCCCTCCTCCTGACCCTGGTTTTTCTCCACAGGTTGGCTGTTCCTGGGTAACAAGGTTGGGAAGAGGATGACGTGGATTCACCGATAGCACACAGGGATAAGCGGAACCATCTGGCAAGAGCCAGCTTCGCTACAGGGGAAACACGCTGGCATTTTCAGTTACCTGAAAACAGGGATGGGTGAATCTGTGAATTTCATTTCCCCCTCACCTTCACATTTTCCCCAGTCTTAGGTTCAATTCTCCACATTTCCACATCAGTTTGAGCTTGCTGAGGTTTTTTTCTTTATTATTAATCCTTGTGAAAATTCATCAGCGAATCTCTCCTGCTCTACACATTTTTCCTGTGCAATTTTGCCTAATACGCACCGTCTTCCAAATCAATATCCCCTAGGATAAAGCATTTTTTTAAAAAAAAATTTTTTTTACAAGAGATGCATCTTTATGTGCACTTTAGGATATGTGTTTATTTGACTGGAGAATAGCACTGCAAAATTCAGAGAAGGCTGGATGTATTTTGGTTCATATATTGTTTCGGGAAATGTGAAATAGTTAGGTTCAGCCTTAAATGCCAACTGAATTGAATTTCCACCCCCATCCTTACTTGGGAATGGGTCTGTCTGAGCCTCTACCCAGTCATTGCCCCTCATTGCGTGATAGGCTTCAATAATTAAAGAAATTAGACCAGTTACAAAACAGGAGCACACCAAACTAGAAAACAAGGGGTGGGAAAATGTTTGGAAAGAGCATAAAGGGAACAATGTGCTTCTCCCATTCTTAATGCATTGTCTCTTAAGTAAGTCCTATTGATTTTTGATGAAGTTCACATTCAATTTTTACTTACTTACTTACTTACTTGCTTGCTTACTTATTTTTAAGCACATTTAGGCCACATCTCCAGACAAAGTCCTCTCAAGGCAATGTTCAACAATATGAATAACTATAAACAACAACATAAAGCACAAAATGGAAATACTATAACATTTCAAAAATTTGAGAATCCCAAGTCACTTGGAACAGAGAGGCATTTGAATTCTTTTTGAACACTAAGATTGAAATACCAAGACTGAAGAGGCCAACTGCACATCCCCTGATATGGACTTCATAGACAAGGGGTCACTACTGAGAAGGCCCTGTCCCTGGAGCCTTCCTATCTAACTGATCATAAAGGCATGCCAGTGAGCATCGCCTCCAGTGCCAATCTCCAGGCACTGGCAGGCACATCCTCAAACTGTTTAGGCGGCAGCAGACGGTGTGGTAGTTCTGTACCTGACCTCCATCTGGCTGAATCCATATAGCATATTAGGACAGAGAAAGGAGGCACACAACAGCAGCAAAATCAGAACCCTGTTGGGTCGAGCCAAAGGCCCATCTATTATTATTATTATTATTATTATTATTATTATTATTATTATTATTATTATTTGTATACTGCTCTATACTTTGAGGTCTCGGGATGGTTCACATAAAAATATCACAGTATATAAAATAAAAATAAAGGCAATAACCCAATAATACCCCCCCCAAAAAAGAGCCACATTTTATAAGGGTATGTGATGTTGATCAGGTCAACCAAAGGCCTGGTTTAAAAGGAACATTTTTGCCTGGTGCCTAAAGGTGTATAATGCAGGTGCCAGGCGAACTTCCCTAGCATCTAGTCTAGCATCCTGTTCTCACAGTGGCCAACCAGATGCCCATGGGAAGCCCTCAAGTTGAACCTGAGCAGCACAACAATACCTTCCCCCACCTGTGATTTCCAACCACTGGGAGTCTGAGGCATAGGGAGAAATTCAATGTAGCTACCATGGCAATTGTTCTGTCAAAGCAAACGTTTCAGCTCCTCCCCTTGTGCACTGTTCTGGTGATTCTCTCATGCCAACTTGCAGTGGGGAAGTAAGGGAGAGCAAAACCCATTGCACTAGTAGGAGCCCGTGCTCTGGCTTCTGCAAGCAGGACTTGCTAGCTGAATCCCACCCATACTCCCTCCAACAATGTTTATGCTCAGAGTGTGGAAGGGGTCAGCATGGATACTAAGCACCATCTCTTTACAGGGCACCGTTGTTTCCAAAATCCATTCCTTCAAGTAAGGGTAATATAAATAAATAGTGGCATTCAATGTTGCAGTTGTTGTTGTTGTTCAGTCGTTCAGTCGTGTCCGACTCTTCGTGACCCCATGGACCAGAGCACGCCAGGCACGCCTATCTTTCACTGCCTCCCACAGTTTGGCCAACTGTTTATAAATATCCTGGATTGGGAAAGAGCCTAGGCCAAGTAGGCCTGAGGTTTGGTGGACCATTTCATCAGTGGAAATGCTTTGGAAGAAGGCAAGTGGTGCTCAGGCTATTGGTATAGCACCAGCTGCAGAGAGAGGAAGACATGGGAGAGCACTCGTTTATACCTGCTGCATACATTTCTCAACCTTCGCAGCTGCCTAGAAGCTAGCCGTTAGTAGAGCCAATTAGGAATAATTGGAGGGTGTGTAGAACAAGAGGTTAAAGTGACCTAGAATAAGCCAGAAACAAACAAAGGCCAAGCAAGGCATTCCTTGCAGAAGCCTGGTCCTCCTTGACAAAGTAAGTGAGAACTTTGCCATTGACAAAGATAGAAACAAACTTTCTATTCCTCCCAAAGAATGCCATTCCCGATTTGTGCAAGGATCACGGGTCTTGTGTGCCACAGCCTTGGGAAGGGCTGCCAAGCCTGAGCTGCTTATAGGCAACTATTTCCCCCCACCTTGAATTTTTTTACTGAAATGATGAGGCTGCCAGCCATTCCCACAGCTCTGCAGGGGAGGATCATTCCCCATCCCTGGCACATTCCTGTGGACAGAGAGTGCTAGCCGGGGCCATGGGAGAGAACATGAAGCACCACAGCTAGCCTTGGCGGGGAGGAAAGAAAGCATGTCGGGTATGTGTGTGGAATGAATTACCCTGTAAAGTGGGGTCGAGCGGCCTTCAGATGAATCAGCTTTTGCAGAAATCTTTGGTGAGTGTTCCCAGCTCCACACTGCATGAAAGTGAAGCCACATGCCCAATATCCAAACCAGTTAGACTTGTTTTCATGCTTTGGGGGGGGGAGAGATTGTGGTCCTGTGGTGGACATTGTTGTCTAGCAGTGACATGGTGTAATCTGCCTAGTTTCAGCATTTCGGGGGCACTGCGGCTCTGTGGCAGACATGGTCTAGTGATGCCATGGTGCAGACGTTGATTATGCCAGACTCTGGCTGGTTAGAAAGGTAGGACTGCCTTGGCTCCTTTTCTGAGGGTGACTTGTATAAGCCCTCCCCCAATACCACTTCCCTAGCTGTACAATGGGTTTAATTACAGTGCCTTCTCAGCAAAGCACTTTGCTATTTATGGATAACAGGAAAAAGGTATTGCCAGTAGCATTGTTTTTGAGCAAGAAGCAAGAGACGGGGAGCAATCAGTCCAGGACATTCAGCTCCTTGTTCTTCCCCAGACCTCTTGAATGACTCATACTAAGAAAAATAATGGCATGTGGGTATAAGTCTTATAAAGACATCCTCTTGCAGTGCCTACTACTTATCACAAAGACAGTATGTCTGCAGACTGCATGCAACAGTGTGTGTGCTTGTACAGAATCACGATCGTCTATGCAGGGCGCCTCCCGATGACCTGTTTATTGAGCATTCATCCAGATTTACTTGCACAAAGCTTACGGTTAGTCAATTCCAGGTCTTTATTATTCTGATTCATTTGCAGGGAGGTTAGATGACAATCAGCATTCATCCTGATTTCATAGTGATTTACTTGCACAGTGGTTACACAGCTTCCTGTTAATCACTTATTAATCCCACACTTCTTAGAACATTTCCTTGCCACTTTTCTAACTGCAAGAAGTCTTTAAAAAGAAAAGTGGGTTAGCTGGACCAGAGTGCTTTAATCCACTTTTTAAAAAAAATAAAATAAAACTAACAGCTCCTGCAGACTGCCTATTATTGCAACATTCATCCTGATTTGTTGTTACATTCTATCTGGTTTTTATCAAGCATTCTTAATGATTTCCTTATGGGATGTTTATACATCTTTCCAGAAGTGTGCATGCACACGAAAGCTCATACCAAGAACAAACTTAGTTGGTCTCTAAGGTGCTACTGGAAGGATTTTTTTTTTATCTTTCCATTAGTCATTCATGCACCCTATACTTTTCAATGCACGAAAGTCTGATTCTTTAAGTGGATTTGCTACACTAGGGCAACAGAGCTTTATTTGTGCAAACTTAACTTTCCAGTATGTGCTTGAATCCTTCCCACGAAATACCCTCCATATAGTAGGGCCTCTAAATTTCCAATATGCAGCTGAACCCCCCCTCAAAATACTGGCACTCTGGAGGTGACCATAAACTCCTCTGTTGTATTTTCTCTATGTGGTCCAAGATCACTGACATTTTGGGGCCACCATGACCCCACCCCACCCTTAGTAGCAGAATTATTGTCACCACATGACAGGCAAAAATCTAGCTGGCAAAGCATATCTCACCAGTGCATCTCAGTACCAGGAAAAGCTGTGTCCATGTGGCTGCCTCTTGCTTACCTAGATGGAGGATGGAGAGGTGTGGCGTGTGTTTAAAATCCTTTGACTTTTGTGGGGCAGGAATGCAGCCTATAGTATAAAGGCAAAAGCCACATCCATGACTCCACCCACGTCTACCCCTGTCCCCCACCTACCACTGGCAGGTGACCTCTTGAAGGTTACCCCTGAGGGGGGACGGCCCTCAGGCTAAAAAGTATTCCCCACCCCTGATCTGGCCTAATCTTATCTCTTCCCATTTTGCAACGATCATTCCTCTTCCCTCCCTTCCCTCCAAGTCTTTGTAGTTTCTTTATTTAAGCTTGCCTGCTGAGCTGCCTGCCTCTTTCAGAGACCTCTCATCCTCCTGCAACACCTTCCCCTTTGCTGCTTCCCTTTGTGCCTTCAGTTTACCCTTCATCCTCTCCCCTTCTTCCAAACATGTGGTTTGCACTTTCACATGGGGTGTGTGTGTGTGTGTTTGGAACTCCTAACTGGATTACACACTAAACTGCACCAATAAACCTCTCGCCTCTTTCCAGAAGACAGACCAAGCAAGCTGCACATTACGTTATCTATGTGCTATGTACTGTGAACTTATGTGCAAGGTTGCATTTGTTGTTACACAAATCAACAGTCTTGTAGGGAAGTGAAAGACCTGATCCAGATTGGGACCCCAGCATAAGGAGTAACAATATTTTTATTTTATTGTTGTAAACCTCTTTGATATATTTTTATGATACAGCAGTGAGTATATGTTTTTCAAAAAAATAGAAAATAGAAAAACTGCCGTGGTTCTGATCCTTATTGGAAGCCACATCCCTGCAATTTCCACTGGGTGTGAAACTTTGAATTGGACCCAGTAGCTCAATGGCACCCAGTGCAGCACTTTCAGGACCAGCGATGCATGATCTGCCCCATTCACCAACCTAGCAACCACATTCTGCACTAGCTGAAGTTCCTGGGCTGTCTTCAAGGGCAGCCCCACATAGAGTGTATGCAGTAGTCCCAGTGGGAGATCACTGGACTAAACCAGTCCTGGAATGGCCATAGCTGGTGAACCAGCCTAAGCTAGGCAAAAGCACTTCTAGTCACAGAAGCTACTTGGGACTGCAGTGACAGAATGAAATCAAGGAGTACTCTCAGATTACAGATCCATGACCTTTAGGCATGGATTAGGAGGGGGTCCAGATTGGCATCAGAATGGTTATTATAAGAGTTTTCTGTTTGTTTGTTTTGCAGTGGGCATACATTGCATTTGCGTAACTGTTTGTGGGTGAAATTCATGCTATATGTTCCTTAAGAGGCCAACACTTAAGAGTTGCTAATGGATAAAGTTATGCACCAAAGAGAAACCAAGGGCTTTTGTAATAATGTGAACACTTCTGGTAAATGGTTTGATATCATATGGCACGCGTTAAGGGGTTTCTAACCACAAACCAAAGTGAACTTCTTTACAGCACTGTCTCAAAAATGCAGCCTTTCTGCAGGGTTCTGTGTGCTCTGGTGTGTGTGCGCAACCTGTGTTTGTGTGGCGTGCACATGCATATGCCTTTGGTGGGCATTGCCATGCAGACCTTTTGGGCACACCTACTGTTGGCATGCCATTCCTGAAAGGCTGAGATTGAGGCCCTCAGGCTTAAAAGGGTTAACCCCACCCCTGCTGCAAAAGACAGATGATTAAAGGGATAGAGGAGGAAGTCAGAAACAAAAATTGGCCTTTTTTGTGCCAAGCTGTTCTAACTGAATGAAAAGGCACCTTGGCCCCAGATCTGCTCTGTTCTGTTCAACATTTTCACCTTTTCCATTATGTTGCGAAATGGGGATTTCTACGTCACTGAGATTTGGTTGTTTTTTTCCAGCACTCCAAACCTGTAAGACTTCCTCACTACCACCACGACACTCCAATTTTCAATCTAATCTAGCAGCAGGCATGGAAGGATGCCCACTAGGGTGCTGAAGGAAATCCAGAGCACTGTTTGTCAGCATTTCTCACATACAAATTGCCCTTGCATTTGTTTCCATAGTCTGTGAGATGCTGAAGATCCCAGGCTGTGCTGCCCATTTCAGTGCTGTTGTTCCCATGTGCTTAGTTTGTCTTCCAGGAGGTATGCCAAGGACACTGATAAGCTTTGCATGCTGAAGAGCGTCTCCTCCAAGGGCCCTGAAATCCTTAACGTGAGAGAGAGAGAAATGGCTGGGGTTGCTGTGTAGGGCTGGCTGTGTGGGCCACAAATAGTCATGAAGGTGTGCAGGAAAGATTCAGGTGATCGAGCCTCACCAGGACCACAGCTGTGTCATACCCTCCAAGTGTCCCTATTTTCCAGGGGAAGTCCCAGAATTACTAAAGCCACCCCGGCTTCTGATTTGATCCCAGAATGGCCCTATTTTCCCCACCAGTGCTGCCATTGGGAGGAAGATCAGCTGGCGCGTGTCCTTGTGAGAAATGTTTTCATCTGAGGAATGTTGCGAGGCATGCAGTGTGCAGCAGGTGATATTTACCAAGTATATGAACAAGCACCGAAACCCCAGGACTCACCTGACGAGCTGTAATGTAGCAGCCAAGTTGTTTTCCAAGTTGAAAGTAAGCTGTGATGGGTTGAGGGTGGCCAACGCCTTGTTCCAAGGGCTTCAACTAGACTGAAATGTGAGTTCCTTAATAATATGGTCAGATTATTGAAGAAGCTCACAAGGCCTTGTGGCCTGGGGCCTATGATTTTCATAATATGATGCTGTCTACTAACTTATCCTTGAAAAAATACAGCTAAAGGGCCTCTTTTCAGACGCCTGGCCTGGGGCCCATGGTTTTCATAATACAGCAAGGACATGGTGATGATGCCCACAGTGAAAGGGAGGTGGGAAGTGCTCTGATTTGCAGAACAGAATATATTGAATGGCTTCCTAACACACCCATACCCAGAAACGTTAGAGTGGGCCAGTGTGTGTGTGTGTGTGTGTGTGTGTGTGTAACCACTGCCCTAGGGCAACACCACCTTTTAATGTTCTCTGTGTTTATGCCTTGCCAGGCCTTTGCATGTTCTAGAATGCCAAAAGATGTGCTAGACAAGGGAAGAATTTGATCTCAAAAGCCGGGTTAGGAAAGCAAAATTGCCTTCAGGGGTATAGATTGTGAGAATTCAGCCCATCCCTAACTGTAACAGTGAATGATTACTCATCACTACACATCATGAATAGTGAACTTTAATGAACTGTTCTCTGTAATTGCTTGAATGCCCAAGAAGTGGAAACGGGGACATTTGATACTTCTGCTGAGTATTCAGTGTGTAACCTTTGCACCATTCATGATTTTAAATCAACCTTGCCTAAGCAGCCAGTGCTTTTGAACAGGTATGATCCCCATTTTAGAGATGGGTAAACTGAGGAGCTTTGAACCCTCTGTGGTCTCTAGGCGGAAACCAGAGCTGAAGGAATATATAAGGTACAGAACTGCTAGCAGTATGGATGTGTTCTCTTAGGGCTAGACAGCAAAGACGGACAGACAGCTGGACTCATGAATGTCTCTCTTTATGCCTTGCCGTCTCAGAAGCCTGGTGCTGTGTGTCAGGAGGACTGATGCTGCTGACCACAAGCCCGCAGGAGTGGTTTATCTAGCGCGACACAGCACACCCACTTCCCCGGCTGCTGAGTCAGGCTGTTCCCTTTGCTGCCTCGCGCTCTGTACATTGTGTTCCAGCTCTGCCTCGCTGGCACGTAGCCCAGCTCACATCAGCTTCTCACTCTTGTTTGTGTTCTCAGCTTGCACTGAGGGCTGGTTTGCAGCTCGGCAATCCTCCCCTCCCCACCCCCTTCCTCAGCTTTACAGAGAAAGGAGGGACCGTTTGGGGCTTTTATGCCAGAAGGAAGCCCTCACATATGGATGGGGGGGTGGGTAACGGCAGGGATGGCTGAGGGGAACAAACCACCACTTTTGCAAGAGATTAACTCAGGTCATCTCCATGTCTCTATGTTATTTCTGAATGTAAATCATCGCCCTGTGGCTCAAAGGAGGCAAACAAGTTGAACGACATAAGACCCTGCAGCATAGCTGAGATGCATGGCCACAGAATGGTCTCTTGGGACACACTTATGGGGCTACTTGGTACTCTTTGAAGAGCCCTGATTAAAGTTATTTCTCCCTACCATCCCATCTGTCCATCCTAGGCTTGAGCTCTCTCTCTCTCTCTTGCTCTCTCTCTCTCTCTCTCTCTCACACACCTATGTTCCCAGCAAAAAAGCAACCTCGCCCTCTTATACCTTCCATCTCTGACTATTTGCCACATTGTTGCTTCACCACATAGTCTTAAACATGTGAAACTATACCAAAGAAAAGTCTTAGATGCCCTTTGAGCCATAGCTGGTGCGATGAACCAATGCAGACAATATAGGAGGTACATCCACCAAGCACATCGTATGCACAAATGTTTCAGCCCAACAACCTTGTAGAGATTTCCTCAAAAGAAATCTGAGCAGGGTATTCTGAACAGGGTATGTAATGCTTACGAGATACCCTTTGTCTTTTAGAGAGTTCATGTGGACTCAGTGGGGATCAGAAACGCCCAAATCATTTCTGACCAAGCTTCACTTGAGAGTTTCAGGCCTTTTAAAGGACACATATCCCTCACTTTTGTTGGCAACCGAGACCCACCAATGTTTCTTGAAGTGCACTCTGTCAACACAGAGACTCTGTTTTCACCAACTGTCCGTTTCACTCTCAGGGCGGTTTGCGGTTCTACGAGGAGACCAGGAAGTTGCTATGACCTCCAACCTTTCCCAGTCTCCCATGTGCCCACACAAGATCAAACAGTGCACTTTGGGAAATGATTGTTTAAAATGGTGGTCAAAGCACTCATTTAGCCAATGACAGAAATATGTAATCCAAGCACATTTGTATCATTATACAGTGGTACCTCTGTTCTTAACCTGAAACTGTTCTTAACCTGAAGCTAATGGGGCCTCCCGCTGCCACTGCGCCGCCAGAGCACAATTTCTGTTCTTATCCTGAAGCAAAGTTCTTAACCTGAAGTGTTATTTCTGGGTTAGCGGAGTATGTAACCTGAAGCGTATGTAACCCGAGGTACCACTGTACTGATATTCTAACATATAAGCTATTCTGGGAGCCTGATCATACAGTCCTTGAAATGAAAAGCACTTGCATTGCCTGGCCCTATTGGATCACTGTCTGCAGCGAACATTACAGACATATTTAGGTGCTCTTTGGATGTTCTGCCAGCCACATAGGAAACCCCCTATTCATGAATAGCTCCCACATGGCTGCAAGAATGGCAAAATAACTCAACCACATGTGCAGGGGGCAATCATACAGGTATTTCCCACATGTGTTTGTGTCTGACACTTCCATGGAAACCCACTTGTGCAATTGGGTCCTTCACATGGCTGAGTCACTTAAATGTTTTCCTATTTGCGTAGGAGGAATTCATGGATAAGTGAGAGCCTCATGAGCCTCGGAGAATATCTTAAATATGAGTTCTATTGAATTCCTCATATTCATAGGAAGAGAGGCTAACCACAAATCCTGTTGCTGGTGGAAGTAATGGAGGAGTCAACTCTTGTGTTTGTGTGTCCTGTCCCAAGAAAACTGCAGAAGGGTGCATCATGTTACACCAACATGTATGCAAGCAATGGACATTGACACAAGAGGATATATCACAAAGGCAAATCATACGAGGAGCATCTTGCTACTAAAAGCCTCAGGCACATCCAAGTCAAACAGTCCAAATTATACATTTCCAAATTGTGTTTTGGTGTCCCATCATTGAATCTACAACACATATAGGTAGGCTATGCCCACTGGACTATTGGGAGTGTGAGAGTGAGGTTCATAGCAGCAAAATAAGCTAAGGAAGGGAGTAGTTCACTGGGATGCTAAGCATAGGAGTTGTGTGGAGGAAGGGTGCACTTTACTACAGTCTGGAGATCAAGGAGGGCCAGCCCAGGATGCAACCACATTACAATGAAGGAACTGCAGATCATGTTTGAGGGGGATATTGATGGAAATTTATTTCCTTATTTATTTCCCGATTTTTTTGGATTTTTTGGAGCCAATCAGAAGCACACCAAAATAAACAATACTTTGAAGAGTGAAGTGCTGGCTCAGGACCTTCATTAGAACAGAGAGAGTGAGCTTGCAGTTTAACTAGGATTTGGATCTTGAAAGACAGCTGTGTGGTTCTCTACATAATGTGGAGTGCTTTCTCAAGAACTACTTGTCCCAGAATTCCTTGTGCATAGGTAGGAGGGAGAGACAGGTGGTGGGAGGAAGCAAGCATAATAATAATCAGGCACATGGATCCCAGGGACAGCAGGAGCTGGTGCTGTTGTAAGGCTCTACGTGCTCAATATATGTGTGAGTAAATGTCTAGTGCACTCACATGCAGGAGCACACTATCTGCTGCTGCCATGTCTGGCTATGAATACAAATCAGTCAACCAGAAACATAAGGAGGTTAAACAAAGGGAAATGAAAGAAGCAAAAGGACACCATTCAGTCTCACAGACAGGACTTTCCATAGTCCGACAGCAATATAGTAACTAGGACCAACCAAAAGTTACAAAATAGTAAGCTATTACAGTATCTTGGTGGGACTCTCCTTCAGGCTCAATGTAAATAAACAAAAATAGTAAAGCAGAAGAAGGAGAGAGCCTGGACTGGGGCATGGGATAAATGCTCCAGTGTGGGCCATGTTGTAATTCCAGAAATGTACAAAATGTAATTTCAGAATTAAAGCAGAAAGTTTATTCCCTGAGTCATGAGACTGTATGTAGGGGATAGGATTGTGGTATGTCTGTGGGAGGGGACCTATGTTATAAGTTTTTACTGAGCAGGAAAAAAATAAGAAGACTTGGGCCTCGAAGTCAAGAGAAGGAACTCCTAGAGAGGGGGGCAAAGGAAGACAAAGATATTTTTCAAACATTTAGGATTCATTTAAGAAGGCACCTTAAGAAAAAGGATATCACCTGGAGAAAAGGAACCCAGAATTTCCTGTGGGCTTTCAGCAGTAAACCAGATTGCTGTGTTTCATTGCTCCCATTACCACCCTGTACAGTGCCAGGCACTGTCTCCCTCTGCATGCTGTAACCTCATCAGCAGGAAGCCTTTTCCCCCAGATCCCCACTCACAATCCCCAAGTCACAGCCTGGGAGGAGATTGGTACGGTTTGTTACACTCGGGCGGAATGTACTTTGTGTTACATGTGGCTTTGATCCAGGACTCAGAAGCTGGACTTTATTTATACTTCCCTGCTCCAGGCTCAGTTACATCCTGCTGTCAGTTATGTCTGTCTGTCTCCCTGCTTCTATCTCCAAGAGGGATGAAGCTGGTCTTAAAAATCCATTCGGAACATTTAAGGAGCAGAAACCAATTTGTACCTTGCCTGCCTGCGTTTCTCGCCACTGTACAAACCCTCAATTGATTTAGATTCAGTGAGGAGCTATATAACCCAGGAACATTTCCCTTCCATTTGGTGCGAGTGCCTGGGCTGGGGACAGAACTCGTACTGGCTAGAGGGCAGTCCGCATGGGGAAGAGTGGGCCCCAGGCTGTTGCTGGCTCAAAGTGACCTTAGCAAAGCAGAAAGGCTTTGTGCTTCATTTCCTCATTAAGTGCAGCGATACTTACCTCTAACCTCGCAAGCCTTGACAACACCTGGAACTTCTTTGACGGCACTAGAAATGGCAATTTACCTTACAGGATCAACTTCAAGTGGATTTTTATAGGATGACCCTCTTAGACCCTGTTAGATGTAGAGTTCATCCATACATTTAATGTGAATAGTAAGCTTCCTGTACCTCCATTAATTCTCTGTTGTCCATGTGATGTTATCTTCCAAATCGCTGCCTTCCCACACTTTCCCCTCCCTCAGTTTGGATATTCTTATACCCTCACCTTTTCAGAATATCTATGGTATGAGCAGTTTCTGTGACATGCCTCCCCCACCCCAATTAAACCCCATCTCAGCCACGTTTAATTGAGAGGAGTTTGGCAAACTGCTTTGTGAAGTTGCTCTGTGAAGTGCCTCTCCCACCTCCATTAAACAGCTCCCCTGTCCCACCTGCCACTCATGTCACTTGCTTGGTCACCTGCCTGTTTACCATTCAATACACTGGAGTTGACAGCCTATTGGCAGCCAGGTGAACTGCAGAATGATGACTGTCTTACATTGTTATATAAGTAGGAAGATATATATATACTCTCAAGTCAGTGCTTAAGTGTTGGAGCAGGTAAACACATAGCCTCTTGAGAAAAACCAAACTGAAAGTCTCTTGAAACTAACAGAGGATTCAAAATGCCACAGTCAAGCAAACAGTTGTCTTATGGGATGAGTGGCAGTGATGATGAGCTCCATTCAAAGGGGCCTCACTATTGCAAGGACAATATCCAGAGAAAAACACCCACAACAATTACACTTGCTGGAGCGAACATCCTAGTTTACTAGTAACTTGGACAGTGGTTCATGTTCTGGTAAATAGTTATTTGCCCACAAGAAAAGCATAATTAGGGTGATGTTATTTGTTTGAATCACAATGTGTGATGGTTTCACAGTGATGGCTAGATAAAACAAAGAGCCTGGATGAGGTGAAAACCCAAAAGATGTCAGTGTCACTGGTGTATATAATTAATTCTGAATGCAAAATCTGGATTTCCTTTGTTTTTGTGTGCGTGCGTGAATGTGTGTGGGAGGAGTGGCTGGGAATTGGAACACAGCATGTACAGTTCTGAACAAAGGCTGCGGAATTTATCGGGAGACATTCAAGGCTGTGATAAGGAGTCCCTGCAACATTTGGATAACAGAGTTTAATTGCATTTTTCCAACGTATGTCCTTTATTTGTTATCCTTTTAATATCTTGAATGTTACCATTTAGGAATAAGCAGATCAGCCATACAAAAACAAGGACACGTTATCAACTGTGGTTTTGTAACAACTGCTGCTTCTCTTTCAATCCAAGTGATGCTGAGAGCTAAGTCAATTTACAGGAGCACAAGATGAGAATTGTTCATAGGAAGCACCGGGCCTACGATGACACAGATTACCCATACTGATTCACTTCAGGCAACGGCACATAAAGTACTCTTTACATTGTCACCAGTAAATATTTGGGATGGGGAAGCAGGAACAAACTCGTCACTCAAGTTTCTTCCTGAGAGCTTATGCCACACAGCTAAAAACATCTCTCACTATAAATGCATCCCACTCATCTGAGAAATGCAATACCGCGAGCCTTCCTTGCTTCTCCAAAACAGTCTTAATGGGAGAAAGAATGCAAGCTTAGGCGGCTGCAAGTCATTTTAGCCCATTCCGTTAATCCCCCTCTGCATTAGTACATCCTGTCCCTGTTTTACTGACAATGGTGTAAATAAGGGTTAGAGAGAGATGGGGCTCCTGCACCGTTATTAAGGCTGCGAAGATCCTGCAAGAATGGTAATTGGAAATTGTTTAGACCTATCTATTGTAGCACTTAAATTGTCATCTGGAGCAGCTGCACCCAACGCTTTCAACAACTGGTACAGAATGTGCTAAGAGTAGGCAGGCTATTGTGTAATTCGGAGGCCCCAGCTAGCTGTAAACACTGCCTATACCCACTGACGTGTTTAGGCCTAGGTTCCATTTAGCAGTGGAGGGCAGTACTGTTGCACAGTTCAGAGTACGTAGCCACTCCCCATTGTAAACTTCCAAAACATAAAGGATTTCTTGCGCAAACAAGAACATACTTTCCCTCCCCCTCCCCCCATTTTGGGTTAAAACTTGGCACACTCAGATACCAGCCTCAGAACAAATATTTTTAGAAAAATGTACAAGGAGAGAAAAAAACAACATTGGTGTGCCTGAATGAGGCAATAGTTTATCCAGACTATGCAAGAGACATCTACACTGCCTGTTGTAAAGCAGAACCTTTTTTATCATTTGAAGTTCGGGGGGGGGGGGAGATAAACATTCCCTAGACATTCTTCTGTGGGAGAAACATATGCCACCCCATCTGCAATGCAGTCCCTCAGATATATAGATCCATTTGTGACATGCAATGTTTTAAATGTCAATGCGCAGATAGATAGAGATGAACTACTTGCCAATTCCCCAGTCGTTGAAACAGTTGATGTTTCGGTTGAGAATTTAATAGGTTCCCTTTCGTTCTGTCTTTCTGCTGTTGGCAGCACAGGTATGTGCCAACAAAATGGACCGGCTACTGAAGGGTAAAACAGTGCTCTGCTTCTAAGATGCAAAGGACCAAGGCTTATGCGCAGTGGTGTCACCAGGGAAGGGCTTTGAGGCAGGTGTCCATGGCTCCCTTTCAGCAGTGTGAGCAGGAAGGCACCCCAAACAAAGCATGGATGGCTTACCATATTTTGAATAAGTGAAGTAATACACATTACCATCTAAAAAGGGGGTCCTCTGCAGCACCATGGAAGTCTGGAATCAAAAAATTACATAACTGCACTACTATACATGCCTATGTGAAAGCCAAGCCATTTGTCCTAGTGGCTCTTAGGGCTTATCCACACTTAAATTTTGCCCCACACTTTCCAGGCACAGGTTCATGTTTTAAAGCTCCGTGTCCATCACTCTTCCCACCCCCCTTGGAACTTTTCCTGCAAAAATCTGTTCTTGAAAGCTGAAGCACAACAAACAGCAATTTGGATTTTCCATGGGATTGGGACAACAAAATTAGTCAGGATAAAAAGCTGGTGGATTAGAGTTTATGTAGCTCAACAAAAGACATGCAATGTGAGGACAATGTAAAAAAAAAAGAGCACATATCATGCAAAAAAGGACAAAAGAATGCAACTATTTGCATAAAATTTGACTATGCTAACACACACACACATGAAAGAGGAGAGTGCAAAATATGGTCTGAAGCTCAACATCAAAAAAACTAAGATCATGGCCACTGGTCCCATCACCTCCTGGCAAAAAGAAGGGGAAGAAATGGAGGCAGTGAGAGATTTTACTTTCTTGGGCTCCATGATCACTGCAGATGGTGACAGCAGTCACGAAATTAAAAGACGCCTGCTTCTTGGGAGGAAAGCAATGACAAACCTAGACAGCATCTTAAAAAGCAGAGACATCACCTTGCCGACAAAGGTCCGTATAGTTAAAGCTATGGTTTTCCCAGTAGTAATGTATGGAAGTGAGAGCTGGACCATAAAGAAGACTGATTGCCGAAGAATTGATGCTTTTGAATTATGGAGCTGGAGGAGACTCTTGAGAGTCCCATAGACTGCAAAAAGATCAAACTTATCAGTCCTTAAAGAAATCAGCCCTGAGTGCTCACTGGAAGGGCAGATCCTGAAGTTGAGGCTCCAGTACTTTGGCCACCTCATGAGAAGAGAAGACTCCCTGGAAAAGACCCTGATGTTGGGAAAGATGGAGGGCACAAGGAGAAGGGGACGACAGAGGATGAGATGGTTGGACAGTGTTCTCGAAGTGACTAGCATGAGTTTGGCCAAACTGCGGGAGGCAGTGGAGGATAGGGGTGCCTGGCGTGCTCTGGTCCATGGGGTCACGAAGAGTCAAACATGACTGAACGACTGAACAACAACAACAACAACACATACAAATGCAGAAATAATTGCTGTCATTTAAATAAAGACACACGCAGGGGCGTAGCAAGGTAAATTGGTACCCAGGGGCAAAAAAATTTTTTGTCACCCCCCCCCCCACAGAGGTGTAGGAAAGTCAGGTGGTACCCTGTGCAGAAAATTTCTTGTCACTCCCCCATTGATCCCCCCCTGCAAAAATGGTTTTACGTTATTTCATATTTTCTTACAAAGGAATAATAACAAATAATAATAATAAAACTTTTATTTATATCCTGCCCTCCCCGGCCGAAGTCGGGCTCAGGGTGGCTAACATCAGATACATAACATTGGTATAAAATCAAACAATACTTAAATTACCTCCTAAAAACATCTGAAATCAAATTAAAGTCTAATTAGATGGCTTTCCACAGGGTTAGCATTGGGAACAGTAAGTGCTCCACTGAACTGAAATTTCAGCCTTCACAACATAGGAAAACAGCCAAGTAAACAGCTATTTTGTTGGAGGAGGGTCAAGATATTAACCGATATGCATGAAATTTCATATATAGCAATATAAACCCTAGTATAGTAAGATATGACCTTTGGAGCAGGCATTTTTTTTTAAAAAAGGGTATGTATGAATGCACATCCAGTTTACAATTGGATGCCTGATCCAGCAAATGATACATGCTCAGAAGCCTGTTCACATATACAGTGGTACCTCGGGTTAAGAACTTAATTCATTCCGGAGGTCCGTTCTTAACCTGAAACGGTTCTTAACCTGAGGTACCACTTTAGCTAATGGGGCCTCCCACTGCTGCCATGCCGCCACCGCACAATTTCTGTTCTCATCCTGAAGCAAAGTTCTTAACCTGAGGTACTATTTCTGGTTTAGCGGAGTCTGTAACCTGAAGCATCTGTAACCTGAAGCATTTATAACCCGAGGTACCACTGTACTGGTATCTACAATTGGATTGCAGTATCAATGGGTGGGCACTTGTTCAATAGCATGTTCTTCTTTAATGTTACAGTGGTACCTCCGGTTACGAACTTAATTTGTTTCGGAGGTCTGTTCTTAAGCAGAAACCATTCTTAAAATGAGGTGCGCTTTCGCTAATGGGGCCTCCCACTGCTGCCACAACACTGGCGTGCAACTTCTGTTCGTATCCCCGGGCAAAGTTTGCAACTAGGGGCATCTACTTCTGGGTTAGCAGAGCTCGTTACCCAAAGCATTCGTTAGGAGGACGGTACGTAACCTGAGGTTCCACTGTACTGAGGATATCCATGGGATGAGTCATTATATTGGAAACAGGTCCTGAGGCTAAGTTAAACTATTTGATAGGTACCAACCCAGCTTGTGGGAAATCAGGTTTCTGGCTTTGTAATAAGATCTAATAGCTTTCTTTATATAGAGAGCTTTGAAATTTGTCATGCAAGTGTACATTTCTGGTGGTAAAGGTAGACATCAATGGACCATTAGGGTGAATGGGGCAGTGCCCCCCTCAACTTCAGTCTGGTCCCCAGCCAGTCCGTACCCGCCTGCTTTCTAACTTACAACCAGTCCAGGGGGCGGCACTGACTGGCAGCTCCCCCCCCCTTCCTCCTCCTCCTTAGTCTCCATGTTGTCCTTGCGGAACTCAGAAAGCACAAGGATGGAAGCCCAAGCAGGGTTGGCTCTGCCTGTCATTGAGTCTGACTCCACGTCCTGTTGGTCTGCTTGCCTTCCGCCCTGCCAGTCCCAATGGCCACCAGCCTCCACTGGCAGACACAATATAAAAATAGAACTCACATCCTGCCCCATCACATCCAGTAATGGGGTGAGCCCAGCTTCCTCCTGCCTTCACAACTTGAATGGACAGAATACCAGACAATCAGCTGCTGATTCATCTGTGAGTCTTGCTGAACTGCTGTCTTAAGGGCAAAACAAAAATAATGAAAACAGTAAAATAAAATAATTAAATCTTTAAAAATAGTGAAAATAATAATGAATAAAATGGTGCCAGTATCAGTCATGGTGAACCCTCAGGGACCCCAGCACTTGGCCGGTCATTCTGGGTGCTGATGTTCTTTGTCTCTATCATCTTCTATATAGTCTCTTGGGTATGGAGCATCTGCTTAGTGATTACAGGTAAGAGCTGTTGATAGACCTACTCTCCATGAATGTGCTAATCCGAGAGAGAGAGAGAGAGAGAGAGAGAGAGAGAGCATCTAAGCAGAGAAAGCCATCACCTCACCTTCTGGCAGTGATTCCGTAAGTTAATTATTGCATTGTGTGAAGAAGTCATGTGAGCAACATTCTTTCATGAGGCACCTTGAATTTGTTTCCCCCTGTCTTTGCAAACAAGGCTAGGTGTGGAGAGGGTAGGGAGAGAAGCAATTCAGAGCATGGCATACCATGGCATTGCTGCAAATGTGGTTGGTTTTGGATAGGAAAAGAACTGCGGGGAGGAGGGAGTTAATGTTTGGGGTCTCTGGCCCCAGCTTCAATTTGGAGTCCATTTCTGGTCTTGGGAGGGTCCCTCTAGCACTAAGTTCCAACAGTGGTCAGGGAAAGTCCTCTCTGAGAAGCTTATCTGCAGGGCATGAAGTAGGGTGGTTAGGTGTCCTGCTTTACAGACTGAAGTCTTCTAGTTGAAGGGCTGCCCTGGCCTGGTCTAATGTAAGATAAAGGAGAGAAAGAGTGGAGGCTTTGAAGTTGCTCTTCAGCAGGTAGCACACAGGTTCATATGTGGTCACAATCTCTGTTCCCCACTACAGTGAGATGGATTCCATTTCTATTAAAATGATATAAACTTCGAAAGAACTGCTATCTATATATTAGCATATGCAAATTTAATGCAGATCCATGTCCTGTTATGTTTGCTGGTGCATTAATGGCTATGCTAGCATGGCAGGCAACAGGGTTGGCCTGCAACAATTTGTTGAGAAATGTCTCCAAACATAGACATTTCATTTAGCTATCCCACCTGACATGAGGATCCTTTGTGGGCAAAGCTGGAGTGAAACAGTTTGGGTTGAGTGGAGGCAAGGTGGATGGGACTTGAAGTCCCCCCACCTTTTTATATATGATGAAAATGATGTACAGATGGTATTTAACCCCAGTTAAACTTACTAAAATGTATCATACATCAGATAATAAGTGTTGGAGATGTAAAGAGAATGAAGGAACCTTTTTCCATATGTGGTGGAAATGCCCCAAAATAAAGGACTTCTGGGAAAGGATTTATAATGAAATGAAAAAGGTGTTAAAAGGCACCTTCTTAAAGAAACCAGAAGCCTTCCTTTTGGGAATTATAGGGGATGAAATCCCCCAAAAGGACAGTATTTTCTTTTTGTATGCCACGATAGCAGCTAGACTACTAATCACAAAGAACTGGAAGCACCAGGAAGTACCAACGGTGGAAGACTGGCAATTGAAAATGATAGACTTTATGGAACTTGCTGAGATGACAGCAAGACTGCGTGATCAGAGGGAGGAAACGGTGCAGGAAGATTGGAACAAATCTAAAGTTTATCTGAAGTAATATTGTAATATTTGATTTTGCTGAAATTCTAGAGAAGTATTTAGAGGTTCCTAGCAGAATATAGAGCAAAAATGATATTAATTAGTATATAAAGGAAAATATGTGATAAATTAATGGATGTGGAAACTGCTTAAGGAGGATTGACAATGAAAACCAGAAAGGGGAGATTGGGGGAAGCCCACCCAATGATGTTTACAGAAAAAGTGAAAGTGAAGTAAGAATCGTGTGTATTTTGTTTGTCTTTTTTGTTTGTGTTTTATGTGTATATTTGGAAAAACGAATAAAAACATTTATTTAAAAAAATGAAGTGTCCCCACCTTTTCGAAGGGCCAGATGCATGCTGCCAACTGTGCAAGTCAAACTTAATTTTGGGATACGTGGAATCGCTACTGTGAAAGAAACATTTCTTTTACCACTACTGCATCCAGCGCCGCATTTACTGGTAGGTTTGATGAGGCCCTAAGCTACTGAAGGTAATGGGGCCCTTTATATGTCCAGCTGTCCTTTGTCAACAACAAATTGTCGCTGTTTTTGTGTTGAATATATGCTATATGGTAATTTATGGACCTAATAGGTATCTAAAGCCATTTGCACATAACAAAATATGTATTTTATCAAAGTAATTCTTGAACTGAAATACAATTAAGAAAAAGTATATTAACAGTGAAATACAATTAAAAAATGAGCAAACCAGTGATATTTTAGGGAGCAGGCGGCGGCCATTACTTACATCACTGTTGCTGTATGTAGGTCTTGAAAGACCTACATTGGCTCCCAGTACATTTCCGAGCACAATTCAAAGTGTTGGTGTTGACCTTTAAATCCCTAAACAGCCTCGGTCCAGTATACCTGAAGGAGCGTCTCCACCCCCATCATTCTCCCATCAGATGTCAAAGAGAAAAACAACTACCAGACTTTTAGAAGGTATCTGAAGGCAGCCCTGTTTAGGGAAGCTTTTAATGTTTGACAGACTACTGTATTTAATATTTTGTTGGAAGCCGACCATAGTGGCTGGGGAAACCCAGTCAGATGGGCAGGGTATAAATTTGTTGTTGTTGTTGTTGTTGTTGTTGTTGTTGTTGTTGTTTGTTTTTTATCTTATATTTTGGAAATGTACATCCAGGGTTTTTTTTCTTTAATTTTTTTGGGGGGCCCCAAGAGAGTGGGGCCCTAAGCTATAGTTTGTTTAGCTTATACGTAAATCCGGCACTGACTGCGTCAACAAGCATGGGGGAGGCTGCGACAGCCACATTAAAAGGTACACAGGTGTGTTGCAACAACTGCAGTCATATTGCTGGAAGCTACTTTTTGTTCTTCCTGGGTAACGTTTGAAGTGCAGGTCTGAAGAAACCTGCAAAACCAGCTTGTTGAGAGACCACTGCAGGACAGGACAGGGGGTGGCAGTGGTGGAAAATAGAATGTGCATCTCTGGCTACAACCATTCTTCAATGCCCTCTCAAACTCTCAATCTATACTCTCTGGAAAGGCTTACACAATTTAAACCAGTTTGAAATTGACTTAACTGTCAGGACTTTCCCAAAGAGAACCATGGGAACTGTAGGTTTTCGTTTTTGGACGGATTAAGTTCCTAGTAAGGATCATCAGTAATGAAACAGGTTTCCTGTTATTCATTTTTTAAATGGAGAAATAATAATAATAATAATATTTATACCCCGCCCATCTTGCTGGGTTTCCCCAGCCGCTCTGGGCAGCTTCCAACCGAATATTAAAAACAATACAGCATCAAACATTAAAATCTTCCCTAAACAGGGCCACCTTCAGTTGTCTTTTAAAAGTAAAATAGTTGCTTATTGCCTTGACATCTGCTGGGAGGGCGTTCCACAGGGCAGGTGCCACTACTGAGAAGGGCTTCTGCCTGGTTCCCTGTAACCTCACTTCTCGCAGCAAGGGAACTGGCAGAAGGCCTTCAGCGCTGGACCTCAGTGTCCAGGCTGAACGATGGGGGTGGAAACACTCCTTCAGGTATACAGGACCAAGGCCGTTTAGGGCTTTAAAGGTCAGCACCAACACTTTGAATTGTGCTCAGAAACGTATTGGGAGCCAATGAAGATCTTTCAGGACTGGTGTTATATGGTCCCGGCGACCACTCCCAATCACCAGTCTAGCTGCTGCATTCTGGATTAATAGCAGTTTCCAAGTCACCTTCAAAGGTAGCCCCACGTAGAGCACATTGCAGTAGTCCAAGCAGGAGATAACTAGAGCATGCACCACTCTGGCAAGACAGTCTGCGGGCAGGTAGGGTCTCAGCCTGCGTACCAGATGAATCTGGTAGACAGCTGCCCTGGACATAGAATTAACCTGCGCCTCCATGGACAGCTGTGAGTAAAAAATGACTCCTAGGCTGCACACCTGGTCCTTCAGGGACACATTCAGGACCAGGGAGTCCTCCACACCCGCCTGCCCCTTATCCCCCAAGAAGAGTACTTCTGTCTTGTCAGGATTCAGCCTCAATCCGTTAGCCGCCATCCATCCTCCAACCGCCTCCAGACACTCACACAGGACCTTCACTGCCTTAACTGGTTCTGATTTAAACGAGAGGTAGAGCTGGGTATCATCCGCATATTGATGAACACCCAACCCAAACTGCCAGGTGATCTCTCCCAGCGGCTTCATGTAGATGTTAAAAAACATGGGGGAGAGGACAGAACCCTGAGGCACCCCACAAGTCAGAGCCCAGGGGTCTGAACACTCACCCCCCACAACCCACAACCACTTTCTGGACACGGCCCAGGAGAAAGGAGCGGAACCACTGTATAACAGTGGCCCCAGCTCCCAGCCCCTCTAGACAGTCCAGAAGGATGTTATGGTCAATGGTATCAAAAGCCACTGAGAGATTCAGCAGAACTAGGAGACAGCTCTCACCTTTGTCCCTAGCCCGCCAGAGGTCATCGAGCAGCTTGGCCAAGGAAGTTTCAGTCCCGTGGTGAGGCCTGAATCCCGATTGGAAGGGATGCAAATGGACCGCATCCTCCAGGCATGCTTGGAGTTGTTCAGCAGCCACCCGCTCAATCACCTTGGCCAAGAATGGAAGATTTGAGACCAGACGATAGTTGGCAATATTGGCCGGGTCTTAAGATGTTTTTTTAAGAAGCAGTTTAATGACCGCCTCTTTCAGTGGGCCTGGGAAGGCTCTCTCACAGAGGGAAGCATTCACCACCCCACAGAGCCCATCGCCTGGCCCTTCCCGGCTTGCTTTTATCAGCCAGGATGGACAACGATCAAGAAGACAGGTGGTTGGTTTCACTCGTCCAAGCAGCCTGTCCACATCCTCAGAGGAAACAGATTGAAATTGATCCCATATAACATGACTAGACAGGACTCCAACACTCTCCCGCCCCAGCCCTGCTCCCACAGTGGAGTCTACCTCCTTCCGAATCTGAGCGACTTTATCTGCAAAAAAAACTTTGCAAAAGCATTGCAGGAGCATTGTTATGTGGATGGAGGGAGGAATGCATTTGACTAGGGGTTGGCAACCTAAGGCCCATGGGGGTCGTTTAACTGGCCTTGGACCCCCACCGCCCACTCAGTCAGCTCCCATGAGCCATGCTAAACCGGCGCGGAGCAAAGTGGGGACCGCCTTCTGTGACACTGGCCAGCTGGCTTCCCATTGGCTGCAGGAAGCTCCTGTAGCCAATGGGAAGCTGTGTACACCTCCTCCGTGCCGGAAGGAGCACCAGAAATTGTGTCTGCACGTGCGTGCGGGCGTGCGTGCGTGCATGCGTGCACACAAACACACACTCCGGCCCACTGTGGCATCTGTGGGACCGTGAACTGACCCAAGCCACAAAAACTTTGTCAACCCCCACATTTGACTTTGGCTTCTTGACCCTCTTTCTTCAGAGCTGTGTGCAAGCGATAGGCCTCATTCAATCCCATTCCTCCTCCTGGGTTTTCCTATACTGGGCAGAGGTCTCAAGCCTGAGAATGAGCCCTAAGCACACAACATCCAGTGGTCTTCCCAGCTACAGCTGATAAGAGGAAAACAATATAACTTTTTGTCGTCGTCCCCTGGAAATGCACATCCAAACCCAGAGTTCTAGAAACAGGAGAAGAAGCACTCCATCCACTCTAATTCTTCCCCAACTATTATGCCTCCTATCATGCTTTTGGCAAGAGTTCAAGTGGAAAGGAGGAGGAACTGACTAATGCTAATCTTCTGCATCAGCGGCTTGTACCACAGAAAACCTGGTGTGTGTCCCCCACCCCCCACCCTCTTGTGGGAATTTGCATTTGTATGCATAATTTCCACAGGAGGGGGAAATAGAATGTTTGTACATATAAAGAGCTTCCATTCTATGCCCCCAAGGCAATAAAGCATTATGAACTTCAGCTAACCTGGAGAACGTCTAAGGAAGCTCATTGGCTCTTTTCCTTTTAAATACCCAAGACAGGGATTCATTATGTGGTTTTTAGAATTTGTGTAAAATATCTGCAAGCAGCCATGCCAGAAGAAGGACTGCATTGGGTTGAAGTCACATGGTGACCCACTGACTACCAACAGAGATTAGGAGCCATTAGGCCTCTGTATATTGTTGGACTCCAACTCACATCTACCCCAGCCAGCATGACCAATTGTTGGGGATTGTGGGAGTGGTAGTCCAGCATCACCTAAAGGGTCCAAGGATCCCCACCCCTGCATTGCAAGAATACTATGCACAATTGGGCTGTGAACACATTAGTAACTTAAAATGCAACAAGGTCGGTTTCCCCTGCTTCATTTCAAGTCACATTTGTACATTGCTGTACACACCAGAGAGTGAACAGGGTGGTGCGTATTGCCAGTTTGGTTTCCCCACAACTGCAGCCCCCGCCCCCCAGCTCCTGTTCATGAAGTTCTCATCTGCACATGTGCAAAGTCTATATCAAAGTTAAACACCTCATCTTAACTGGAAAGCGAACATGGCTTATGTTTTCAAATTGGATGGAAGCTGGTTTGAGGGGAAGCATATCAAAAAGCAGTATTTCTGAAGAAACTACAGGATAGATATGGATTGTGGCTAATGTCATGCACACATGGCTTCAACACACCACCAGTGGGAGTGCAGTGGAGCCATAGTAAACAGCAATGTGTCGATGGCCTGAAAGCTCATCTGACCCCTTTCAAAACTGCAATGCATATGTGCTCTAAGACTGAATTCAAGCATCTTAACACAGCCCTGATGCCAAGTCTCTTTGTTTACAGACAAAACTGGTACAATTGCTTTACATTTGTAGGGAGATTGTTAATGTGAGGGCACGTTGATTGCAAACATGTGGTCTCCATGTGCATTCCGAGATGGTACTGTCCCATGAGAACAGCATTACGTGCCTTTCCTCAGCATTTGAATCAGCTCTAAGTGTTCTGGAGCAACACAGTCATGAAATAACCATGGTAACACAACCGCTCAATTCAGCCTTGGTACCTGACTACTGAAAGGTAGATAATATAACACCAGCTTTTAACAAAGATCTTCACTGGCAATTCTGAAAAAGCTTCAGTGACTAAAATAGCCTGATGCCTATGTGCTTATCAATATGCATTGGTCTCAAAGAAATGTATAGCTATTTAAACATTTAATATCTGACTTAGGATAAAATTGCTGGCCAAGGGCAAATTGATGACCCCAATTACTTTGCTCCTTATTGTGCCTAACTCTGTTGCGCTTCCTTCCTGAGTCAGGATTACCCAGTGACTGTTAAGCACCACCCACTCATTTGCTGACCTCTGGCAGACAAAACCTCTGGCTCTTTTGATCTACAGATGCCCCCATATCTTTTCCTGATGCAGCCAATGTTTGCCTTGTACTTGTGAGTCAACCATGGGATGCCACAGTTGGCTTCCTAGGTTTAGAACCTGTCTGGCTATGTGCCATGCTACGTTCTGGCCTCTTGGAGAAAAGGACACAATCTTTTCCTATCGTTTTCACAGGTTCCACCAATAAAATAGGCTCTGCAGATGGATGTCAATTCAGATAGAAGGGTCAAATGGCTTCATAATGCCCTGTGGAGATAGTCTCTTGCAACGGTGTGGGTGGGGATGGCTCACTCCCTCAGACTAGAGATGCAGAGAGCGAAACTGGAATATGGAAAGTGACCATTTCCCCTAAAGCAATGCACCACAATTTTGCTAACTCAAAATGTAGTGGCTTATTGTATTTAGCTGCCTGAAAGTTGCATTCAGGAGTACAATTCTGCTTCTGGTTGCCGCCTCCTCTTTTATTTTATTTTATTTTATTTTATTTGGACAAATGACTCCTCCTCCTTCTCTAGGCTAATCTACCCCCCCCCCCCAGCCAATTTATTCTTCTTCCCTCATGTTGAGTGGGATTTCATACTGCTAGCATCAGCTTAGCAGTGGGGTGATGATGTCAGCACTGGTAGCTTCAATATCTGTAAGGGTTCTAAGATGCACTGAGTGGGATCGTGACTCATAGAAGATACAACTGCTCTGCTTGGAATACACGAGGGTTGCTGTTGGTGGCTGCCCAGAGTGCCAAGTGCTGAAAGATAGTGCCCTGTGGGCTGAAGCACACCTAAAAACCATAACTAGGAGGATGGAGGAGGAACTATAGGTGGTGGATCGACTGTGCTGGCACCTAGTTAGAGTCTGAGCAGTGGGTTGCTCTGCTTTTGCACCTGCTCCCTGCTCAGCTGGAGGTGGGGGAAGAAAACAATTCCGAGGCATGGGTTATATCCAGCACTCAACTGCTTTAGCATAAGTATTGCCCAGATCTCGGAATGGTGCAACCTTACATAACATACGGGCTGCTGCAATACACAGGCACAATAGGGTGAGTCGAGGACAGAGTGGCTGCCTTAACAGAGAATTTCCTGGCTTTTGTCCGTTTACGTCAATCTCACTGTTATTTTAATGTGGGTTTTGCCATTTTTACAGTATTTCCCTTTAAATCGGCACCATTAAGTAGGGGCTTGGAACTAGGTAAGAATGAAATGTGTGTCCAGTTGTCTTTCAGATAGTTAGGCTGAGCTGTCTGAATTGCAAAGGCCAGCTCAAGACAAAATTCCATGACACATGGAGAACTTTTAAAGAGCAAACCAATCATCATTTTTGTGGGCTCCTTTCATACTAGTGTGGGAGCTCCGCCTGCTGACTCTTTGCCTGGATAATGAAAGTGCCCGGCATTAAACACACACACACAAACATAAACAGGTTAAATGAATACCAAAGCCCCATTTCCACCCCCTGCCTCAAATCATTTTTTAATAATAAATACTTAGACACCTGCATTTGTCCCAATGCAGTCCTTAACATTTTGTTTCTCGGTGCAGTGTTCTTTCTTGTTTCTTTGTGAGCTCTGCACACTGTATCCTGTTTACAGTACATCCTCCTTCTAAGAAACATTTATTTAGTGCCAATGGTTGGTTAGGCACTGTACAGCAAAGAGAAATAAAACGATTCCTGCCCAGATAATGTATAATCTGCACTAGATATGACTGGCATGGAAGGAGGAAGATTGCCACTGGCAATGGGGGGGGGGGGTTAGAAAAGGTCTTTGTGGTGATACTAGCACAGCCAGTATTAGATTGCAGAACCACAGAATTGCATAGTTGGAAGGGACCCTGAGGGTACTCTAATCCAACCCCCTGCAATGCAGGAATCTCAACTAAAGCATCCATGACAGATAGCCATCCAACCGCTGCTTAAAAACCGCCAATGAAGGAGAGTCCACAACCTCCTTGAACAGCTCTTACTGTCAGAAAGTTCTTCCTGATGTTTAGTTGTAATCTCCTTTCTTGTAACTTGAATCCACTGGTTTGGGTTCCACCCCCCCCCCCCCGAGCAGCAGAAAACAGCCTTGCTTCATCTTCCATGTGACAGCGCTTGAGATATTTGAAGATAGCTATCATATCTCATCTCAGCCTCCTCTTTTCAAGGCTAAACATACCCAGCTCCCTCAACCGTTCCTGTTGTGCACTTCTTATTCATATGGGGTTGTATCCAAAGTAGAGCTGAGCAGGGTGTCTCATGTGTGCAAGGACTTCTTCCTGTAAAATAATAGGACTCTCCCCCCCCTTACCTCCCCAAATCTGTTCTGGGCAGGTGGGGAAGAGGAGGAAGAGTCCTGTTGCATAAGCAGAAAAGTTTGCACTGAAAGGAGGCACATTAGCTGAATATTGTCCATGCTTATGTTATAATTTAGTTATATACCACTTTTTGGTCCAAAGGACCCAAAAGCAGCCAGCAGTCTGTTAAGGGGGGGGGACCACACCAAACCACAGAGCAGGCTGCAATAAATGCAGTGAGCCTGCAATTCAACCCTGCTTGGTAGGCTAGGCAGAGGCAGGGGGAAGTTTTGGGCTGGGCAGAGGTGTCACTTTTGCCCAGCTCTAATGTCCTCTGCTAGCATGGAGCTCCCCATTCTGCACGCCAAATGGGCAAAAGCTCTGTGGGTGGAATCCCCACCAGTGGCACTCCATGGATGTACATTTCAGGGGGGAAGTCTACATTAAAAAAAAATTGCCAAAGGAATAAAGGTAAAGGGACCCCTGACCATTAGGTCCAGTCGTGTCCGACTCTGGTGTTGCAGCGCTCATCTTGCTTTATTGGCCGAGGAAGCGTACAGCTTCCGGGTCATGTGGCCAGCATGACAAAGCCGCTTCTGGCAAACCAGAGTAACGCACGGAAACGCTATTTACCTTCCCGCCGGAGCAGTACCTATTTATCTACTTGCAATTTGACGTGCTTTCGAACTGCTAGGTGGGCAGGAGCTGGGACCGAGCAACGGGAGCTCACCGGAAATACACCCATCTTGGATATTACTACCAAAAGTTTTGGTAGCGTTGATGGAAACATACTGTATATGAGGACGGCAATTTTGCAAACTATATATGGGATGTGCCAAGTTAAAAATAAAAACTATTGTTATGAACATTGGTGAATAAGTGGAAGTACATGGGAAACATTTCATTTTATTTTTTAAGCTGTAATCTTAAACCATGGGGGTAAATCCCATTGCATGCATTTCCAAGTTAAACAGGCATAGGACTTGCACTGTCCAAGATCAAAGTAGAGCTGCTCCAATGGCCAAGATGAAACGCTTTGGGAAATGTTTGTCCTAAAACCTTTTATTAGCATTAAGACACACCATGGGAAGATTAGTGTCTTTGTGAGGTACTAATTTTGCAATGCAAATTGATACAGGGTGTGGTATTGTGTGGGATGGCATGAGCTACTAGTACAGTTTCTATCAGGGCAAATCATGAGAAAAATCGGAGACTGGCAAATACTTTACACAGACTACAAATCACGAGATACTTGGGATGAAATGTTTCAAATCACTATGAATCTCCCTACAAAGTCTCCAGTCCCCACACAAATAATGAGCTTTAAAATTACAGAGTCTCACTCTCTCAATGTTGTTGTACACCACCCTGGTGTATAAATGTTTTTATAAATAAGCAAAGGGTTGTGTTTGGTTTTTTTTTTTTTTTTTTTAAAAGACATTTTGCATTTACATTGTGGAAGCTGAGGGAAAGGTAGAAGTAGAGCAGAGAGCTTAAAATGTATGTAGCTGCAATGAACTCAAATGGCACAACCTGCACTTACTCATCATTTCAATACTGTTAAATGAAACATATTAAAAGACATACTAATTTCAAATAACAGTGGAAGTTCAAAGAAAGCATAGATATAATTATGGGAATATCTACTACATGACGGGTGCCATGAAACTGCTGGCATGCTATAAACCAAAAGCTGCATCCCTGCAATGATTACTCACTAGGGAAGAGAGTTAGAAAGTTCTGTACATTTACATTTGAAAGAAGACAGGGAAAGGAGGCCCGAGCCAGGGGCATTCTTGCTGTACCGGATGCACGACCTATGGTCTCCCTACACTAACTGGCTGGTCCTTTCTATGTTTCCTGTAACTGTTTCCTGTTTCTATAGATTGCCATAGGAACTGGGATGCTCCTCTTGAATATATGTATGGACAAATAGAGAGCAAGAGAGAGCACACTCTAGGTTGGGCGGAGGGTAGGATATTTCTGTAGTTACAGGAAATGCCTTATTCATCTCTTTTAAAAGCTGATGTTCCTTTGGAAGGAGGCAAAATTCCTCATTGCCACCTACTAAAACATCCACAGTGGTACGCTGCCTCAGGAGAGGGGTTGGACCAGCTAAATTATACTTAACCTTTCTGTTTCTGCAGTCCAAAGCATTGTTCTAGTTTGCTTGTTCTTTGTGGACCACCGCATTTTCTTACGCTGTGGTTGCTTCCTTGAAAACCTGAATGAAATTCAATTCCTCCTTCTATATCCCTGTTCACTGGTGATTTGTTTATTTGTACAAAGCCAAAGCATCTATCTGTACATGCAGAGATCCCTTCCTATGTCTTATTGCCAAAACTGGGGGCAAGGGCCGCAATCTCCTTCCTCCTTCCACTTGATCAGTGAAGATGAGATTGGGGCTTACATCTAATTTTGGTTTAGAGGATGGGCTATCTGGGGAGGGTGGGTACTTTTTGTTCTATATGAATAAATGAACAGCAATATTAGAAATATGAACCTGCCTTGGGACTGCATAGTGAATGGCAGAAAATGAATTGAAATTCTTAACAGTAATATCTCAAACTTTCAATAATTAAAAAAATACTATCCCTCAAGGTTGTTGTGAGAATAAAATGGTGTAGGGTAGAACTATGTATATGTATACCATCACAATATGCTTGAAGGATGGAAAATATAAAAATGCCATATTATACATCACTGAATTTTATTGAAGTTGTTATTTTATTAACTATTATTATTATTATGAATGATGATGTGTCACCTAAAGGTGGGTGTGGCAGTGGGGACACATGTTGTGCTGAGCTTCCCTGCAGGCACTTACATTTGTTACAGCTGACAATGCGACTGGTTGCTTATAAGAAGAGTAAGTCTTTCCCCCCCACAAAAACGCAATGCATTTCTTTCTTCCTCTTTTCCAAATCATTCGCTCCCCATTCCATCAGTCTAAATGCACTCACTGTAACAATGTGCTGCTTGGCTAGCAAACCAAATTTTAACCATCAAACAAACATTTAAAAAACAAAATAAACAAAAAAACAACCCAGTAGGAATATATATATAAACAGGTTAAGGGCTGGGGAGGGGAAAGCAAAAGGAACAAAATGAGCTGCTTGTTTCCTCAAAACTAACTTTCCTAATCAACGGTTCCCAGGACAGCTCCCCAGACTCAAAAATCCAAAAGCACAAAGCTTGGATGTAAGTTGTTGTCAACATATTGCCATCTTAGAACACAATGAAAGCTTTTCCCCACCCCCACTGGCTGTTCACCTTGGCATGGCTTTGTTAGTGTCAGAATTGTTTCTATTTTTGCACACACCAGGTAGCGTTGACAGGGCAAGGATGCCTTTGCCCTCTGCAAAGGTGTTCACACCTTGGCTGGAGATGAAGTAAGGATGGTTTAAGGGTTCCAACCAGTGTGAAGCTGGTTTGAGAAACAATACATCAAACAGTAGTACTTCATAAGAAACTGCATTTTGAGCAACGTTGTGTGTGCATGGATTAAAAACCCAGCACTGGAAATGCAGCGGGTGCACAGCCAACAGGAGTGTGAACAAAGCCTTATGCCAACAAAGTAGTTATCCAATTTGTCAGAGCTCCCAGCCAACTTCATTAGTGCAAACTAATCAGGGCTTTCTTCCCTGCCCCTCCTGAGCTCCTTACTCAGCACCATGCACCATGCACACGAAGACCAGCAAGTTTCCTGAGATGAGATGGATTCACAATCAAATATACATCTGAGAGCCACAGGGTTCCTGGAATAGGGACAGTGTAAGCCAAGACTGGCTCTACAAACAGAATGAGATGACTGCTTCAGGCAGAGGATGCTGGGGGTGGGCCAGTGATGGAAGAACCTCATGCCCCATAGCTGTTCCTCCCTGTTGGTGGATACATAGAAAGCTGCTCACACTGACTGGCAGAAGCTCTCCAGGGTTTTAGGCAGGGGTGTCTCCTGTCTGGAGAAAATGGGGATTGAAACTTGGACTTTCTGCATGCAAGGTAGATGTTCTGCCACTGCAGTATGGCACTTCCTCATAGGCAAGATAGAGATACATGGGTCATGTGGCCTGGCCTGTGTGATAAAGGTAAGCTTCAAGTGCCAGTTCAAGAGGAAGAACCATGAAAGAGAATCTGGGGCTTTGGGGAGGGGAAGAGGAAGAGGAAGAGGAAGAGGAAGAGGAAGAGGGGGGTTGGATGTGTCAGTGGGCAGAAGCAGAGATAGAGAGCTGCTGCGCAGAGATAAAGATGGTAGGGTGTTTTTACGGAAGGGGGTAGGAGAGTTGGAGCAGAAGACAGGGATGGTGGGGTTTTCATTCTCCGGTCCAATAAATGCCATGTCCCTTTCACTGCTGCATCTGAAACTGAAATGGATGTAGTTCTCTTCAGGAGGCCATTCAACACTCTACCCCAGGCATGTCCAAAGTCCGGCCTGGGGGCCACTTGCAGCCCCCAGGCTGGTTTCAAATGGCCCCCAGGCAATTTTGAAACAGCAATCTTTTGCGTCCCCCAAGCACCTGCCCACCAAAGCCATTTTTTATTTGCTGGCTCGTCACGAGCTCTCCCCTCTGCGTTAGGTGTGTGGCTAGCTCCCCGCACCATTAGGGAGTCCCCGGCTGCGTCACTCCTTAGGTCGACCAATCTGGTCAGCTGGGGGGGGGCTGGCTAAATAAATAAATAACTACAGTACACGTCCAGGGCATTGATGCTGCAACGATGGTGGTGGCAGAGGGGTGGCCGCCCCCTTCGGATATGTAGCAATGGTGATTTATTTTACTGCTTTATGAATGAACACTGTGTTTTATGAATGGACTCTGTATTTTGTGAATTGCCTAAGAGCTATCAATAGGGAGCTCTAGAATCTGACAGCTAACCAATTGGGTACTACCAAACAGCAACCCCTATTGCTGAAAGCAGGTAACCAGCAGGGAATGCTTCAGCTCAGCCTTTGCACTGTTGACTGAACACCCCCTGCTGTGCAGATAATGGATAAAACTCGTAAATTGTATCCCTTCTGGCATCCTGGCCAACTCTATTACGCTGGTGTAAACCCTGGTGCACCAGCAGCCCATAATGGCAGCAAATAAAATCTGTTCATACGTCAGCAACTGATAAGACTTGTCAACCAGTTCTTCCAAAGTCTTCCTAAATTATAAAGCTCCAAAATACAGGGTAAAGAGAGAGCAGGTCTGGAAGAGTGAGGCATACAATGGGCACCACCAGTGAAAAGGCCCTGC
Organism: Lacerta agilis; assembly: GCF_009819535.1. Classification (NCBI taxonomy): domain Eukaryota; kingdom Metazoa; phylum Chordata; class Lepidosauria; order Squamata; family Lacertidae; genus Lacerta; species Lacerta agilis. Next base: position 49,227,705 of record NC_046317.1, on the reverse strand, counting down.
TCCGTGTAGCTCCTACCCTGTCATTTGATAGGGTGCCACCTGCCCTCCTTCTTGACATGGAATGCTCTCTATTGGAGGGCCGAGAGTGGTGGCGGTGGCGAGGCTCGGGCAGCACAGTGCCTCCCTTCCCATCGGAGCAGCCCTAACCCCATTCCTACTTGCGTGCAAGCAGGAGGGGGCGGGGATCCCTCAGCTGGGAAGGGAGGCTTCTAAGAATGTCAGGCAAAATGGTCAGGCCTCGCGCATGTTCACTTCATCAAATCATGCCTCAGCTCTCATGCTATCTGCTGCTGCTGCTGCATGTTATAGTCTCCATCATCTGGGGCAACAGGTTAACAAAATGTGCTGTAGAGTCTCAGGAGTTGAAGCAGCCCAGGAAAGGAGATGCCAATAATAATGGAGAGCTTGTTTCTTTGAAGTTTGACCACAGTCACTGTTCTCCTCTATCTCTTCAATACCTAAGTGTAAATGTAAGTTAAACCCAACAATTTCTGTGGGGCAAAATCCTAAAAAAAAAAAAAAGTTCAACAACTTTGACCGGCCCTCACGCATGTTCACTTCATCAAATCTGGCCCTGTTTGAAAAAAGCTTGGACACCACTGCTCTACCACAATTTCCCCATCTTAGGGCCATGACAGCTTCTCCTGTTCTTATCAGAATTCACAGCTATTGCTTCAAAGTGAGAAAATTGCTTTTTGAAAGCTGAGATTCTTGGCATGCTAGGTGATGTGTCTTGTACCAGATTCTGAATTTGTGTGCTGCAATCACGGACTCACATAGCATATACATACACAGTCCTGGGCATAGTTTGATTATTTCCCCCCTTGGTAGGGAGAGACAACTTTTTGCATGAATCCAGTGATACTGAAGAACAGTGAGAGGCACACCATGGGCATAGCCAGGATTTTTGTTAAGGGGGGGCAGAACCAGTGTGATTGGTCAGTTAAGTATTTTTCTATTGCTTTACCCTGGGTGGGGCAGTTGCCCCTCCCTGCCCCCCCTTTGCTAGGCCCACGGCACACACACATCCAGACTGGTGTGCCAGGAATGTGGTTTGAGCAGATCCATGCGGAGTTCAGCATGTATACCTAATGTGCAAGTTGATTTTCAGCTGTGTTGTAATGATGCAAACATGTGGATTAAGTTGGAAGTTGGGTGACAGCAAAGCAATCTCACAACCATTCCACCACATCCCATACTCAGGCTTTGCACACTCATGCCTTATGAACATTTCTTGTACTGCTGCTGCACATGTCTAAATGTTTACCTGGTACCGAATACAGCTATTTTTAAATGAAATTGATCTAGGTTTTACATCTATATTATAGATGCAGGAATAACCAGTTTAAGCCTCCACACACGTTTTGAACTCTAATTGGTTATGTAAATTAGAAAGACTAGTTTCATTGTCCGTGCTGGCAATTTTGTTTGAGAAGTTAAAATTTAACAGTCAATAGAGCGTGCAAGTGGATCCTGCAACAAAATGTTGCAGTGTGGAGTAGTGCTGTTTAGGATTCCAGGCATTTCATGCCATTCCCCTTCCTGTCTAGCTTTTCTGCTCCCCTCATGGGTCTGGGAGTACATAGAGAATACTCAGTCCTCACTGGTCTGTTGTGATTGTTGTACTTCCCCCAAGCCTGCTGATACATTCCTCCTTTATGGGAATGGTACTGTTTGGCTGCATAAGGACACTCAAAGCAGTTTAAAGTGTTCCTGCATAGGATGCCAGGCCACACCATTCAATTCTCCATCCCATACCATCCCTTACTCACAGTTTTTCTCTTCACCCAAAAAAGTCGGTCAGCATTCTACAGTCAACAGAGCATTGCTCACTGCTCAGTCATCATTAGGCTGTTGGAGAGAGCATTTCTGATCATTTGTACTTCTCAAATCTTGAGATTCCCCCACATCTGCTGATACCTCTCAGGTGCATGTTGGTGGTGCCATTTTGGCTACACAAACAGCAGCACTTTCACCTTGAAGATTAAAATGATCATATCAGGGGAATGATTACTGGAAAGAAGACTGCAATGTTTAGCTGCCTAAGCAGTTAGATTCATCAACTGCTTTTGATCAATAAAAAAGGTAATTCGGTACAGTGTGTGTGTGTGTGTGTGTGTGTTCATTATTGGGAATGCCACCTGCTTTTTTACAAGTCCTATTTTAAAAATCTTACAAAACTGCAGGTGGCAGGTGCCATCTTCTCTTTTGAAGCTACTCCTTCCCACTTTTTCCTCGTCAACTTAGAAGAGGTATCCCAATATGGTGCCTGTTGCAACCTAGGCATACACCACTGGGAAGTTTTCCTTTGGAAGGATTCCTTTATTCTTAAGAAAATGAATGCAGATTTAATCAGTTAACTGTCCCAAACTCAAAGAATTAATCCTGCAAGATTATTTAATTGAGCCTTCAGAGAAAAATATATAGGGATCACTATCACCACAAGAATACAGCAATTGCATTTCTGCTTTATCCACCATCTGACTTCTGAGAGGTTATTTTTCTAGTCGTATTATGTATCATCTGAACACATAATTCTTTCCTAGCATGTTTCCTTAGGGCCCATATTTATATATTACATACACATACACATACACAAAAGGAGGCAAACTAGGAAAGAATTATGCGTTGGAATAATGCTGCCAGTCTAATATTAAGCCCACATAACCAAGGAAATGCAGCCTTCAGTGAGCATTTAACTCCATACTCGCTCCTTGTTGTTTTCTGCTAAGTGACACAGCAGATGTGCAAACGCAATTAACCACACTCGCATCTACACGGGTGAGCTAAGGACAGCAGTTCGTGTTTTTGCTGGTTTTGGGTGACAACGGGAACCCACAGACTTACCACCTTCCTTGGGGAGGTGGGGCGAGTTTTCATCTGAACCCCCCCCAAATGTAGATGCACATGTGGGGGGGGGGGTGCGAGGAGAGAGAGAGAGAGGCGAGGTCGTTACGTCAACAGCCAGCTTTCCCTTGATGGCCCTCAGGATCCCGCGATAGTCCTCCTCAGGATCGATCTTACGCTAATCCAGTCCACGGCCGGCTTGCTCGCGATCTCCCAACCCCGTTTTCAGGAGAAACAAGCCGCTAGGTGACCTCTCGTGTTGGAGAAGCTGGTCGTAAACATTCATAGAAAAGGCGGTGTGTGTGTGTGTTTAGGCTGAGCGATAGAAGTGGTCTCCACGCTAAAGAATTTGGCCAGGAGAGACGGATCGAGGTTTCGTAACATTGTGGAAGTTCCCGGAAAAACAAAAAAAAGTGCACATGCTCCGCGATCCGCTGCCCTCCTCTCTCTCCCTTCAGAAGAGCGCGCATCTTGGCGAGAGTGGTCCGGCGACGCAACTACCTGAGCCGGAGGGAGAAGGAAAGTTGCCGGTGGCTCATGGCTGGCACCTGGGCAGGAGAATCGAAGAGATGCAATCCTGCCCGCCTGCGTTAATTAGATAGTCAAATTAGCCGGATCGAGCCCGGGTGCCATTTATTCGTGGCTGAAGTTGGGCACGTGCTGCGTTTGCCCTGCATGGGTTCCTTTCAAAAGCAACAGAAACGATCTTCCGGCAAGGAGACTCTTTCAATGTTAGGTAAGGGGGGCAGCTTATAAAACTGGAACGCGTCCAGTGCCGGATTTACGTATAATCTAAACAAACTATAGCTTTGGGCCCCACCAAAAAATATTAAAGGGGGGAAAAACTGGGTGTACATTTCCAAAATATAAGATAAAAAATAAAATAAAACTTACATATTTTGTTATGTGCAAATGGCTTTAGATACCTATTAGGTCCATAAATTACCATATAGCATATATTCAACACAAAAAACAGCGACAATTTGTTGTTGACAAAGGACAGCTGGACATATAAAGGGCCAGTAGCTTAGGACCTCATCAAACCTAAATCCGGCCCTGAACGCATCGTATCAATACAGTCAGTCTCTCGAGATGATATGTGAAACGCCGCACCGCTCAGGTCCGCCCTCCCCCCTTTTTTGCGGCATAATTTTGTCCGCTTCTCTCCAGCTCCCTACGGGAAAAGCCGAAAGCGAGATCTCTCCTCTTCTTATTTTGGAAGGCGTTGGCAAAAAGTTGTGTTCGAGCCGTTCCGTCGGAAGGGTTCTCTCTCTCTACTCAGATCAAATTACACAGTTCAAAGCAGTCAGCAATGATCTTCGCGAGAGTTACCGAAGTCTGCTGTGTTTCCTGCCCTCCACCTGCCTCCTCAAGTGCCTCAAAAGTTTGCTTCGGTGGGGTTGATTGAGGTTAAGTTGCTCAATCAGCCTACATTTTTTTTATCCCTTGTTAAGCTTTCAGAGAGGAGCGGGAAAAGTACACAGGGGGTTGTGTGTGTGTGAGAGAGTGAAATGCGGTAGTAGTTGCTCTACATAGGGAGAACCGGGTTGCCTGAGGCAAGAGAGCGCCTTCTGCGATATATGGGATTTCGCAGAACTGCTTGCCCGGGACATCCTTGGGACTTGCTGTGAGTTTCGGGGGCGAGGCGGCTTCGGCGGCCCGCTGCCTGAGAAGACCCGGGGATGTAGCGCCGGGCGGGAAGTGGGTGCGTGGTGGGACTATGGCTTCCCCTCCCTCGATCTATCGGCCTCTTCTTTATTTTCCCGGAGGGAGGACGGGAACTCGAGACTTCGGACTCCCCTCAGGCAGTTTGATTGTGGATGAGCGGGAGGCGCTATTTACATACGCGCGGGGAGAAGCGGCCCAATGAGAAAGCGCCATGGGGACCGCTCTCCCAGACGGGCAAGCGCCAGGGCCAGTAGGCAGCAGGAGGAGGGGCTTCGCGGAGGGGACTCGCGGCCAACGCCGGTAGCTCATGTCATTCCTGGTCGGATAACGCGGCGGCAGCGGTAGAAGCAGCGGCAGAAGCTGGCGGCAGCGGCGGCGGCGGTGGCGAGGGCAGGTACCCGGCGTTGGCTCGCGGGCCCGGCGGCTTCGCGGCAGGAAAGAGGCGCGCTTTCCTCGCTACCTCGGAGGGAAGGAAGGGGCGCTGCTCTTGGGTTGGCGGGACCTCCAGCCCGGTCTCCCTCCGCTCAAGGGGGCGCCTCAACCTCTCTCCCGACCCCCGGTCCCTTCGGAGGGGCCCCTTTCGCCCTCCTTCCTGAGGGGAAATCTTCTGGGCAGCCCAAGCGCTGGTTGCCACCATGGCGCGCCTCGCACACCCTCCCCCCCCCCAACCCCATAACAACAGGCGCCGGCCGCTCACTTCCCCGTAGGATCCAAGCCCTGTTTATTCTTCTCCCCGCCACGACTTCCCGAGCCAGGCGTTGCCTTGAGAGACTTGGAAATCGAATTTCTCTCACTTGCCGTCGTTCTATCTGACTTATTCTTCGGAAGAACCCCCCCCCCCCAAACAGCCCCATTATTAAAAGGGGGGAAAGGAGGGGAGGAACAATGGCAGATGCTTTGTGTGTATAAAATATTGGGGTCGGGGGGTGGAGGGGGCGATGAAAATAATGAAAGAACTGGGAGCAGGGCGAGGGTGAAGACGCTTCTCGCCACCACCACCGAGCAATCACTTTTTTGGATGCTGATGACAAGACACCTGGCATTTCCAACCTGGGTTTAGAGGGTGTTTATATACACAAACGCTGCTGCCTCAGTCATTGCAGTGGAGCAGAACTGCGGAGAGAAAGTAGTGATGTTGTTATTAGCTCCCCCCCCCATTAGTGTCTCCTCTTCATTATGTAAGGAGGAGGTGGAGATGGAGTTGGGGGGAAGGAATTTAAGCTCTCATGTTACTTCCCTTTTTTCATACTATCTGAGACTTGGGTGATGGCTGATTTGGAGCTAGGCAATTGGACCTACTTAAATAAAGATTTGAGAAAAGACCTTTGGGGGGGGAAAGCACCCTTTTGCTAAAGTGGTATGTTAGAAGTTTTGAGACAGAACTGATGTCTCGGTGTATTTTGTTGTTTCATGGGCTCCTGACTTCTTTGTTTTGAAGCTATAAGTGTAACTCAGAATAAATGAGCAGGGTTCTGTCTTTGTTTGGGAAATCGAGAATGAAAAGTTGACAAAGTTTATTTATTCCAAACAGCAGTATCTGTCCAAAGCTGTAATATATCATTTATAAGAGGGGCATTTCCCACTTGTATTTACAAATGTTTATTTTAAAAACTTTTTGTCTAATCTTGCCTTTCGAAGCTTCATGTAGATTCATCTCCAAAATGGTACAAAAGCCCCTTGTATTGTGGAGGTAGAAACACCATCATATTCCCAACATTATATACTTTACCAAAATAGTATTTGGAGTCTCCATAGAAATTCCCTAATGCATAAAAAGAGGAAACTGGAAAGTTTTAATGTGAAAATCCCATTGAAATTTCTAGCAAGAGGAAAACATTGTAGTATATGAGAGAGAGTACATTAGTCCTATTAAGGAGTGCAAGAGAACCACCCCAAAAATTGTTTCTGAAAAGGAAGAACAAATCTGTGGATTATTATTATTACAGTCAATATGTGTGTGTTGTGTGTGTGTGTGTGTGTGTGTGTGTGTATGTATGTGTATATGTATAATTTACTTTTCTGCCCCAAAGCCCTCAAAGTGGTAAACAACATGTTAAAACAAAATGTTTAATAAAAGTACAATAAAATGAAATAATAAAGTCAACAAACAAAGCAATATACAAGTGCAAAATCTTGACATAGGAGGGCCAAAAAGCATTTGCAAGCCAGAGGATTAAAGGATGCTCTTTCCAAACCTATAACACACACTTAGAGGGATAAAAGCCTGTACAAATTATGAGAAATACTAAAATAAGTTTACCCCTACTAGAAGAAGGGTGCTCTCAACATGATTGTAATCCAAGCTGGATTACCGGTATATTGGTCACAAATGGCAAAATGCTAAAAGTAAACTTCAATAGCTAGTTTATTGCATTTATTTTTTATTTGATGTATGTACTACTAATAAATAGGCACATGTATTGATAACAAGGGATTGTAAAAACTATGAATCCTTAGAAACATGGGTTCATAGTGCCTTTCAAAGAGCAACATAAATTATTTTCAATAAAAACTATTCTAACGTAATGGATCCTTAGCATGCTAATTGATTGAGTTATTTTTGTATGACCCGTCATTTTACACTTTCACTGTATTCATACTCCTTTTAGGAAGATGGAATTTAATGTAAAGTTTAACAGACATTTTGAGTTTAAAAATTCATTATATAACCTCTTTTTGAGAAAAAGTAAAGGTTGCCATGAGCCATGTCTCATAGGAAAATTCCAAAATCTGTATTAGGGCAATGCCTTTTTTAGGCCAAGGAAATTTCACAAAATAATGTGCAAGGTTTTCATCAGACTAGATGGTAAACAAGGCAATCTGTTGGAGAAATCTGTTTTTGACTGATGGTACACCCCTGGAATCTGTATATGGTCATGGTGTTAAGATGAAATTGCAGAGGAGGTAGCAGACATTCAAATGAGAGTATTTAGGTGCTATGCTGGCATCAGGTTGTACCATGGCCTTCCAGGAACAAGAATAATAAAAATGGCTGATTCCCAACCTCTGAAAATAAAGAACTATTATTACCCAGGTCTCCCCATCCTTAGGTTAAACATATTGGTAGGTAGAAAACAACTACCTGTTGACAGTGGTCACATGTGTATCCTTCAGGAACCAATAACTAAGTGAAGGATAAAAGGATGCATTTCAGTGTTTAAATTACCAGGATTTTTTCTGTAGAATACAAAAGTATACTAGTTGCATTTTATGAAGAGTACTCGTTTCTATGCTAATTGTTGTCAGTAACCTCTAAGTCAAAATATACTTGTGTCTAGAACTGGGGGGATGGGGGTGGGGGAGGAGATAAAGGCAGATTGGTGGCCAGGAGTTGTGGATGAAAATCAATTCATCGTGGAATGATTAAGCACCTTTTCCCTTCACAGCTTCTGTGCTCTCAAGAGTGCCTTACGAAGTATAAGGGGACTTGAAAGAACTAAAGTTATTGTAAACTTGTTTTGTGGAAACTTCACTGGGTGCTTTTTCGTTCTAGCATAAGTGAGATGGAACAACTAATTCGTTCATCTGTTTTGTTTAGCAACCCAGTTGTGATTTTATTTGTTCCAGTCATATACCCTTTAATGGCTGAACTCTTTGAGTCACTATGGAGACAAAGTTTATAGGATTGATTATGATTAAGAAATATGTAAGATGTATACAAGGCTGCAACAACTGGTTTTATGTGAAGGCCTGGGATTTGCCTTACGAGTACATGTTCTTATGCATGGGGAGGCAAACTAAGGCCCGGGGGCCAGATCCGGCCCAATTGCCTTCTAAATCTGGCCCGTGGACGGTCTGGGAATCAGCGTGTTTTTACATGAGTAGAATGTGTGCTTTTATTTCAAATGTATCTCTGGGTTATTTGTGGGGCATAGGAATTTGTTCATTAAAAAAAAAATAGTCCGGCCCCCCACAAGATCTGAGGAACAGTGGACTGGCCCCCTGCTGAAAAGGTTTGCTGACCCCTGCTCTTATACTACCGTTGATGCATTGTGGTACTTCTAGGGAGAACCCCAGTAGGTCATCTTAGCTGGAATGAAAGAGAAACCAATGGAGCTGAGTGCTGCACTTTTGAAGTAGTGAAAACTCAGAGCTGTTTACCAGATTATTGTTTGTGGTGTAGATAAAGGAGGCCCATTGGGTTAGGCAGACTGACAGCAATCTTGTGCATTTAACTGAAATTGGGAATATTGCCTCACTCTTGGTCCCCTACACAACCATCTGATGCCTGTTTTTGATGGTGGGACTTAGCTCCCTGTTTGCCTAGGAGCAACTGCTACTACCTTGATAAGTGCTCCTGTGGCCATCCGGTTCAGCCTAGGATTATTCACAGCATTCCTCCGATATCAACCCTCTTTGCTTCTCTCCTACTCTTGTGCATTGAGTTTTCCTCTCCTCTGGGAAAGTTTTGACCCTTGCAATCCAGTTCTGCACAAATATATTTTAACTGAAATAATTTAGATTTATTTTCATATAAATCTGTTTAGAAACTAGGCATAAGTAATCAATATTTTAAGTGTTGGCCAAGGAACAATACATTAAAAAAATAGAGCATCCTGTGGCACTGGAAGGCTAACAATTATATTACGGTATAAGGTTTTGTGCAGCTGAACAACTTCATCAAACGCATGAAGTATAATCCTTCCTTGTTTGTCTGGCCCATAAAAGCTTATACCATCCATACTACATTTGTTAGTGGTCAGGGTGCCATAAGACTCGGTGTCTTGCAGTAAAAACAGACATGGCCATTAGGTAATTATATCTTTAACAAAAAAAAAGAGCTGTATTTGAAACATGACTTTCCTCTGGCCTTTTTGCTTTGAATGTATTCTGAGGGCAACTCTGAAAATTTCTATTCACCCCCATTCCTAAATATTTTGTGCTGGTGGCTTAGAATTAAAGTATTTCATATTGGTACAGAGCTGGTGCTTTAAAATGTTATTCTGTTTCCTTAAACGTTATGAATGCATCCAATAATTTTGCAGAGCAATCCTATACAGTACTCATTGTATGTTAGAAGTGGAGATACACCACTGCTATGCTAGCAGAATAGCCACCATATGCAAGGTACGCTTAGCTGAGGAGGGGAAAACACACAAGGATGCCATTAAAATGTTGGACATGCCAGTAGTGTGGCCTTTATGTTCTTTGCAATCAGCATTTTGAAACACAGCACCAAAGGGGAGGAAGGAGAGCCCACACAACACAGTACCCACATAGCTTTGGCAGGGGACCTGCAGAGAGCACACATAGCTCTTGCTCAAGATCCACCCAGGGAGGGAAATATATTTTTTACAAACAGCCAAAGGGAGGAGTTGATGTAAAGTTGCATTGTTGAAGGGGCTATAGTTTTGGAGTGAATGGTTGCATCCATACCATACATTTAAGGCACATGCTCCCCCCCAAAAAAAAAATTCCTGGGAACTGTAGTTTAACTCTCACAGAGCTACAGTTCCCAGCATCCTTAACAAACTACTGTTCCAAGGATACTTTGGGGGAAAGCCTTGTGCTATAAATGTATGGTGTGGACATGACCAAGGAATATAGGGTACAGCATAATTGTGCTTCTTCCCTGTGCCGTTCCTTGCCCCACCCATAAGTCCATCCTATTCACATGTTCTGTCATCATATCTGTCGTGGATGCTATAGTTGACACCAGTCCTGTAGATATAACTGGCCCCTGCTTGTCCTGTGTTAAAGAATACCTTGCAATTTGTGCAGCCTGAGGATACAGACAGGCTCCTTGGAGAGGTGAGAGCCACTACTTGTGTACGGAATCCTTGCCCTCCATTCCACCTAAATCTTAGGAACACTGTGTCTGGTGTTAGTGATGGACTGGATGAGGGTGAACAAATTGAAATTTAATCTAGACAAGACAGAACTTGTTCCTGGTTAGTTAAAAGGCTGGATAGGGTTTCATCCCTCCTGCCCCCCACCTGAAAACTTAGATTTGCAGTTTGAGTATACTGCTGGATTCATCCCCGAACCTGGAACACCCAGGTTTGGGCAGTAGCCAGAAGTGCACAGTTAAATTATTATTTTTATCTGTCATTGTGGAAACATATATAGTGTTCGGCAAACATAGTGGGGATGCTGCCAGATTCTTTTGCACCTCAGCTGGTAAATCTTGAGCATGACTATGTCCTGAAATGTTTTTCCAGACCCAACTGAAAGGATGTTTATATTGAATCAGAATTGAAACACTGTAATACAATTAGAATGCATGAGAATTACTCTATTGAGATTGGGAATGGTGAAATTGCAAGGATTCTACCATTTCTTATTTTCAGAAGGAAGTTTCATTTTGCTCTATTGAAAACTAATAAAATATTTTTTTGGGGGAAGTAAGTTTCTACCTCATTACAGTTGAGAAAGTAATGGAAACATGGGTGAGCATATACTTCAGTAGAAACCTGACATGATTAAATAGATTTTTAAAAAACCTTTTAAAAGCCAATAATACTGTAGCTTTAGGTGCTTTAGATGCTTAACTAATGGCAGCATCCAAGTTCCGGTTTTCTGTTCACTCCATCTGGTTAGAGTGGAACAGCTGGGGTCCACTGTTTTTGGCAGCAGGTCTGCTCTTTTTGATCATGTCTTCCTGTCTCACACTGTTGGGTGTGAATGGTTAGTTTTCACTGCAAAAATTACATCTTAAAAAACCCACAGTATACACTCACACCTTTATGGGTGTATGTGCACATAAGTTGCAAAGGGGCCTGATGGGAAAGATTTGAAAGCTGTATATAATCAAAATGAGAGGGGAAAGTCTTAAAGGAGAAGGCAGTCTAATGTTGTTAAGCTTCACACATATATAGTTAAAAGGTACCAAAATAAGATTTAAAATGGCTAGATAAAGAGACAAAGGACTGGCCTCAGTCTCAAAAAATTTAGTGTAATTCCATGAGTTGTGGGAACTTCCTTGTTTTGTGGATAAATTAGTGAGAACAACAAATTTGTAAAAGGAAGATACAGATTATAACCATAGCGTTCAGGCAGGCATTTACTGTGATGTTAAAGGGCTTACTATTTTTTTTTCCAACCAGTCAATATGTAATAAATTTATCTTATTTCAAGGTGGCATATTTTCAAATCTTGAAAGCACAGTATCTTGTATAGTGGAGAATATGGTACTGTTGTTTTTCTATCCAACGCAGCTATTGCAGTGAATCATAGTATCATACAATTGTAGAGTTGAAATGGACCCTGGGGGGTCATCTAGTCCAACCCTCTGCTATGCAAGTATTGCAGCTAGATCGTGTGGCCACTTGGATATCATGGACATCTATTGGATATGCTCTCCCATCAGATGTCAAGGAAATAAACAACTACCTGACAGGCAGCCCTGTTTAGGGAAGTTTTTAATGTTTGATGTATTTATCATGATTTTAATATTCTATTGGGAGCTGCCCAGAGTAGCTGGGGAAACCCAGCCATATGGGCGGGGTATTATTATTATTATTTACTGGTACATGGAAACAGATTCTGTTATCAGATTCCAGAGCAGAATTCTACATGGAATAGAATTCAGTTGCAACTTCAGATGCTTCCTGTGACATGAATGCTGCTGAAAAGTAGTCTATTCAAGCTTCCTAAAATGTAATAATGGATTTGCTTGTGGTGTTATAGAATTAAAAGTAAAAAGGTAAAGGTACCCCTGACCATTAGGTCCAGTCGCGGACGACTCTGGGGTTGCGGGGCGCATCTCGCTCTATAGGCCAAGGTAGCCAGCGTTTGTCTGCAGACAGCTTCCGGGTCATGTGGCCAGCATGACTAAGCCGCTTCTGGCGAACCAGAGCAGTGCACGGAAATGCCGTTTACCTTCCTGCCAGAGCAGTACCTATTTATCTACTTGCACTTTGACGTGCTTTTGAACTGCTAGGTTGGCAGGAGCTGGGACTGAACAACGGGAGCTCACCCCGTTGCGGGGATTCGAACCCCCGACCTTCTATAAAATGCCTATGTGCCAATTGTGCATTGTGATAATATGTATTTTTTAAAAAGATATGCCAGCATACCTAGGGGCTCCTTCAGACTAGTGGTCTTCTGTAGGTGTATTCTGCAACATGCCAGTGATGCAATAATAATGCATTAGTGTTGGGTTGTTGTTTTTTACTAGACCTTCCACATCCTGGTCCTAAGATCCATATGGTACTGTGTTGTTACCACCTGGAGGGGCACTATTGTGCTATAGTGCAATCAAAACAGGACCCAAAAAAACGCCCACACAGGATATTTGTGGTATAAAAAGTTACGGAAATTCATCAGAAAGCTACAGGACATGCACTGACTGGAAGCAAAGTGGTATGTCCACCCAAAAACTTCTGTAGGCATAAATGGTATTAAAAATGAGATAATTGCCTTGATATGAACACAAATCATCATGGATGCAGAATAAAATGATTTGAAAATGAAAATGAAAGGCTACATAGAGGGCCCACAGGCTACAAATGTAAGGTCTAAGTCTAAGACCTACAGTACTGAACACAGAAAGCCTTACTGTGAACTCTCTTCTCTTAGCACCCTCAGAGACTGACTAGGACTGCATTTTAATGGTACTGTTTGTGTGCTGTGCAGCTGTGTTGAAAGATATTCCAGAAAGCAATACTGTACTAGTCGCTGCTTCATACTTCTGCAGTTATTTTCTTCAGAAGTTCCTTGTTTGGTGTAGTATCATCTTTTTGTTCTAACTAACTTTTCTTGGTATGGGTTAAATTGGTAGATGGCTTGAGGTGTAGTACTATTTTAATGGGATGTCTATGTTTGTGTTTAATATACTATTATGTGTCTTAAGCTTTTAGGATACAACAACATATACATTTGAATCAATAAAAATATAAAGCACAACTGGGAGAAATAATATTGGTGAAAGTCCAATGTATACTAGCCCTTTGCCGTTGATGCACAGGAGAACTTTGGAAGTGACTAGTTGTCTTAGATTTCCCCCCAGAAAAATAAAGAAAATCTGGTTTCTAGCTATCATTTGGATTTCATCAACAGTAGGCAAACTGTTTTTATAAATGGCATAAAAAACCCATATGGTTGAGTTTCTAAGCAACAGTTCTTCAAGGCTTCAACTCTGACAGTTGTTATAAATCCCTGAAGACATGGTTAACAGAACAGCCAGAAATCAAATGGTATTGCTGATGATAAAAATGATATGTAAAAAAAAGTGACATTTAATGACCGTCTTAGGTGAGCTATTAAGGGGAAGGGTGAGACTGTTGCATTTACAGTTAGTATTGATATAGGTCCTACTGGTCTACTTTGTTCCTTTGATTAGAAGTGATTGGTTATTCGTAATATCACACAGCTCAGTATGCATTTAGAGCTGGATCAATATCTTTCAATAGACTATTGTTTAATCTATGCTTTAGTTTTCTAAGAGAGTTTATTTGAATCCATTAGCAGATCATGGAATGCTTGTGAGTGGGTTACTAGGTTGCCAGTGTTGGGAACAATGCAGTATAGAAGGAATCAGATGAGTTTCTTATTGGGAATTGTTTTAAATACTAGAGGCCTGTAGCACAAGATTTGTCTAAGAAGTTACAGCCAACACGTGTAATCTGCAATTTTTTGTTGTCCCCCAGCTCATAGTCCCCCACGTTCTACCATTTCATATGCATATTGAAGCCTCCACTGCTAAACTAAAAGAACTCCTTTTCAGTGAGAGATTTGTGAGTAGACAAAGAATGCTCTGAGCAACAAGGGTCGGAATTGTGATTTCCTTTTCCACAGCAACTAAGCCTATACATATATTTACTTAAAAGTAGGTATCATTGACTTAAATGAGATTTAGTAAGACTAGGCTTCTTTGAAATCAGTGATAATTGTTTCCTAGTAAAAATGTAGACCATCAAGAAGGCTGATCGCCGAAGAATTGATGCTTTTGAATTATGGTGCTGGAGGAGACTCTTGAGAGTCCCATGGACTGCAAGAAGATCAAACCTATCCATTCTCAAAGAAATCAGCCCTGAGTGCTCACTAGAAGGACAGATCCTGAAGTTGAGGCTCCAGTACTTTGGCCACCTCATGAGAAGAGAAGAATCCCTAGAAAAGACCCTGATGCTGGGAAAGATGGAGGGCACAAGGAGAAGGGGACGACAGAGGATGAGATGGTTGGACAGTGTTCTCGAAGCGACTGGCATGAGTTTGGCCAAACTGCGGGAGGCAGTGGAGGATAGGCGTGCCTGGCGTGCTCTGGTCCATGGGGTCACGAAGAGTCGGACACGACTGAACGACTGAACAACAACAAAAATGTATAAACCTGAGCTATAAGTAGGTAGGGTGTGTGTGTGTGACATCTGGTGGCTACCCTAGGTACAAGGAAAAGCAGTGGTTCCTTTGCTCTGGAGAGGGGGAGTTAGGATACCTCCCTAAATAAATAACACTTTACTCATAATTTATGCATCTGCATTAGAATGGTAGCTATACTCACACCATATAGGCAGGGGTTCAGAGACCTTTGAATACCTACACAGTGCTTTTGCATATGTGACACTTTTGTGCATTTGTTTAGGGTGGTTCTCCTATTGTGCTGCTCTGAAGGATCTCACAGTATTTCAGGGTAGCATCTTTAGAGAAATGTGGAAAAGTCCCTCTGTGTGTACTGCATAGTGTATGTGGCATTTTGTATTTTTATTTGCATTGTTCTCGGTGAGACTTGCTTCTGCATAAACAAACACACACTGTTGGCCCTCCTGGGTGAACTAGTGTTCCTATTTCACGCCCTCAATCTAAACTCGGCTCTGCAATTTGTTTAGTTATCAAATTGTGAATATTTACAACTTTGCATGTTAACCAATTAGAATCATTTGTTTGCCATCTTATGAGAATACAGTGCTGAATCACAACTAGTTTCGGAGATTCATTCAACAAATAAATGATTTTACCTGGTACCCTTGCAAGCACGCATACAAACAAATCCATGTTTTTCTCCAATCCTTTGATACATTGTTGGTCCTAGGAATGAGAGGAACAGTTCAGCAGTACACTGTACTGTAATTATATTAATTGGCCCAGTCAATAAATGAATATATTCAACTGTTTCAGTTTCCCAAGACTGAATGAAAAACAGAAATACTGGATTTTGAGAAGTTGTTTCTTGATTCCACCCATTCTCTTTTGTTTGGCAACATGGAGCTTGTGGTTGCAATCCTGTGTATATTTATCTCAAACTAAGCACCACTGAACACAGCAGAACTTGCTGCAGAGCATAGGATTCTGCTGTAATGAATGCAATTACAATAGAAGATAATAATGCTAATGACTGTGGAGATGAGAGGGAAGATAATGATCTGGTTTCAACTTGAATGAGATCAATCTGATGTTGGTTTAAAAGTGGGGTTTCAGTACAAACTGGAGAGGAAATATTATTATATGGCTTGATTCTATGAGTATTTTCTTGGAGGTAATTATTACAGAACAAAAGCTGACTCGCTTCCACAAAAATATACATAAGATTGTAGGCATAGAATCCTAATTAATGCAGAAACTTATACTTCTAGATAATAATAATAATTATAATAATAATTTATTATTTGTACCCCGCCCATCTGGCTGGGTCTCCCCAGCCACTCTGGGCAGCTTCCAACAAATATTAAAATACATTAAAATATCACAGATGAAAAACTTCCCTAAACAGGGCTGCCTTCAGGTATTTTCTAAATGTCAGGTAGTTGTTTATTTCTTTGACCTCTGATGGGAGGGCGTTCCACAGGGCAGGCACCACTACCAAGAAGGCCCTCTGCCTGGTTCCCTGTAGCTTTACTTCTCGCAGTGAGGGATCCGCCAGAAGGCCCTTGGCGCTGGATCTCAGTGTCCAGGCTGAACGATGGGGGTGGAGATGCTCCTTCAGGTATACAGGACCGAAGCCGTTTAGGGCTTTAAAGGTCAGCACCAACACTTTGAATTGTGCTCGGAAACGTACTGGGAGCCAATGCAGATCTCTCAGGACCAATGTTTTGTGGTCTCGGCGGCCACTCCCAGTCACCAGTCTAGCTGCCACATTCTGGATTAATTGCAGTTTCTGGGTCACCTTCAAAGGTAGCCCCACATAGAGCGCATTGCAGTAGTCCAAGCGGGAGATAACCAAAGCATGCACCACTCTGACAAGACAGTCTGCGGGCAGGTAGGGTTTCAGCCTGCATACCAGATGGAGCTTATAGACAGCTGCCCTGGACATAGAATTAACCTGCGCCTCCATGGACAGCTGTGAGTCCAAAATGACTCCCAGGCTGTGCACCTGGTCTTTCAGGGGCACAGTTACCCCATTCAGGACCAGGGAGTCCCCCACACCTGCCCGGCCCCTTTCCCCCCAAAACAATACTTCTGTCTTGTCAGGATTCAACCTCAATCTGTTAGCCGCCATCCATCCTCCAACCACCTCCAGGCACTCACACAGGACCTTCACCGCCTTCACTGATTCTGATTTGAAAGAGAGCTAGAGCTGGTTATCATCCGCATACTGATTAACACCCTGCCCAAACCCCCTGATGATCTCTCCCAGCGGCTTCATATAGACATTAAAAAGCATGGGGGAGAGGACGGAACCCTGAGGCACCCCACAAGTGAGAGCCCAGGGGTCTGAACACTCATCCCCCCCCACCACTTTCTGAACATGGCCCATGAGGAAGGAGCGGAACCACTGTATAACAGTGCCCCCAGCTCCCAACCCCTCTAGACAGTCCAGAAGGATGTTATGGTCAATGGTGTCAAAGGCCGCTGAGAGATCCAGCAGAACTAGGAAACAGCTCTCACCTTTGTTCCTAGCCTGCCGGAGATCATCGGCCACCCTGACCAAGGCAGTTTCAGTCCCATGATGAGGCCTGAATCCCGATTGGAACGGATCCAAATGGTCCGCATCCTCCAGGCATGCTTGGAGTTGTTCAGCAACCACCCGCTTAATCACCTTGCCCAAGAATGGTAGATTTGAGACTGGGCGATAGTTGGCCATATTGGCTGGGTCTAAAGATTTTTTTTTAAGAAGCGGTTTAATGACCGCCTCTTTCAGTGGATATGGGAAGACTCCCTCGCAGAGGGAAGCATTCACCACCCCGGAAATCCCATCACCCAGCCCTTCCCGGCTCGTTTTTATTAGCCAGGATGGGCAAGGATCAAGGAGATAGGTGGTCGGTTTCACTCGTCCAAGCAGCCTGTCCACATCCTCAGAGGTAACAGATTGGAATTGATCCCATGAAACATGACTAGACAGAGCTCTAGCACTCTCCCGCCCCGGCCCTGCTCCCACGGTCGATCAAATCAGTCTTTTGGTGTGTAATAAAGAATGCTATCAGTATGATTAATTGTTTTCATATGAAACAATCTCCCTCCTTGCCTGCCACATTACATAAATGAATAATTGATACACAATCTCATTGTTGCATTCATGTTGAGAAATGTTGATTAAAACATAACTGGATTGGTCCATGCAAGCAATCTGATAGTGTTTTTTTGTATTCCAGAGGTTTTTGAACAATTGATACTGCCACTTGGGGGAGCTAGGACAGTTTAAGTTCCAAATTGTTTCTGAATCCCATTAAGCTTGATGAGAAAACAAGGGAAACTTAGAAAAAAGCCAGGTATTACTAATCCTTTGTAGCAGTTTACAGTACCAAATATAATGTTCAAATCTGTAAAAATCTGGAAGTACAGATTGCTGTTGGCTAATTTTATTTTATAAAGGGGAAGCCCAGTTTCTGAAAAAATCTTGTTCAGAGAAGAGAGCAAGCAGCAAAAAGATAAACTCAGCAATATTATTACAAGAAAAGTGTAGACCATTGTTAGGTAATGTTCCAAGAATAGGGCGGGTAAAGCCTTTCTTCTCCACCTAAATTTCCATATCATAAATTAAAGTGTTTGCAATATACAGTGGAACCTTGGTTTTCGAACATAATCTATTCCGGAAGTCCGTTTGACTTCTGAAACATTAGAAAACCAAAAATCAAAGGGTATTCACTTCTGTGTTTTTGGCATTCGGCTTACAAAACATTTGGTAGCTGAGACATTCAAAAACCAAGGTTGCACTGTAGTTAATATTATTTAATATACACAAAAGAATTGACCAGAAAGATCTGAAAACAAGGAGGCTACTGGGCAGGAAAGAGAAGGGAGAGGGAGAAAGCAAGGGAGTTCTTATTGTTATTTTACCTTTTGCACTCATAAGCATGAAATGCACATCCTAACCTGCAGTTGTTGGAGTGGATATGGAATTATGGAAAACTCAGATTGCTAAAGTGCAAATAAAATGGCATCATCTAATAGGGTATCCTTAGGTGTTCATTCATATATCACATTTCTATGAATTAATCCAGATGCTGGGCCACATCCCCAAATCCTCCATTCTTTGCAGGTCAACTTTGATAGGCCATAATGACATCAGGTGATTGAATTTTTACAGATGGCAAAGGGGATTGCTGTAACTGCCCATCAACTGATGGGCTGCTATAATAACCACCTCTGAAGGGACGTTCCCATCCCCAGGACTGGTTTGGGGAGTTCATCTTCAAAGGGGCTTGTACATTAGCACAAAACAGTTTGCATTAAAACTGCTTGCTAAAATGGGGAGGGGAGCTTCATATTAGCAAGCATTTTGTGTGTGGCCATCAAGCAGTTGGTTTTCTCTGCTGCAGCTGCACCATCCAAGTCAACAGAGTGATTGACTAGGCTAGGCCATATTACAAGCAACTTCAAGAGAACTGAAACAAGACCCTTCCTCTTCAAAGGTTCTGAACCCAGCACTCTGATACCATAGCATCTTTAGACCCAATCCTCTGGATGCCCCTGTCATTCATTAAAAGAATCACAATATTTCCGTTTCCACCCTCTTTTAACTTTCCCTACTTTGCTATAATGCTAAAGGGCTCATGTTTAGGGCTGACTGCCAAAGCACTTTTTTGCCATATAGTATAGCAAAGGAAGGAGTATTTTGTAGAGTGGAAAAAGTAATAACATTTTCTTTCCTCTCTCCTGCAGCCTCTTCACAGAGTGCAGGGAGATGAATTTTTAGCCTCATAAAGCCCCTAATCCTAATCTCTCAACATTCCGTAGGCTCTGGAAACCACTGAAAATAGGTCCACTTCTAGGGGTTTTGAATTTTCTTTTAGTTTACTCATTTATATTCCCCCTCCCCACATTTCTGAGTGGTCCTATTTCACTGGCAAACTGATAGGCTCTGGACTACACAAGTACAGTAACTGGTCAAATAATAATTCACATCTACCAAAATATTTTGATCACAAAATTGTAAATCAGCCCACTGTATTCTTTATACACACTTAGTCATGCCTTCAGAATTGTGTAAGCCAGTCATCAAAGTCATGTCTTGGTTCACCATCTGGTTTCAAAATGGCACCCGATACCCAATGGTCAATGAAGAACCCAACCTCATGAACCCTTCTGAGTTCGGCAATATTTGCCAAAAAATAGGTGAATTCAGAGGCGTAGGAAGGTCAGGTGGTACCCGGTGTGGAAAATTTCTTGTCACCCCCCCCCCCCATTGATTCACCCCCTCCCCCCCGCAAAAATGGTTTTACGTTATTTCATATTTTCTTACAAAGGAATTAATAATAATAATAATAATAATAATAATAATAATAATAATAACAACAACAACAAGTAATAATAATAATAAACTTTTATTTATATCCAGCCCTCCCCGGCCGAAGTCGGGCTCAGGGTGGCTAACATCAGATACATAACATTGGTATAAAACCAAACAATAGTTAAATTACCTTCTACAAAGATCTCAAAATCAAATTAAAGTCTAATTAGATTGCTTTTCACAGGGTTAGGGTTGGGAACAGTAAGTGCTCCACTGAACTGAAATTTCAGCCTTCACAACAGGAAAACAGCCAAGTAAACAGCTATTTTGTTGGAGGAGGGTCAAGATATTAACCAATAGGCATGAAATTTCATATATAGCTATATAATCCCTAGTATAGTAAGATAAGACCTTTGGAGCAGGCGGTTTTTGTTTTTTTAAAAAAGTTTTTATGAACCACCCTAGTAGGGCAGCAATTTTTCCTTGATAATTTGTCACCCCCTCCATTATGGAACATGGGGCGGACCGCCCCCTACGCCCCCCCTTGCTACGCCCCTGGTTGAAGTCACACCAAAATGATGTCTTAGTCCACCATCTTGATTCAAAGGGGCACCCAGTATCCCAATAGTGCCAAAGTGTGCTGCCCCCACCTCTGGGATCCTTGTACCAAGTTTGGCAATAAAGTCTCAAGGTACGGCTGATCTGAAGCAAAAAAAAAAGGACAAAGTCATACCAGTGTCATATTTTGGTCGTCTATCTTGATTCAAAATGGTGGCCAGTGTCCCAACATCAATGAAAACTGCCACCCCACCTTGAGAATTCTCATGCCAAATTTGGAGACATTATCTTGAGAGCTGACAATCCATAGACAGACAGACAGACAGACAATCCATTTTCCAAAATATATAATAGATCATATATTGAGAGTGGAGGTTCCCACTGAAACTGTGCCCCACCAGCTGTTTTTCTCATGAGCAAATGGTAATTGGACTAAGAAAGCAGCTAGGGCAGAGGTTGCTGAACCACAGCCCTCAAAAAGCTGTTGAGTGCCAACTTCTGTGAGCCCAGCCAGCATGTGGATGATGATAGCTATAGTGCAACAACATATTGAGGTCCATGGTTTAGCCATCACTATCTAGATAGGCGTGCCTGGCGTGCTCTGGTCCATGGGGTCATGAAGAGTCAGAGGCGACTGAACAACAACAATCTAGAGTTTATGCAGAAAGCAGGAGGCTAATGTTATAGTGGTCTGGTTGTTCATGTAGTACCTGCTAATTGTGGTGTTTGTGGATTCTGGTTGTGTGATAGTTGCAGAGAAGGGGGAGAAAATATTGTGGCATCCTCATTACAGCAGAAACTGTCCCACTTGTAAGAGTTTGTATACAAAAAGGGAGGATTTGTACTCCTGAAGCCATCCAACCAATGACCTGAATTCAAGCATGAGCAGGAAGCAGTGGTGATGGTCAGAAAGATGTGCAATATTCCACCTACATGCCCACCCTTAAAATGCTTGCTTTGAGCAGACACTTCTGTGCAACTGCAGTCACCCCCAACTCTAAGATGGAGAGAAATGGGGTGGCTGTGCCAACATTTAGATCTGCATCTCCCCACCAGCAGGAGCAACCTCCAATTTACTTTTCCAGTGGGTGAACGGTCCTTTATAGAAGCATATGAAAACCTCTAATAATGAAAATAATTGATTGGCAAGACCCAAGTTTTATTTCAAGACAATCTGTCATATCCCTAACATCCAGCTTCTGCTAATGGGCTTTGGCCTCTTGTTCTCCCTACCTAATCAATTTGTTGAGAAAATTGTTTCCTGTTGGTTATAAGCTGTAAAAATTAGCTTCATGCAGCTACATAACTAATTTATAGAACTATAGAAGGGGGCTGATTGCCCGTTTGTTTTGTTCTCCCACATTGTTACAGATGATCCCTAAACTTAATATGCCTGTATAAATCAATTTTGAAAACCTCTATAAAGTCTGTGACCCAACATCTGGAGGCTAGTCCACATTTAAAGTGTAGTTATAGACAACCAGCATTAACTGAAAATGAAATAAGATACTGGGTACTTGCTTAACTGAGCTGCATTAAGGAACTTTGGAAAAATCAAAAGCTGCCCTACTTGAGAAGGTAATATTTGAGAGTGTGTGAACAAATACTGTACCATGTCTGATTATTAACCAGGACACACAAATGCCAAAGCATCATAAGTTATTCACCCAGAAAGAATTCTGTATCATTTAGAGTTCTCATTTTTTTAACCCAACTAAAGAAAAATGCATTTAGAAAGTGCTAAAGATAATTCTGTCATTTTTCTTCTTGCATGTCTGTTGTTTCACAAATACAGCCAGCACATTAGCACAAGTAACTGAAAATATTGGCTCTCATTTAACAGTTTCCTCTCTCCAGATTGAGATGGCTGGTAATCAGTATGCTGTAGCAAAACAAAGCACCCGTCTGTGCTAATGTTCTTACAATTCAGAAAATATGTATTCATGACTAAACAGATTTTTGCAAGCCATTCATACAAATTACTGAGCCTTTTCTATTTCTAGAAAAAGAAATTCACCTAAGAATGTTATACTGTATATGCAACAGACTTAGAATATTTTCTACACTATTCTAGAATTTACTTTGATATTCAGCACCAATAATCCAAACATGCTTAGGACCTAATATCAAACAGGTGACGAGGAAGAGAAAAAATAGGAGAAAAGTGGTGGCAGAAAAAGAGAGAAGAATGGCATTAAGAAAGAGAAAAGAGGTCGGCTCACCCAACCTTCGTTCTGGCTCCAAAACCCTCACCAGAAAATAGTTTGTTGTAAACCTTACCAAATAATATATTGTATAGGATACTATCAAAATACACCTACCACCCTGCCCCTGGCATCTAAGAACAATGGTGGGTAGCCATGAGATGCAGAGTATTCTTGGTGGTTATAGTCTGATTACAGAACGTTCTCCCCAACTGAGAGCTTAGCTGAGTATAGTGATAATATTGGGACATGCAAGTTTTTTTTTATTTTCATACTGCACCATCTGCTAACCTGCTGAACCCTTTCTACCATTTGCAATGAAGAATTAATCTGACTCCTTTCACTAAGACAACCTGGGCATACCTAACTTCCTGATGTATGAATTTGTAGCAAATAAACCCATGCATTAACTTTAACACTTGGCACTGTGTACACATTTTGACATGCATAAAAATTATATCTGTGCAAGAAAATCTCATATATGAGGCTGTCATCATAACTACTATTGCTCAGTTATGCTCGTTTCCATAAAACCATATTTTATTTTTGTATTTGATGTATATAAGGCACTCTGAATTCATTCTGCCTCTGGATTTATACTGCAGGGGAACCAAATGGGGTTTAATCTATTGACATCCTGAGATTTAGCTATTTGGAGAGCATAATCCTGGCTCTAACAAAGATGCTTGCTATTACAAAATACACACCTTAAGCTTATCTCGCTGGAACAAGAATAACATTAAGTATGGTAATATTGTGCTCTTCATGGCTGCCATTAATTTTTCTTGCAAGCTTAGTTGTGGTGTTCTGAAAAGAAAAATCTTCATTACTCTATTACCACATTAGTCAGTTATTTTGATACCTTACTCACTACCAAAGAAGGCACATTGTGTTCTTCCTGGAACCACTTCAAAATTAGAAACACACTAAAACAGCTCCAAACATCAGCACAAGGCATTCAAAGCTCCTAATATTGAGTTTCTGGCATTAAATTTTTAACATTTTAAATTGTGAAATCAGTTTAAAACATTTGTGGCTGCAGTTCCCAAATATATGTGTGTGTGCGCGCACGCGCGCACGCACGTGCACACACTTAAGTTTATTTAAGTACGTTATAGCATTGTACTTTTTACA